>NC_051250.2:11543939-11846969 GCF_015237465.2 Chelonia mydas | reverse complement strand
GGATATTTTGGGGGAAGACATCTCCAAGTGGGCTCTTTTCCTGTTCTTTGTTTAACATGCTTGGTGGTGGCAGCATAGGGTTCAAGGACAAGGCAATGTTTGTACCTTGGGGAAGTTTTTAATCTAAGCTTGTAAGAATAAGCTTAGGGGGTCTTTCATGCAGGTCCCCACATCTGTACCCTAGAGTTCAGAGTGGGGAAGGAACCTTGACACACTGCTTCAGCAAACAAAAAAAGTTCTGGATTGCTGGGGGGAAGTAAGCAAATTCTTGGTTTAGGAAATAGCCACAGTCAAAATGAACATTTTGCCAAGGTTATCTTTCTTGTTTCAAAATCTTTCTAAAATCATCCCAGATAAAATCCTAGCAGGAATACAGGGGATGTTGTTAGAATGTATATGAAAAGATCTAGAGCGAGGGCAGATACCTTGTAGAGACAATTAAACAGTTCTAGGGTACTATCGATATAGCCAGTTCAAAGCAGTAGTGGACTGGGGACACTTTAACCCAGCCAAAAACTCAGTCTTTATTGAACAAGAAAACTGTGGCAGAGTAGACATTACTAGGCTACCATGGATTAATAAAAAAAAAAAAAAATCACACCCTCCAGAAATTTATACACATGCTTTAAACAAACGTTGCTCTAGGAGTTGGGATAGAACTAGAGATCAGTTCCATTCCCTCGCCTCATTGCAAATAATCCAGATCTTAACGCAAATCACGACCCAAAGAGGTTTAAAGATTGGAAGAGCTATGGAATACAAATGATTGGGCAGCTATTTAATAAAGAAACATTGCTCATTTAGAGCTCAAAACTAAATTTAACTGGCCCACACTTCCATAGTACCAGTACTTTCAAGTTAGACATTATGTTTGTCGACTTTCTAGAAACGTCATTATATACAGAAAGCTAACTTTAACAGATGCAACAGCATCTTGCAAATTAGTAAATATAATTTATAATTTGTATAAATCTTTTCAGACCACTTTCCTAACAAAAAAAATTGTCCATATCTGATATGCTGGGGAAAGGATCTGGATAGGCAAATTATGCCAGAGGAACAGGGTAGAGAACAAGCAACATCCATCAGTAGCACAGTAAAAGAAAATTTCTTTAAAATATTATTTCAGTGGTACCTCTCACCAGTCAGGTTATTATAGATATAAATATAGATACTGAACAGGGATAAATGTTGGCAAAATTATGGAGAAATAGGAGATTTTATGAATATGGTAGTCATGTTCAGTTATTAGACAATATTGGGCATTTCATAATCAAATATCACGAACTGTTTGATGTTTATTACAAACGATCCTTTGATAAGCCACCTGGGGTTGCCTAATGGAAATGGTCACACACAAGAAAATGAACAATTAATCTCTCCTCTGCTAATAGGTGATAGGCTATTGATATCCTTCCATGGGAAAAAGAAAAGTAGTCCAACTCTAGAAGAAAGATTCAGAAAAATATAGAAGATTGTTGTTATGGAAATATTAATGCACCAAACAAAACAGACAGACAATAAATAGATATTTATGTATTTGGTAACCATTTTTTCAATACTCAGCAAAGTACATTCACCTGCAGAGAAACAACAATGCCTGTCCAATTTTTCTGAATATTAACGATTGATAGACATGCCTGGTCTGTTAAATATGTGTAATCAGAGATTCCATTCGATTTCATAAACTTTCTAGAAACGACATGTGACAGATGTTGTAATAATGCTCGCTCCATAATATAGTAATACTTTGTTAGACAGGTCTGATGAGTATAATCCTGTAGAGTGTCTCTTTAAACAAAAGCTTACTGGTTTAATGATTATTGTTTTGTTTTTGATATTTGCATGGCATAGATTTGTAAATCTGTTAAAACTTCTGAAATAAACAGTTAATAAAAAAAGTAATGGGTAAATCTACATCTTTCAGTGTGACCCCTCATGCAAAGCACATAAAGACTGGGAAAGAAACACCAGACATGTGCAACACAAAGGTACAACTCAACAACACATGGACTTCACACCTTTTTTCATTACTACAAATGTATATTCCATGTCTTGAGGATAATTCGGGGGCCTATTTGGGGTTTGTTAGTAAACTGAGATATGCTGTCTTTCAAGAAGATGATATATATGTATAAAAACTGCATTTTAAAATCTATAACTAACTTCATTTTATACAGGAGCTGGCTCAAGTAAGTTGGACCAGAAACATACATTTCTATCACTTTGAGCAGTGTTGACCAACTCAAGCACAGAACAGTCATCACAATAGAGAGCGCAGGAATGGTGGCAATAAAGTGGAGGAACTTCAGAATCCTGGGCCAACTCCCCAGTACCGCTCCCTTCTATAAACAAACCCAAACTCCTTTCTTCACATTATATCACAGGCCTTAATGTCTGAATCTGTTGTCATGTTTCACGTAGATGCAATTCTAATAAGCCAGGGCTGCTGTTGAATAGTTACTGGAATCCAATTAACCCAGTGCTGCATTTTATCATATTTCAGAACAGTCTCAAATTGTTTTCAGATTTAAAAAAAATTAAATCTATTTTAACAGAAAACCTCTGGAAGCAGTATCTTCTGTGAGCTTGTTTGAATGCCATAATCAATTTTCACATGACCTACTTTTCTTCAGTGCTTGAGTAGTGTCAAGATTTACATTTCTTAGAAGTTAGTGAACATACTAGGATCTGAATAAGGAACACGGAACTTGGGGATTTTTAGTGAGCCTTGAAAAGAAGTAGGAACTGAATGAGCTCTGGAAGCAAGAAAGATTGGACTTGATTCTGACAGAAGAGGATTAAAAAGTATAAAAAGAGTGAAACAGCCCAAAAGACATCCCCATCTCCTCTGCAAGTGAAAAGATTTCCCTCCACCATCCTGGTGTCACTGTGACTGAAAGCATTTTTCAGTAGACTGTGCTTTCCTCTGAGTTTTACTACTAACACTCCATGCCAGTGAGTTCACACCAATTAATACTATCTTCCATATGATAATTTTAACTTTGTATCAAATAGAATAGTCAGTGTCTATATTTATCACCTTCTTGTTATATATATTTTTTGACCTGGTTTGACAAACCCCAGCATACAGCAGCTATTATTTACAATTGTGCAGCATTCCACTCAGGAGACATTCACCAATGCCAGCATTTTCAACCTCCTACCTTACATTTATGAGAGTAGAAAAAGGGATGGGGACAGGTGGCCAGAAAGATAGCCACAGATCAACATCTCATGTGGGAAACTGATGTGCAAAGATGTTCAGTGCTAAATATCTTGGCTGATGACAAATATTGATTTTATTTAAAAACTACTTTTCTTTTTTTAATGGTTTCTTTTGATTGGTAGAAGAGGCTGACGTTGTAGCTTCTAAGATGATAAACCTGGCCCATTACGCACCTTCCTCTGTTCTTGCTGACCTACCTGTGAGCTGTGCTATTGTGGTAATTACACCAAACTGAGAAGGCAGAGGGGTCTGGCAGCATCAGCCAGCCGCTGCCTCTTGTCATAGCCGATGCAGTCCACTGAAAGATGGCCATTATGTCTTACATTTCTGTTTGGGAATGTATAAAATGATTTAAATCCGAGTTTCCTTGTAGCAGACAGTAACTAAAGCTCCTTTGACTAAAGCAGCTTGAATGGCACACTTACCCAAAGCATAGAGAAGTCATATCTGCTGCCATGGGATTTACACTGTTCCCCAAGAAGATGCTCTAAACAGGAAAAGTATCGGCTCAGGAAGAATAAAAGGCACAGTCGCGCCAAATTGGGGATGAAGAAGAGGGCGGAAAAGGGTGACAAGCTTGGCATTTGTTCTGGGAGCAAATGAGAGAACTAAAGGTAAGGTTTTACTTAAAGGGATTGCAGAATGAATTACTTCCAGAGGACTGCTCTGAGCAACAGAAATTCTGCCAAATGCTGTCATATAGCCTTAAATAAGAGGCTTTGATCATTCTTGCTTTCTCGAGTGCATATTCACACCTTAGTCCGAAAAAAGGAAAAAGGGGAAATCATGGGCTGGATTAGGAGAGAGGGGGGAAGAGATGCCACTGGAGTAAGCAATGTCATTTGTGTTTTCACATTCACTTCATGCAAAAGGTCACAACTCCTCCCCACATCCCCCTTTTCCATTTTTAAACTACTGCCTGAGGCAGCTTACAAGCACCTCTCCTTTCAAGCACCAAACCTCCCACAAACCCTATCTTAATAAACATCTTCACAACTGAGAGGGATAAAAGCATTTTGTTTTGATTTCATTATATTTCCTGAAATTGCTTTTCTCTTTCTGTATTTTTTTCCTCAATGCTAAGTTGCAGCTGGCCTCCTGAGAGATAATGCAACAATATTTCTGAAAAAGTCAGCTTTCTAATAACACTACAAATGGTATTTCCCAGTAACAAAATAGGCAGGACTTTTGGGGTTTTTTTAAATGACTATAATAGAAATGTCAGCCCAGGAAGGTAGCCTCAAAGGGCAATATGTTAACACCTGAAAATTAAATTTTAAAATGAAAAGGAACTTTTCCTCATTTGTGAAAGTGCAAGGAAATCTTACAAAGTAGAGCAAATGCTAAATTAGTAAGAGTGAGCAAACATCTGCTGTCTGTTCCACCCGTGAGCCTCCCAAAAAGCAGAAGTAGCTAGACACTTTTTTTTTTTTAAGTTAAAATGGGACATGTTAAATTAGAGCTAAAATGACTTTGGTATTAACACAATTAATAGATCACTATTTCTTTCAGCATGCACTCTGTGGATGCACACTTTATATAGCATAAATTGGAATAAATTACTGCACATTCATGCAGTTTCTTAAATTAATCCTCACATTTAGCACATGGAATTAATCCTCATAACTCCTACCCAACCCTCCAAATAGACCCACCCAGCTGCTAGGGTAAGTATTGGGCCCTCTGCCCCACAGACACCCATACCTTTCCATGGGGAGGGACAGGAGGAGAAGAAGGGATCCCTGCTGTTGCACCTGCTCTTCCCAAGAGAATGCGACTCTTGCTGCCACTAGCACAGATTTCTAATCCGCACCTGCAGCTCTGGCTGCCACATTCTCTCTCCAGGGCACCTACCTTCAAGATAGGCAAGGGTGGTCCTAGCTAGCCATAAGAATAGACATACTGGGTCAAACCAATGGTCCATCAAGCCCAGAATCCTGTCTTCTGACAGTGGCCAGTGCCACATGATTCAGAGAGAATGTACAGAACAGGGCAACTGTAAGAAATCCATCCTCTGTCATCCAGTCCCAGTCCCAGCTTCTGGCAATTGGAAGTTTAGGGACACCCATAGCCCTGACCATCTCAGCTAATAGCCATTGATGGACCTATTCGATATGAATTTATATAATTTTTCTTCAAACCCATTTATACATTTGGCCTTCACAACATCCCCTGGCAACAAGTTCCACAGGCTAACAGTGTGCTGAGTGAAGAAGTACTTCCTTTTGTCTGTTTTCAACTTTTTGTCTATTAATTTCATTGGGCAACCCCCCAGTTCTTATGTTATGTGAAAGGGTCAGCAGCACTTCCCTATTCACTTTCTCCACACCATTCATGATTTTATAGACCATTATCATATCCTTCATTAGTTTATTTCTTCTAAGCTGGCAGTCCCAAATCTTTTTAATCTCTCCTAGTATGGAAGTTGTTCCATACCCCTAATAAGAAAAGGAGTACTTGTGGCACCTTAGAGACTGTTAGTCTCTAAGGTGCCACAAGTACTCCTTTTCTTTTTGCGAATACAGACTAACACGGCTGTTACTCTGATACCCCTAATAATTTTTCATGCCCCTCTCCATACCTTTTCTGTTTCTAATATATCTCTTTTGAGATGGGGAAACCAGAACCACATGCAGTATTCAAGGGGTAGGCATACCATGCATTTATATAACGGCATTATGATATTTTCTGTTTTATTATCTATCCCTTTCCTAGTGATTCCTAACATTAGCAGCTTTTTCTTTTGACTGCTGCTGCCCATTGAGCAGATATTCTCAGAGAAGTACCCTCAATGACTCCAAGATCATCTTCTTGAACGGTAACTGCTAATTTAGACTCCATCATTTTGTATGTATAGATGGGATTATACCTTCCAGTGTGCAATACTTTGCACTTACCAACACTGAATTTCATCAAATTTTATCTGCCATTTTGTTGCCCAGTCACCTGGTGTTGTGAGATCCCTTTGTAACTTTTCGCAGTCAGCTTTGGACTTAACTATCCTGAGTAATTTTTTATCATCTCCAAACTTTGCCACCTCACTGTTCACCTCCTTTCCCAGATCATTTATGAATTTGTTGAATAGCACTGGCTCCCGTATAGATCCGTGGGGGACCCTGCTATTACCCTCTCCATTTTGAAAACTGACCATTTATTCCTACCCTTTGTTTCCTATCTTTTAACAGCTTATTGATCTATGAGAGGACCTTCTCTGTCCCATGACTGCTTACTTTGCTGAAGAACCTCTGGTGAGGGACCTTGTCAAAGGCTTTCTAAAAGTTCAAGTACACTATATCCACTGGATCACCCTTGTCCACATGCCTACTGACATCTTCAAAGAACTGTTATAGATTGGTGAAGCAGGATTTCCCTTCAAAAAACTGTGTTGATTCTTCTTCAACATATATTCCTCTATTTGTCTGATACTTCTGTTATATAATATAGTCAACCACTTTTCCCGGTAATGAAGTTAGGCTTACCAGCCTTTAATTGTCAGGATTGCTTCTGGAGCCTTTTTTCAAGAATCCACATTACATTAGCTATCTTTCTAGAAGAACTGCTTTTCTACTTTATGGCTCCCCTTTTACAGGCAGCAGCACAAGAGAATAAGAGCTTTGCAATGCACTCCCCCTTGTGGTAAAAGCTTCACAGAATGAAGAAGCTACAGCCAAGTCCTGGTGAAGCAGAGAGAAATGGCAGATTCAGCAGCCAAAACATGGAATGCTTTCAACAGTGTGCCCTTGTTGCCAAGAAGGCCAATGGCATTTTGGGATGTATATGTAGGGGCATTGCCAGCAGATTGAGGAACGTGATCATTCCCCTCTATTCGACATTGGTGAGGCCTCATCTGGAGTACTGTGTCCAGTTTTGGGCCCCACACTACAAGAAGGATGTGGAAAAATTGGAAAGAGTCCAGCGGAGGGCAACAAAAATGATTAGGGGACTGGAACACATGACTTAGGAGGAGAGACTGAGGGAATTGGGATTGTTTAGTCTGTGGAAGAGAAGAAGAGGGGAGATTTGATAGCTGTTTTCAACTACCTGAAAGGGGGTTCCAAAGAGGATGGATCTAGACTGTTCTCAGTGGTAGCTGATGACAGAACAAGGAGTAATGGTCTCAAGTTGCAGTGGGGGAGGTTTAGGTTGGATATTAGGAAAAACTTTTTCACTAGGAGGGTGGTGAAACACTGGAATGTGTTACTTAGGGAGGTTGTGGAATCTCCTTCCTTAGAAGTTTTTAAGGTCAGGCTTGACAAAACCCTGTCTGGGATGATTTAGTTGGGGATTGGTCCTGCTTTGAGAAGGGGGTTGGACTAGATGACCTCCTGAGGTCCCTTCCAACCCTGATAGTCTATGATTCTATGAATGTTACAACAGTTCAACAAAATGCCAGCTTTCTACATAAATTCCATTGACTGCAGTCAGAGTACACATGAACTTCACCCAGGACCAAGCAGCAAGTCAGTGTCAAAGGCAGAATTATAATTTAGGCATTTTTTGCTCCCAGGCCTGTGCTCAGTTCATTATACCAAGGATTCTCAAGCATTTTCACTGTATAGTTCGCAACTTAATAGGCACTGCCTCTCCAGTTACTGATCACCTCCTGTGCAATTCACTATCTTATCCTATAGCTTTGTGGCAACTACACAATTCCTTACACAGAGAAGTAATTTTAGGAAAATATTTACCCAATTTAGTCTTAGCCATTTAAGAGGAACTGCTGCTGAAAATAAGGAGTGGTAGCTAGAAACCTATGACCACCCAGATCTCCACAGACCACCAGCAACGAGTGCCCCACACAGCTCAGTGCATACTAAACCATGCTGCCTTCTCTGTTTGAAATACTAGCGTGGCAAATACTTATGAACTAGGGACCATTTAATTTCTCTTTTATACAGCAAGTTCGAGTCAAAGATAATTTATCCTGTGTTTCTTTAAAAAAAAGTTACTGACATTCCGTAACTGCTCTTCGAGATGTGTTGCACATGTCCATTCCACTCTTCATGTCTGAGCACTCCATGCACAATTGTCAGATTCCTTCTTGCCTGACAACTCCAGTGCAGAGGCATAGGATAACAGGTCATGGAATGGACACGTGCAACACATCTCAACGAACGACAGTTACAGAAGGTTAGCAACTGTTTTTAATTCTTTGAGGGATTGCACATGGGCATTCCATTCCTGGAGACTCACAAGCTGTCAGGTAGGAGGAGTGAATGGAGTCTATAAACACACAGACCGTAGTACAACTTATCCAAATTTAGCATTGTGCCTAGAGTGCTGAGTGATGGCATAACAGGATGCGAAGGTGTGAAATGAAGACTAGATTGCCGCTCTACAAAATTTCCTGGACAGGGACTTGCACAAGAAACGTGACTGAGGCAGCTAGTGATCTTGTGGAATACTTGGTGTGGAAATGCCTGCCTGATCAAGTTCCCAGGACAACCCCAAAGACTTTAAAGTCACTCTAGAGTCATTCAAGTCATGGAGCTTAGAGTCTGTTTGCTCTGAAAAAAGTGAGGATCCTTCAAAGGGCTGATCTTGTATTGTTTGTTGGACCTCTTGCAGAAGCCTCAAGGACTACATCCAAGAGCTCCTGCACAAGGAAACTACAGAAGCCATGGTCCTAGCAGCCGAGTAGGACACATCTGATGCAGCCTGCAGTGAAGTTCTCACTACAGATTTCTCCTCATAAACTAAAGTGGAGAATTTCTGTCTAGCGCCTTCTGGCAACATGTCCCTAAACTTTAACATGGAGTCCCAAACATTAAAATCATAATGTCCCAAAAGGGCTTGTTGGCTGGCAATTCTGAATTGCAAGCCACTAGTAGAATAATCGTTCTACCAAGAAAATCCAGGGTTTTTTAATTATCCTTTGATTTGGGGGTTGCCACCTGTTGGCCCTGCCGTTCCTGTTCATTGGCTGCTACTACCACGAGACAATCGGGGGTGGAGGGGGATGGGGAGGTATTGAGAAAATGAGAGTACAGATATTCAAATCCCTGAGAGGGTATAACCGTGCCTCAGTGGGTCACAACTGAGGATGCCAAATTCAGGACAAACTGCTAAGAAATAGGGCAGATACACCCCAAGACTGGTGGCTAATCTCGCATACGATATACCAAACCAGCACAAAAATAAATTTCTGTTTCACCACACTGGCTAAAAAGAAAACAAAAGCAGTTTCCTCAGGCATTCCAGTTCTTACATCACCACCAAAAACACTGGATTCAGAGAGGAGTGGTTCTTTACAACCAGACACATCAAATAATAGGTTCTTCTGATCCCAAAGGACCAGTCACACACCCAGGTCAATATATAAGTTATATCCTACCCAAAAATCACGCTGATGCCAATCCTTTAGTATCTAAAATCTAAAGGTTTATTCATAAAAAGAAAGAAAAGTGAGAGTTAAAATTGGTTAAAAGAATCAAAGAGATACAGTAATTGCAAAGTTCTTGGTTCAGGCTTGTAGCAGTGATGGAATAAACTGCTGGTTTAAGTCAAGTCTCTGGAATACATCCACAGCTTGCATGGGTCATTCAGTCCTTTGTTCAGAGCTTCAGTCTGTAGCAAAGTTCCTCCAGAGGTAAGAAGCAGGATTGAAGACAAAATGGAGGTGATTCCAGGGCCTTTTATAGCTTTTGTCATGTGGAGGGCATCCTATTGTTCTTACCGTGGAAAATTACAGTAACAAGATGGAGTTTGGAGTCACATGGGCAAGTCACATGTTCATGCCCAATTTCGCTCAGTCATTGCAGGAAGCCATTACCTACACTCCAGACAGCACGTTTACAGGACAGTCCACTCAGTGTAGATGGGGATCTCCCATGAGCCACTTAATTTGAATAGTCCCTCCAAGATGTACTGGCTAGCTACCTTGTGGGCGGTACTCCAGGAGCAAACATTCGAAATCCAAGTATAGAGCCAATACTAACTTCAAATACAAAAATGATACACGCATACAGATAGCATAATCATAACCAGCAAATCAACCTTTTCATAGACACCTCACTTGACAACCGTTGTACAAGATTTGCTGCAAATATGTAACAGTGGTGGCAACAATGATCTATTTGGTCATATTTTAATCAGATAAAGTCACAGAGGGACCATAATATTTACATTCAGCCCTTTCTGAGGTGGGAGGAAGGGACGAAGGGCTCTGCCTGAGAGAATTAACAGGCTCCAAAATTACCTCATTAATAGGTAAATCCACCTGTAAAGGCCCTGTGGTGGCCAAATATATCAATAAGGACTCCTTAACCTCCTCCACCTTGATCCCCAAACTTGAGGCCAACCTCTTCAATAGCTCTTTTATAAGCATCAGCAGGGGTAGGATGGGAAACATAGGAGCCAATCTCCAATTCCGAGGATAAAGAATCACCCTCTGCTGACCAAGGAGAGGCTGCTCCTGATGGTGCCAGAGACTGGTGCCACGTCAGTGAAGAGCAGCCAACATTGTGGGCTTTTCCTTTCACGGTACCCTAGGTGTGAATTCTGAGACAATGCAGATTGTCGCGGTACCGTGTGCTGCACCAACGATATCGGTGCCCCTCAGTCTGCTGGTACCAAAAGCATGATATCCTGCACTGAGAGCGACACCAGTACTGATAGGCTCAGCAGATTTTTCGCTGCCACAAACGCCCTTGGCATGGTCAGTACCAAGATAGTCTCAGGTTGCTGAAGTACTGCAGACGTAGAAGTTGCCCCTTTGGGCCCCGCACTCCGTGGTACCTATCTGGGTGCTGAAGTCAACAATGCTGGATTCTGCACTATCAGTGTAGAGGAGTGCTTAGGTTTCAGCTGCTTTCTACTCTTATCCCCATGCTGAGAAGATTTTGGTGCCAGCAAACTTCCTCTCTCAATGATCTGTTCAGAGGCCTTATATTTCTTCTTAGGCACTAGGGAGAGCAAGCAGTGCTGGGTCTTATGAACAGAGGCAGCACTCCTCATCCATGCCAAAGCACTTGGTGCTGAGTCAGAATGACTAGGCTTTGACAGAGGTCTCAGGGTCACCTCCATGAGCAAAAACTTTAGCCTGGCTTTTCTGTCTTTCTTTGTCCTTAGCTTAAAGTCTTTGCAAATCTGGCAACGATACTGAAAATGAGCTTCCCCTAAACACTTCAAGCAACTTGAGTGTGGGTTGCTCACCGGCAACAGCCAAGCACAAGAAATGCAGGCTTGGGTTTGAAGGTTTTGAGGCTATGGGCTGGCTTTGGGGTTTGACCCTGGGAGCCAAGGATTTGCTCTTTGACCAGGTTACTTGGGGTCCGAGGGCTGCCTTGGTCACCACGCTTGGGATTGGAAAAGAATCTAACCCTATCTACACTATTAATTAAATACTTATCAGCTAGAAAACTATTTATAATACATTTACAATGAGCACACTGAGACCACTTGCTAAGGCAAGGTAAGCCACACAATTCCAACAGCCATCATGGGGCAGTAAGAATGGTGTGTGGGGTGAGCACACACCAAGAGTGGAATGCACATGTGCAATCACTCCAAGATGAATCATTTTCCTTCTAAAATATTAATCAAATATTCACAACAGTCGAAGAGAGGTGCTACAAACAGGCACTGAACAAGAAAATTATTATTGAACAATACTATGTGGAGAGCAATTCTAAAACCCTTAAAGGTCAACAGTGAACACTTGGACATTGTTTGAAAGAAAGATACTCTAACTGGCTGATGGAGTGTGTGAGGTGTAACTTTACTAAAGCCTCCTATCACACATGAAATAAGACAATTGTGCAATCGCTTGATTGTCTCTCTCTCCACTTCTTTTTTTAAAAGAAAAAGAGTAAACTCTGCTAACCCAATTTTACATCTGAGGATTTAAAAGTGCAGAAGTCAAGGAATTCAAAGTTGTAGCCTTCACAGCAAAGGTAACTCTCTAAATGGCACACAGATACTAACACCTTCATACTTACGCTAGAACTGTGTAAACCTCTCATACAGCTGATCCCCTCTCGTAGACACAATGGCCATTGTGACATTCTATATCTTGGGGGAGAGTCTTGTAACCCTCATATTCCTTATTTATATATAATTATGATCTTGCATATAAAGCAGGCAGTGTGAAGTATCAGGGGAAAGGTTACAAGCTGCTCAAAGTCATTGTTCTATCTAAATATGTATATAATTAATGCATATGAAGTTATGAGAGTGTGTTGTATGATTGTCACTAAAATATGCTGTGGGTTTGAGAAGCGCTCAGATATTCACTCCCCAGAGATAACAGCAAGAAAAGTAACCAGCGCCAGGGTGGGTTTCAAAGAACCATCAATAGCCACTGTCCAGCAAGGGAGCTACAATTCAATGACTCACCAGCATAAGGCCACACCAGGGGAATTGCTCAACTTTGCATGGGGCTCAGCAATGCCCACCAGACATACCTGGAACTTGTGTACTCCAAGCACATGGGACTGAGCCGATAAAACAGAACACAGGGGCCCCATACTTGGCCTTTCTCCTGTCCTCACTTATGCTGCAAGCAACAAACACAATGAGAAGACTGAAGACTCCAACAGAGGAGACTGGCCCAGGTTTAATATTAAGGACTGTATATTAAGGACTGCAATATCCAGTGGGGTGAGAAAAACTGCTTAATCTAGACGTTGCCCAGTCTAATAGAATTGAGAGTTTAGACTGCACACTTTTATTTTATTTTGGTAACTAACTCTGACTTTTTACCTATCACTTATAAACACTTAAAATCTATCTTTTGTAGTCAATAAATTTGTTTAACCATTTATCTTTACCAATGAGTTTGTCTGGTGAATCTGCTCAGGTTTCCAAAGGTTGGTGTATATCCACTTTCCATTGGTGAAGTGGTGAACCAGTTAATAAATCTGCACTGCTCATCTTGAGTAGTGCAAAACGATATATTCCTGAGGTACAAGGCTGGGAGCTGGGGGGATTTGGCTGGTGCCTTACTCTGTGTGATTCATGAGTGGCTCTGGGAGCATTCATGCAATCTAGCTTGGTGTAGGGCTCCACATGCGGTTGTGCTGAGTGATAACAGCACCTGGAGGGGTTTGCTGCTTGTCACTAGCAAAGCATTAAGAGAGAGAGACAGCCCAGGCTGGAGAGTCAAGGGGGCACAGCGGTCCCACAGTTCAAGGCTGCACACCGGGGATCCCATCACAACCATGCTTTAAATACTTTTGGATCCTACCCAAAAATCATTCCTTTCCCACAATCACCCTTAGACGCTGCCCAAGCCTCTCCCCACCCACTTCAATCAGCTACTATAATTACCAACTCACCCTCAGCCTTCATCTTGCTCACCAGATGTCTCTTCTGTCTGCACTCCTTCCCTCAACTGCAGCTCCTCCTCCCTACTTCCAAGCAAGCTTCTCTTCTATCCTCACTCACCACCTTTCATAATTCAAGGCTTGGGGGCTTAAGGCATAAACTGCACAGAACATGCAGTAAGGAAGCAGAGGAGATGCATAAAAAGGTTGGTTGCTGAGAGAACCGTAACTTTGAATTGCCTAACTTTGGTGTGTTTAAATTCTCAGCCATATCTTTGGATTAACCTAGTTTTCTTTTATTGAATATAAAATATTTTAGCTTTTGAGGCCACAAAGACCTTTACTGAGGCGAAATGTGGAGACTGAAGGTCAAATAAATTCCTCTTTTATGAGTGTATTCCTAATTTTCATAATCTAACCTCTTAGAATATATTAATGTTCCTTTGCTAGGGAGAAAACAGAACCTAGTCATCATTCAGGGAGAAGGAATCTTACTTCTAAACCCCTGAGAACAGATCCCATGGTTTGTAGCACATTTAAAAGGCTCTAAACACCTTTGTTGTAATTAAAAATACTGTCAGATACACCATCAATACGAGAAACGGGACATGCCTGTGTTTAAAAAACAGAATAGAGACAGTAATTTAGCATTTCTCTGCACAGAAATCATCTCTGATATTTGCTGTAAGTACTTTTGCACACTTTGATGCAAATCCAGAACCCAGCTGCAATCTGCTGGAGCTAAGCATTGGGCAGATGCACAGAGGCCAAGAGGAAGAACCCTCTTCCCAGAGCAATGGCTGGAGTCACCTCTGTGGGCCCTTTCATGGCTCCCCGCTTACAGAGAAATTCAGGGAAGATCTGTGTAGCAGTAAATCCCCTGACTCTGGTCCCTTGCTGCATAGGAGATACCACCTGGATGCTTCCTCCAAATCCTTCCCTCCACTGTGCTGCAGAATCACACCAGTACCTAGATCAGAAAACCTCCAAGGTCAGAGTCAGAGCAGGATTTACCCTCTAGCTGTGAGAAATTAGGCCAATAAAATGAATCAGTTATGTGAGATATTACCAAGACAAGTCTGAGCAGTATTACTACAGAGCAACAAACTTAAAGAGCAGCAATACAAGGACAGCCCAAGGTTTCAAACTGCTCTAGTGGTTATATGCACTATTGTTGTAGCCGTGCTGGTAGAGCCCTGCAAATGCACGGACAACTGCTTTATATCAGCAGATATCCGCATCTGCGGACGATTTTTGCAGATCGTGGGTGGATGCGGATGCAAATTTTATATCTGAAGCCCTGCAGATATGTGGCTATCTGCTTTATATCAGCGGGTCATTTTTGCAGATCGGATGCAGATACAAATTTTGTATCTGCGCAGGGCTCTGCGTGTTGGTACCAGGATATTAGAGAGAGAAGGTGGGTGAGGTAATCTTTTATTGGCCCAACTTCTGTTGGTGAGAGACATAAGCTTTCGAGCTTACACAGAACTCTGTGTAAGCGCAAAAGCTGGTCTCCCTCACCAACAGGGGTTGGTCCAATAAAATATATAACCTCCCCCACCTTGTCTCTCTAATAGTTATAGTAAGTGAAGCAGAGGTAGAAGGAATCATTTCTGGTCTGGAGACCACTTCTGGCCCTAGAACTGCATGAAGATGTAGATGTGAACCAGAATGCCAATCCAATAAATCAGCAAGTGAGGGAGCCTTGAAGCCTTCAACAGTAATTCTGTGGCAGACTATGGCAGACTAACAAGAGCCTAACAGAACTACATCCTACTGTCACTTCCTTAGCTGTAAAGTAGAGGAACTAAATGAAATCAGAGCCAGGGACACACATCATGGAATCAGGCAAACAGATTAGGCTTACAAAGGAAAAAATGAGGAGAAAGGAGACAAAGGAGAAAAGCATGTCTGTATCAGGGAATATTGATTTCTCTTCCCCACTCAAAGCTCTTCAGGTCTCCAACTAGGTATCCATTACAATATTTTCTTTTTAATTTGAAGATGCCTCCTCCTTCCAATTATACTTGTTCTCGCATACTGCCCCTAAATTACTGCAAACAGCTTCCTCCCAGAACACATCCCTTTCATCTCTTCTGTTCGTTCTCTAAAATAAAGAGATTCTGCGGATGTATTGGTGAATGATATTAGTGGCTCTCTTGAAACAGCCTTTTTCAAATAGTAAAATGGTTTGTGTTCACCCAATTCTGGAAGCAATTTCCATTAGCTTAATATAGTCATGATATTTTATCAAGGCAATTATACTCTTAGCTATCAGTAACAATTAAACCCTTAGACTGGAGTTGCTTAATAAAGGTCTCAAAATACAAATCACACATTCAAAATACAGCATATTTAAATGTCAAGCATGCAAATAAGAACTTGCAATGAATATAATGAAGCACAAAGTATAAATCAGCATAACTTATTCTGGCACTAGATAAGACTATTCTAAGATTACATTGAGAGTATTGTGTAATTCTGATCACCGCATTATAAGACGACTGGTGGACAGATTGTAATGGGGCACTGAGAAGTAACCAAAATGACTCCAGGGATTGTTGAGTTTTGTTTGTGAGGGAAACAGGAGTGCAGAAAGATCTGCCTTGCTTGGTTTCTACAGCTTTATTTAATAAAAACATTCCATATGCCATTGAGAAGAGTGGTATATATGATACTAAAAGAGCCAAGATTACATTGATGCAAATCAAGAATATAAAACTTTTCTTTCTACAGCATTCTCCATGCACACTACATCCCCAAATGCTTTACCCTTGAGCTCTATTACATATTTATCAAGCTAAACTAAACAGAGGCAGACAGAAATTCAGAGGTACATGCACGAAAGACAATATCAAAACCTGAAATCTGAAGAGTGATTTGGAATTGGAATCAACAACATAGATAAAGAAAAGCTGTTCCAAATGGCAGGAGCTTCAGAGGATAAGCTTGCACTAAGCATGGCAAAATAGTTGGGACAGATGAATAGGCGAGTCCCACACATGAAAAGGGAGAAAAGAGAGGAAGAGAAATGACAGGCCCAGTTTCTGTGAGCCCTCACAGCAGAAAGTCCTTAGGGAGAAGAGGCACCCACAACCCCATTCCACTTGGGAGCCAGTTGGCAGAATTGGTGGACCAAGGAAGGGAACATCTTCCAGGAAACAGTGCACAGGACTAGGAGACAGAAGTCATGGGTTCTATTCTCAACTGCACGAGTGCCATGCTGCATGACCTTTCGTAAGTCACTTCCCCCCATGCCTCAGTTTCCCCATCTGTGAAATAAGGATAATAATGTGTACCTTCCTTTGCACAGTATTTTCAGATTCAGTGAGGAGTACAGACTATGTATTAAAGAAGAGGTGGGGCCAATCTCATTCAGTACCTTTCCTAAGGAGCCTCGGTTGGAAACTAATGCCACCTCCCCCGGCAAATCCTTCTGGACAGGGAGTGTCATTCCATGAGTGAAGACCTCTGAATGCAGCTGCCACCCAAACACAGAAGGGGTAACCCTTGCCCCTGGCCAGAGAAAAATAAAAGCATGGGGCAAGGGTTTCAGCGGAGGAAGAGTTGCGACTCAAGAGAACACAAGCCAGCGTTCAAGATGATCCATGAGGTCATAAACTGAATCAGAGGTGAAAACCAGCTTAGAAACCATTACTACTTATTTCATTAAGGACCAACGGGGACATTGGAACTATTCAAGACACAGAAGAGTAGGCACGACCCCTGCCTCAAGGAGCTTACAATCTAAACAGAACTGCGACACAAAACACACTGGGAGACCCAGAGGAAAGCCTGTTGCAGAGCTTTTGTTTAACCAACCCATCCGTTATATTGAAAACAATCAAACTGGCAGAGTTAAATATGTTCACAGCCCAGATAAAATTATTGATCAGTATAAAAGGAGTTAACTCACTGAGCTCCAAAGAACCTTTTTGACTCCTTAGGACCAGCTGCAAGAAAAGATCATTCACTATCCCAAGGAAGAGCTGGACACAGAGTCCAATGTGACAAAGAAACCAACAGTATTATTCTGAATCCTATGCAGCTACAAAACAAATCAGGTGGTAAATCAAGTCAGGAATTCTGAATCTGCCATGCTTAAGAACAGTTTAATCACACAGCTCAATTTCTGATGGATCTCTGCAGTTCTAGGCTCTGAGACTCACTCATATAGTTAATATTGACTTTTGAGAAGATGCCTTCTAGGGACAATCTGTGTAAATAATCAGCCAGTGTCTTAATCAATACTTACTTAATCCTGAACTCAAACCACCACCATAAAAATTATGTCTCGCTAAAAGTAGTTTTAGACACCAATCTGCAGATTAATTCCAGTTTTGCAGTTTCTCGTTGGAGTCTGGTTTTGACGTTTTTTTGTTGGAGAATTGTGACTTTTAAGTCGGAGATTGAGTGACCAGGGAGGTTGAAGTGTTCTCCGACTGGTTTTGAATGTTATAATTCTTGACGTCTGAATTGTGTCCATTTATTCTTTTGCACAGAGACCATCTGGTTTGGCCAATGTACATGGCAGAGGGGCATTGCTGGCACATGATGGCATATATCACATTGGTAGATGCGCAGGTGAACAAGCCTCTCATGGTGGGGTTGATGTGATTAGGTCCTATGATGGTGTCCCTTGAATAGATATGTGGACAGAATTGGCAACAGGCTTTGTTACAAGGATAGGTTCCTGGGTTAGTGTTTTTGTTGTGTGGTGTGTGGTTGCTGGTGAGTATTTGCTTCAGGTTGGGGGGCTGTCTGTAAGCGAGGACTGGCCTGTCTCCCAAGATCTGTGAGAGCTAGGGATCGTCTTTCAGGATAGGTTGTAGATCTTTGATGATGCGCCACTAGCCGTCACTTCTAGCCCCCAACTAAAACCTCTCCAGCGCATCATCAAAGATCTACAACCTATCCTGAAGGACGATCCCTCACTCTTCCTACTGTATTTTCCACTGCATGCATCTGATGAAGTGGGATTTAGCCCATGAAAGCTTATGCTCAAATAAATTTGTTAGTCTCTAAGATGCCACAAGTACTCCTTGTTCTTTCTGCTGATATAGACTAACACGGCTACCACTCTGAAACCTGAAAGGAGAATGGAAATTTACGGCCTTTCCCGCTGAGAGTAGAGTACCCAAAGGTAAACAATCTACAAACAGGAAGGAGACACTATAAACAAACAGAACAACATTCAGGAAAATAAGACTAATTCGCTTATGGTGTAAATTCATTACTTGAGAGCAATGAATAAGACCAGGGCAGTGGAAGTTCAAGTAAAAGTCTACTGTCCAGGGATTGATCTAGACTAGCTTGCACAGGCTTGACATATTTTTATCTGGTAGCCAATTCTTGGGATCCAGATTTTGAGCTCTCCTTTTTTTAAATTACCAGATTCTCTGCTGTGCCATATTTCAATTCGCCACAGCAAGTGGGGGTCAGGTGCCATCAGGGAGTCCCTAGTTCTCAGAATCTGTGCTGGTCTCAGTCTTGGTACAGATTACAAGAGGCTGGGGCCAGCTCTGACCTGTGGCAGCTGGCAATGGCCCCAAAGAACCAGCATTGACTAGCTGTGAATATTCAGAGTACACTGCATTCTGGCCATACGCTCAGCACAACCTTCCAGGCCCTGTCGCAATCCCTGTGCCAGTGGTTGTCCAAGTGATGCTCTGCACCAGCTGAGAACTCCCCAATATCAAGGGAATTCTCAGATGACTACATGCAGCTGCTTTCTAGCTCCTTTGTGCTGCCACAGTGTGGCCAGGAGACAAATGCATCAAAGAACTGCCCTGCTTCTTTAGCCCTAACTTTAAAGGGAGCCAAATGTAAAATGATGCCCTAATGTCTGTCCATATCTGCATACAGCAGAAATAATAGTTCTAAGGAAGGTGTAAACTGTCCTTGTTCCCTTCAAGAGGGAGTTAACCCTGAAACTCAATGGCACATTCAATGCCAAAATAGTTAATTGCTGTTTTACTACTGATTAAAACACCAAAGAAAGGTGAGGTAGGATCACACCATGAGCTCCACCCAAACTACTATGAGTGGCATCCCAGTTTGACCACCCCAACTGAGTAGACTCTGGGAAGCGTGGGAGTATACCACCCCTTCTACTTTCCAACCTGACTCCTGCTTCAATTTGTCCTCGAACCTCCACTAATGTCAAAAGCTGTCCTCACATCACGCAATAAACAAGCATCTCAGGGCTTTGCTTTTATCAAACCCTGACTCAGTCACCAGCTTATATTCAGACCAGGGATCTCAAAAGGGGACAACTGTGAGAGAACTAGATGCCATTAAAAAAAAATCTAGGAGACTCAACTCCAGCTATGGCAGCTTTGCCTTTTATTTCCTACAAAGAAAGCAAAGACCATAAGCTCTGTGCAAAACTCTGAAAAGCAGAAAGAAATACACCCAAACTTAAGGACAACACACAAGTCAAACAAAAAGCTACCTTAGTAAATATGGCATTCAAAGCCAATTTGGCATCAAATCAAACAGGGGAGGGAGAGACAAGAGCGGCAGGCTGTGTCACACAGAATTTCAGGGAAATCTCACTGCTACCATTAGTGGAGCTGCTCCAGAGTTAGAGCCATTGTGAGAGATTTCTCTAAAATTCCACAAAGCCACACAGAGAAACTTCACCACCACAATAGACGCAGGATTAAGCCAAGGGGAACTGTGGCAGACAGAAAATGAATGAATATACCCCTTCGAACAATTTCTTGTCTAGCAAGGATAGTGGCTTTCGGGAACGCCTTTAAACCAACAGTGATATGTGAAAAAATCTTGGGCGACCAAATCTAGCCTTCATACTTAATTTAAAACACGCATGTAAAAAACTGTAATGGAACTCAAGTCCAGGAAACTGCCTCCAGGCACACAGTATAGACTGACCAGCAGGTCTTAATTGATTGTTTGTCTGCACCAAGAGCCCAGGATCACATGGTAGAACCTACTCCGCTGGTAGAGACAGAAATGAGAGGACCAGACTGGTGGTTTAGCAGCAGCAATCTGAGTGCTGCTGTACCAAAGAGCCAAGCTATGAAAATGTCATGTACTGAGAACTGGCAGAGAATTATGCTAATCTTGATGACTGACTAAGTCAGAGTGAAGCATCTATAGTGCATGGGAAAGAGCAAGGAACCAGCGGGCAAATGAGGCAGGAAGAGCCAGAGCAAAGGGAGGACAGGATAGAGACTGAAATAGGGAGATCAGAGCAGCCAAGTGAGACTGAGATACTGTGGCAGGTGGGGAATGAAGGAGTGAGGCCTAGTGAAGCGGGGACTCTAGAATGGTCAAAAAAATGACTGAGACTAAAGGAAGAGGTCAGTAATGGCTGAGGAGGGGTCAGAGCAGCAAAGCAAGTTGCTCCTAGAGCAGTGTCAAGGAGCAGGAGTGGATACCTTTATTACATTAATATTAAACACTACTGCAATGGAAGGGAAGAACTAGCTTCTCCTTTTTGGTTGATTTTAAATAAGTGATAAACACAGAATTATCACACACCAGGTCTGCCTTGATCCACAAAGAAAGGAAGATACAGTCATTGCATAACATTTTTACTATCAAACCAGCTGGGTCTCCTTATTTGCTAGGATAGGGTAACTGATTCTTTGCCTATTCAAAGGAGCAGGCGGTGACAGCCACAACATACGCACACTACCAGGGAGCAGTAAGGACCATGTCACACACAACATTGCTTCTCCCAAAATGTGATTTTTATAGTCCTGTTTAACAAATCACACTAGATTCACCAGCAAGCTGGATAAGTGAACTCCCCTTCCTTCCCTCCTCCTTTCTATTCACAACAACACAGACAGCAGTACAGTCTACTATTGATGCCACTAATTAGATGATTAAATACCACTCTAGGTGATATGCTTTTACTGTGAAATTATTATTTTTAAAGGCGATCTATTTGCTTAATCTCATTTTAAACCACAAGATCATAATTTCTTTTTAATTAAATTAAAATTCCTTTTCCTAATTTTGCGTGAGCAGAGCAACCATTAAAAGAAACAGCACTGAGGAAACAATGCCTAAATTTCTGCCCTAACTCTCACTGTATGCGTGGTTCTATACAAAGGATCCCATATAATCCTGGACAAAACAGATTTTCTGAGGATAAAGATATCCTTTTCTCCTTTGAAGTAGCTTGGATGAAATATTATACAGCCCACTGAAAGCTTCCACTTTCAAAAAGTAAGTTTATTTGGTATGAATTCAGGACATTTCCAGTGATTTCTCCTTTTCTGAGAGAAATCAAACCACAGAGAAGAACAAATCAAAAGGGCTCCATGTCTTCAATACAGAAATTAGGATATGGACCACCACATGGTATGCTGCAGGGAACGGACTGTGATCTTTCAATTCAGAACTTTAAAAACGAATCTGTACCCTATTGTTCCACCACAAAACATATTTGTCAGCTGAAGAGTGGAAATAAGCTAACAAAAGAAATATTTTGGTAGTTTACTGGGCAACTGTTTTTATAACCGCTTGCTCAGGTCTGACACTATACTCAAGAACCTCGAACAGCTAAGGAGATTACAGTAGAATCTCAGAATTACGAACCCGAGAGTTACGAACTGATCGGTCAACCACACATCTCATTTAGAATCAGAAGTATGCAATCAGACAGCAGAGACCAAAAAAAAAAAAAAGTAAATACAGTACCTTACAGTACTGTGTTAAAAAAACTACTAAAAATAAAAGGAAAGTTTTAAAAAAGATTTGACTAGGTAAGGAAATTGTTTCTGTCCTCGTTTCATTTAAATTAAGATGGTTACAGGCAGCATTTTTCTTCTGCACAGTAAAGTTTCAAAGCTGTATTAAGTCAATGTTCAGTTGTAAACTTTTGAAAGAACCACCATAACGTTTTGGTCAGAGTTACGAACATTTCAGGGTTACAAACAACCTCCATTCCTGAGGTGTTCGTAACACTGAGGTTCTATTGTGTGTGTATATATATATAGTGGGGGGGGGTGGGGGGGGGGGTGGAGAGAGAGTGTGTGTGTGTGTGTGTGTGTGCGTATGCGTACACGTACCTAAAGGCTGCCAAAGTCTTATCAAGTGCTGTATTCTTTTTCAGAATACCTGGAATTACCCAACTATGTCTACAACCACAGATATCCCATTACAGACCATACCAAAACCAGAAGTGTACAGGGCTGGGAAAATCCTGTCTATGCTGCTTGTCATTTCAGTGAGCCAAGGGGAGAAATGGTTTCCTCTCATAATTGCCAGCCACTCAGAATGCAATGCCTGCTGCAATGTGTCAAGAAAAGCGACAGCAATTCTGTCTCTTTCTCACTTGCTGGACTCTCCATGGTATCAAATACTGCAGCCAGAAAGAGATTTAACTAATACCCCCTTGTGAAACAGCTGCTTCACGCTCCAGAAAGCCCTACTTAGTACACCATACATCACAGCCTCATTGGCTCAGCTCTGACACGGAATTACAGAACTGAGCACAGAACAATGAAAGCAAATCAAGATCCTGTAGTCAACATTCAAATTTCAAGCCTGAAGCAGTAGCAGCACATCTCCTTTCTTTTTCCTTTTCTTTTTTTTTTTTTGGGTGGGCCACATTCCTATAGCATGCTGGAAAGAATTACTCTGCCCAATTTCAACCTTCAAATCCCAATAATGCATCTATTTAGTAAAGCTGCAACACCACCACCCTCACTATATCTTGTGCATAAGCTCTCATTGAGCTGAGCTACCACATAATCTTATTACCTTCATCTCTCCTTCCTACTATCTTGCTTCTCCCAGCTATTGGCACATCTAGTTTAGAGCCTGATCCAGTAAACATACGTGTGTAAGTTTGCTCATGTGACCAGCCCTATTGACTTCAATGAGATTGCTAAAATAAGTGAAGTTACGCACGGTGTCTTTGGAAGGTGCAACTCACACCTTTGTGGCTAGAGAAGTAATAAATAATCATAAGTTGTCTTTAGGCAACAGTACCATCAAATTTAATACAAAACAATCAGGGTTCTACAGGTTTTTAAAACATTCTATAGAAGTTAACCAAAAACTAAAGTCCTGCTACCCAACTCCATAGATTGGTTCAAAAAATCTGTAAAAAGGATTCTAAACGAATTTCGGTAAAACTCTATTGGTTTAACTCCTACCATTAAATCTGAAGGGACTTTTACACACGGGTGATGTGACCATCTCATCTTTCCCTAAGTTCTATTTCTCCACAGGACCACGCACACAGCATAGCACCTATCTTCTAGTTGGGGAAGCGAGCGAGGCAGCTATCAAGGCCATTTTAAACTCCATTCAGTGGCTCAGACACAGAAATACACCTATGGTAACATAACTTAACTCTCTTTCCTAACATAGATGCCAAGGATGACATTAAGTGGTGCGTCACCTACATAACAGCAGCCTACACAAGCACCACACACCAGCAGGCCAGCACTGACACCCATGCATTTACTCTGAGCAGACCCAAAAACAAGACTTAAGTCATTGTTACAGCATCCACTACACTGAGACCAAGTAGCACTGAATCATCAACTACGAAGCAGACAAGACAAGAAATAAGAGGACTGCAGGAACAGTATCTACGGGTGGCGAGAAGGGTTTGCATTCCTAAATTCTGTCTAGATGCCATACCTTGGTAAGCAGTAGCACTCGTTTCTGCAAGCGCCTGACGAGACCTTCATGCTGCTCACGTTTTTTCTTCTCATCCAGTAGCTGGCTCTGGATCCGTAATACCTCTTCCTGTAGCTGCTGCCGAGCCTTCTCTAATATCCGGGCACTAAAAGACAGAAGATACCTGTCAGATCTTAATATTACCTCATACCCATGTAGGTCAGAAAAACTTAGGGGAAGTACGAATAGCAATGGAACGTATTATCAGCATTTTTTTCAAAGAGACATTAGAAATGTCCAATGGCCAAGCTTATTGCTTAGCCCCAAAACAATTACATTGCTTTACATGGGTAAATACTTACTCTTCAGCATCAGTATAATAATGGATCTTAGCCCTTTTAAATATTAACTAGCTAGAGAAGTGATTGCCATTAAATCTAATCTGCATTCAAGCATAGCTAATATTTGGTTAGTAATTGTGGCAACTGTCCATACCGTGTTCTTGCCAGCAGCCTAGGCTGGCACATAGTTTGTGTCCTGTGACTGGGTAACAGCACTTATTTTGCAACACGGACAGAACTCCCAGCCATGCCTGTGTAGCCAATTTCCCCTTCCTCTCAGCTCTCTGTGCAGCAAGACATCCCAAACAGCATTGACCCAAATGCTCTTGGGCCTGCTCTGTGCACATATCCTCTGGGCACTCTATTCCTTGCTGAGGCACTGGATAGCTGTCTATATTTACCCATAATGCATTAGTACAAGCAGTTAGGCATTATAGTAGATGTTGGCAACAAACCTGATTGATTCATGAAAAAAAGTTGCAGTATAAAAAAAAAAAAAAAAAAAACCTGATTGATTCATGAAAAAAAGTTGCAGGAATAACTCAGCTTTATTGTAACGCAGGCAGAAGAGAGTTTCACAACCAGAGTACAAAAACAGTATGAACAAGCCCTAAAAATGAAAATTACTGTGTACCAAACACAAAACTTCAAGCAGAGTAAAAGCACCAATACCACGTGTTCTTTATCATTATAAATCAAAAGAAAATAAATGAAATATCCTTCAACAAATAAAATATCACCATTATTCAGGCACTGTTTAGATATGTCAGGAAAAGTGGCACGCCTACATCCTGATTGCCAGAACAATTTATGCTCTTTGGGAATTTTACTGGGAAATTGCCATAAATCCCCAATCAGTGATTTCCCGACCTCTGATCCTTCCCTCTAACAACAAATATGCATTTTAAAACTCTAGATGAATTAAAAGGCTATTTAAAGTTCCAGTTCAATTTGGAACCATTCACAGACCAATTTGATAATCCAGCAGCGTGAAACAGATTCTTCATTTGTGTGTTCAGGTGGGAAGTTCATTAAGAGGGCTTTAAATCTGCATTTGAAAATGAATAATTTAATTACCAGAGTCCCACTATTTCCCTGGCTCTATTTTAATTAATTAGTTACACAAAAAGAAATCGGTGCTCAACAGCTTCCAAGTTGATGGGACATAGAGTGGTGTCTGCCTCTCACTAACGGGCTGATTCCCTCTTCATCACAAGCTCAGTGCAAATGTCCCAAGTTCTATGGGATTCTAATAGAAATATCAGTATTTTTCCTAGTCAGCGAGGATTCCAGAGGGTAAACAGAGAATTTTTGTTGTGTTCATTTTTTGGATAAATCTACCATTACATGATAGCCCTCTGCGAATGTACAGAAATCAATCTCCATCAAAAAGATATTCCTCAGCTGTCAACATTAGAAAGCCCCATTCCAGTCCTCTAATACTGTGAAACACGAGCAAGAATCCTGTGGGAAAACAGAGTCCCAGTAAGATGTCACAAGGAAATATGTAAACCCAGATAGAACACATCAGGCTGTTAACCTATGATGAATACCACGTTAACAAAACTATTGTAACCCTCTGGAGACTAAATACACACAAACATTTATTGTCAATCTGGAAAGTTCTACTGTTAAATACCACTTTCACACAAAAAAACCCCCAACCCTTAAATAATAAAATCCTCCCAAGCACATTTCAAATTACATATGATCCAGGGTGAATAACCATGTAAGATCCACCCACTGTCTGACATGATAAAGAAATCCTCTCCTCCATGCTAAATTTACTGGTTAGGTTTAATCTACTGTTCCAGATCTGAGCCCAATGAAGGGTTTGGGTTTTTTTAAATTAAACTGTACGTATATCCCTCAAGGTTTTGATCTCCTTTTATAAATCCTAAGTGCACTGACCGATTGTCATATTTTTTCACTTGATGCTCAGAATCAAAATACATTCCTGCCTAGTTTCCTTGTTCGCATTAATAAAAAGTATTTGCAATCCATATACCAGTAGCACTTTAGGGAGAGCACACATATCTAGCTAGCCATGTGTGCTCTTCCTCAATTGCAGTATGGGAGACAAATGAGTAAGCAGAAGAAGAATATAGCAAAGTAAATGGCCACGTGGGCAGATTGTCCATTTCTTCTGCATTCGATAGTGTTGAGAGGGAAATTGAGGTAGGTCTGTTTAGGCTTTCGGTCTCAGGTCAATTGTGCTGGTCAGTTAAAATTTAAGTCCTGGGAAGCTGATTGTCCAAGGGAAAGTAAGTAATGCAATTTCATTCCTCTGGACTGAGTTTTAGTATTCACAGGCTACAACACAATAGGAAATCCAATATTTAAAGTCCTCAGAAGTCTTCCAACACACCGCAATCTGGACTTGCCTAAGCAAAGATTGAGTCATTAAGAACAGACTGGTAATTCTACCAACCAGTACAACAGTCATAACAGGAACAGATGTCCTCTATAAACCAGGTTGACAATATCAAACTTACCCTCCCCAGTGACACAAATAGGATTCAAACCCAGGTTTATGGCAACAAATTCCATTATGTCACTACCCCCAGACATTCCTCTATACTGATGACGTTTCTGGCTCTTTAATGCCACTCACTTATTCAAACCAAACTAAATTTAAAAAAAAACAAAATTCCCAAAATTCCCTAGTTCAGTTAAGCTCTGAGCATGCTGGCACTTTCCAAAACCTTTGCAAGTTCAGAGTAAATCTTCTTGGCCTTCACGTGGAAAATTTGTTTCTGTTTATCAGTCCCAATGCTCCTTGCCCCAGCCACTGAATGAACTGCCAGATCTGAGAGTTCTGAACTGCTGAGAATCTCTCCTCATACTTTGCTCTTCCTTTCTACTCTTAAATATAATCTTAATGATAAAACTTCATCTTCAAGACCATACTTAGCCTTTCAAAGAACAGCAAAGGCAGACAATGAATATAGCAACTAAGATACATTTTAATAACCTCCTTGAAAATTACAAAAGTAGCTGTCAGCTCTCCTTCAATGAACCATAAAATTATCATTGTTTCTATCACTGAATATTTTCAGTAACCAACCTAACACCCAAAGAATACTGGGAAAACCACCACAGAGGGCAAACAAGAAGCTAGAAATATTGTTCTACACCTCCAATCAGGGAGAAGATCACAGGGCCAACCACAGTGCACAGTCATCAAAAAAAGGGAACACAGTGTGAGTCGTGCAGCAACTCAGAAGAACACGGTACGGGGACACATTGCCAGGGACAGCAGATAGGAAGGAAAGTGACAAAAAACAGTGCACTGACCACATTGCATACTATGGATGCTAAAAAACAAAGGGAAAGAAGATGTCAGGGACACAGAAAAAGGAAAATGTAGGAGACAAAGGCACTGCAAAAACTACACAAGCAAAGGTAAACAGGTCACATGCCACACACTAACAAAGTGATGAAAGGAAAGCCAGGTGCTGCAGGAATATATTTGCTAGAGGAAAGTTATTCCCCAAATCAGGATCCAGGCTATATACATCCTTGATAAAGTATCTGTCCATCTATAAATGGCAACAGAAAACAAAGGGACCTAAATTAAACGAGACTGGTAAATAAGAAGGTTTAAGTAAGCTGAAATGTCCCATTCCCTTTCCTGTTTCTCCCCCGTTTTATAAATCAACACTAGAACATGAGAGGCCAAATTGTAACCCATCAAGATTTCATGTTGCCTACTTGACAACAGAATATTTTTGCCTGTAGCCCACCTGCATGGATCCTATCACATCTGGTCCTCTCCAATGAGACAATGGTTTTGTGTTGAAACAGCTCAGTCTCCAAGTCCAGATACAACAACGCTGTAGTTAAACAATCAGAATATGAATGACCAACACATAGAATAATAGAGGCATGTAAGAGCAACAATGGTGATCAGGTAAGAGAAGGACAAATAAAATGAAAAGGAAGGCTAGAGGAAAAAAGGGCATAAGGAAAAAACCATGAGGTTGAGATCAGTGAGACAGAAAATCTTTCCCATGACAAAAAAAATTTCTGTGGTCAGACGTTAAGTGCTTTTTTTTTTTTAAATGGGACAATGCCACTGTCAGGAAACTGCAGAAGCAACAAGGTTGCCCGAATCAACATATCTTAAGGCAGGCCAACTGGAAAACAAACATTTGAAAGGAGACCTTATTTGATATTAAAACCATTCCAGATTGCATATTTCCTTCAGACCTAAAGGTGGGGTTCCAAATTCAGCTTCTTCTATTGACACTATTCTGCTTCCCCTCTTCTCCACACAGCTGCCAATCATCTCTAATGGCGGTGCCCATCACTGTTCTCCACCTGGGAGTTACCATCGCACTGCACACCAATGGAAGGTGGTGAGGCTCATAACTCCACCCCATCTACTGCTCAGCTAGCTTACCTTTGTAAGGGGCAGTAACCATAACTAATATTGTTAATAGCTTTAGCATTGTATCTTAAACTAAAATCACTGTGTAGGTCAATGTATGCCAGAAGGTTTGGACACACCAGCTTTAGAGCTATAGAAAATACAAAATGCACTGTATAATAAATACTACATTATGTAGAACCTGCAAAGGAGTCAGGAGGAAAGGAATGATACCCACCATTCATCCTCCCATTTATTATACAACTTCAGAAAAACACCCCACCTGCCTACTCTATACTAACTCTACTTTCCTAAACAAGCACTGGTCTAGTCATCACCTACCATCCTGCCTTTCATAAGCCCCAAATTACCCGAAAGGAAACAGTTCATGTTACTTCAATGTCCTACACACCAGGAAGTCTTGAGTCAAACTAGTATTAGAAATAAAGGAACCTTGTAAGGACAACTCTTTTGCTGGCATGGACAGATGCAGTGAATAAAGAGCAGACTGGCGTTTAGAGCTTTACTGTGGCACAGAAAGTATATTTCATCTTTGACATTTCAGCACCCTGTGATGGGTTGTCCCCTGTCAAGATGCCACCTGATGTGCTGAGATACCACTGAGCCCACCTGTTCTGTCAGCATGGCCCTCTTTAACCTGTCTTGCTGAGCCAGGCTCTTAAGCTTCCTCTAGCACACACACAGGCTGGGTCACACCCCACTGCAGAAAGAGACAGACACTCTGGGATCAGCTCTGGGAAGAGACAGAGACAGAGATCAGCTCTGGGAAGAATCAGCTTAAGGGACTTGCCCCAGCACTCAGGTGTCCACCTCCCTTGGATTGCAGACCCAAAGGCATATTGTCTTGAAACTGTAGAGAAATCTATACAACGTAAGCTCACAAATTCGCCCCCTCCCTCAATGTGGAGGAAGATATGCACAACTCTTTCCTCCCCCCCCCTCGTTAGAAATTACAGAAACTGAGTTTAATAAACAAAACAAATTTTATTAACTACAAAAGGCAGATTTTAAGTACTTAAAGGGGTAGCAAACAGAACAAAGCAGCTTACTGAGCAAATAAAACAAAACATGCAAACTAAGCTTGATTCACTAAAGAAACAGGTTACAAAATGTAATTTCTCACCCTAAATGCTGAATTAAGCAGGATGCAGAATTTCTATAGCTCAGAGTTCTAGTTATTTCTTCTTACAGACTGGACCCCTGTCTCAGTTTGGACTCACCCCGTCTTTCCCTTCAGGTTAGTCTCTTTTGTCCCTTCAGGTTCTCTCAGCAGTCCTTCTTGGGTAGGCCATGGAGGAGAGTCTGGAATGCCTTCCCTCCCAGCCCTAAATAGAATTTACATAAGGCAGGAAGCCTTTTGTTTCCCAAACTTGACCTCCCCGTCCTGCGAGTGGAAAATTACTAGAAGTCCAAGATAGAGTTTAGTACCAGATGGCAGGACCCCCGGACCTAGTAGTGTCACAGCTAGTCCCAGGGACTCTCAGGAAGGAGAGAGATTAGTATCTTCACAGTCTTCTTGTTTCTTCCTAATGGACCATCAGGGCTCTGATGGCCGGTTGTCTGGTAGGTGTCTTCCAAATACACACACAGCTGTAATTGTTACATAGTCAACATTCCTAACTTCAGATACGGAAATGATACATGCATACAAATTGGATAATCACATTCAGTAAATCATAACCTTTCCAATGATATCTTTCATGAGCCATCTTGCATACAGTATATCTCATTTATGTCATATCCATATCATAAGCATATTTTCATAAATAATATGGAGTGTAACATCACATACCCCTCCACGTGAACTTAGTGTACAGGAAAGAATAGGAATGAACACAGAAATCCTATGTACCCCCAGGTGCTACAGCCTTACTTCTGCCCCCTAACTGAAAAATTATAATGATTCACTGGAATCAAAGGCCAATTTACATCAGGAACCTTTTACCTCCCTACACTATGAGGTCAACCTGATTGCTACAATGGAACTGTTCGCACGGAAACAGACAACACAAACAAACAGTTTTTGTGTCCCAGCTTCAGACACTACAGCAACATAGTGTAATACATTAAAGGGGCCCTTTCACAATTTGACGGTCATAGTGGCCCTAATCTCAGCAATGGTCTGAATTTTCTCCAGCATCTTAGTTTCTAGAATCTATTAACATATTTGTTTCTTGAAACAGTGCGGCGCCACCGAGAATTTAGTATGTTTACCCACCTCACACTGCTTCCCAGAGTGAAATTGGCCACAGGAAGATTGAAGCTGATTGTTGAAGGTGCGAGGACCATGATAGAGAAGTTTATTTTGTCTTTATAAACCAGTATAAGCCACTAAGGGCTTTTGCTGTACCAGAGAAGTGTGGTCAATTGGCCTGATCACATGCCTGGGAAACAGGAACACCTGTGTCCTACCTCTGCACTGCTAGCCATGCCACACAGGGAACCTGAACCCCATTTTTAAAATGGGGATAATACCTCTGAGTGGGAGTTGTGCGGGTTAATCAGTCCATGCTTGTGAAATTCTTTAAAAATAAGCACCCCTATATAATAGTCAAACTTTGCTATTATTAGTTGCAAACATCAGTCTGGACTAAGAATCACACTGACAAACATTTTCAAATAAATTTCAGGGAGATTTGTGATGGTGGGTGGGCCAAACTTTCCAGTGTGTAGAGTAGCTATCTGGTCCACGGGGCTGCAGCGCCACTCTGGTTTCACCCAGAAAAAAGGTCACTGGGCCATTGTCTGGGTGCCCCCACACACTCTGACTTCACAGCGCATTCTGATGTATATGTGTGGCTGACGCATACAACTCTGGGTGACAAAGCAGAATTTTTGAATTTGGCATAAATGATGCTTGTAGTTATATGTACGTGGAAAATAACATTATTAAATCAGGAGTCAAGAGTTTTTTGGTTGTAAAGAGGAATCTCCCTGATTTACAGGAGACTTGGTCAATACACTAAGTGGTATCTGACACACCAGTTCAGCAGGGGAGTTGAGTGACTTGTTCAAGGTGACACAGTGAACCAGAAACAGAAGCCAGCCCCCTTGGTTCCTAGTGCTGTGCTTTAGCCAATGAGCCACACTGAACTGGGTCCCTTCAGATATCCAAACCTTTGGGCTGTGTACTTGCTCCCTTGGATAATAGTGATTGGATGGAAAGTTGGCCAACTTCTCCCCACCTCTTCCCAACAGCTGTGTGCCAATAAGGAAATACAAGGAGTCTTCAGAAAGTCTGCCATGCTTAAAAGTGAGAATCACCTGTATCTTCTCTTTCGGTTATCACTCCAGCCACCAGGGGCCAAGCATTCTGTGGAGGCCTTGGGAGCCTGGGCATGTGAAAGCAAACTTCTTGCGAAAGGAAAGTGAACCGAAAAACACCCCAAGCAAACAAACAAAAGGAAGTTCAAGAGAAACCCTGTCCTCCCGGGTTGTAACACAAGCAGCCTTTCAGCAGCTGGCTTTATTTGCACCATCTAATTCTGATTCTAAATGCTTCAGAGTGTCACTACGGTTTTTCTTTTGAAAACAAAAAAATCAAAACAACGAACGCCAAGCTGAGAATGAAAGAAAGCAAAGACTGAAATAATTACTAATCAAAGGAGAAGCCCATTTATGGGATGGCAAAGCAACCGGCCAGCTCTACCCAGTAATTTTTCTCCATGTCATCTCTGATGAGTTTTATATTTCTAACATTTCATCAATTTGCATCACCAAATTCAATTTGCATTCACAGATAAACAGAGAGAGAACGGTAAATACTCTCATCTGACCTTGAAGTGTGAGAGAGAAAATTGCCCTCACAATTTCAATTCAATCCCAACCATAATGAATAATGCAATTTGCCCCACCAGTTACCAACAAGCAATCACACACTTGTGTGCTGGAGGTACACTCTTTCATGCCAGGCAGGAGATGAAGCGAGCCAATGCCTGACACTTTTTGTCCTGAGCTCTAACCAGCCCTTGTTGCACTTCCCTGTCAGTCCTGTTCCAGCCAACTGTCTGCTCACAGGGGGATAATGCCCTGAGAGAGGCACCATTGCACACCTCCCCCTGGAGGATCTCAGCTGACTGCATTGTTGAAGTGGAGACTGAGAGGGCTATGTCCAAGAGAGAGGTTATTTTCTTACCCCTTTCACAATTTTCTGTTAACAGCGCTGGAGGGAGGGGATAAAATGGGGACCAGCCATGACCACCTTTTTGGACCCAAGACTGTGCAGGGGGCTTCCCCTACTCTAGAGGCACTAGGACCCAAGCGGTGCTTTCTCCCATAAGGAAAAACTGCAGAGAGGAGCCAGCCAGAGACTTGAACTGATAGGAGCAAAAACAGAAACTCTAGACAATCAGAGAACTTTCTACCGTTTTGGCAGACTCTCTTCTACCCTGTGAGGACTCTTCATTCCACCCACTCCCTCCCTATCTCCTCACCTCAGTTTCACTTCACCCCATACCTGCCCCTCTCGCTCCTCTTCTCCCCTGCCCTGTCCTCCTCACCCCTCCTTCCCTTCTCTTTCCCCTTTGCAGATCCCCTTCCTAACTAAACCCACCACACACACCCAAAAATGTAGGACTAACATGATGTTTGCTGCCATCACTTTGTTCACTCTGCTTGTGTGTTCTAGCTCTGCCCACACCCTGTAGGTCTTGTCTATCTATAACGTAAGCTCTTTGGAGCAGAGATTGTCTACTATTTTACAGTGCATGGCACAATGGGGCCTCACTCTTGGTTGGCAGTTAGGCATTACTGTAATAAATATGATTATAGTAATATTAGCTGAAATTTTCCCTGTACTGCTCCAAATCTGATTAACACTCTCCTTTTCCTCCAGCTGTCAGGCCCAGAACTCAAGTCCACAGTGTCCATGTAAAGAGGAGATGCACAGGGCAGACCGCTGGGGGCTCAAAGATCAAGAGCAACTGAAAATGTTCTAGGGTTCTGTTATAGAGTCAAAGTAATATATACAGTGAGGGGAGAAACATCATTCTGGAAAGAGCAGTCTGAGAGTTGAGGAGGCTGCGGGGCATAAAGGGGCAGGGGACTGACAGAGAGGAGTGAACAAGGAAAATCTGCTTGGAGGTTGGGAATGAAAGGAGGAGGGAAATGGGAAAACAGAACTGACTTGTCAGTAAACGAATCTGTTGAAATTCTACACTCTTGAAAATAGGATAATAGCTTATTTCAATAAAATAAAGAGAGGGTCAGAAAGTGTTTGGATGATAAACACAAAACCTTAAACCCTCCATTGCAATCTAACAACAAGGAGCCCTTACAGACTCATGACTCATTACTGCTTCATGAAGGCTCCACACAACAGCCCGCGATGACCTTTTCCAATCAGACTTCATTTCCAATGCATATTATAGTATTCCAGCATGAAATGAGCATCATACACTGATGTTCACTCACATTTTTTAGCTGAATGCTTTTCTTAGGCTACTGAATGCATTTATAGAAACAGAATTCTCTGAAAGAATACTTGAAAAATTATTTTTTTACAGCTGGGACCCCAATCATAATTCTGAGTAAAATGCAAGGCTGTTGCCCAGGAACTAAACACTGGCCTTTTGTCTCTAAAAGTCTGACTCAAGATGCAATAAGTATGAAGATCACAACTAGAGTGACCAGATGTCCCAATTTTATAGGGACAGTCCCAATATTTGGAGCTTTGTCTTATATACATGCCTATTATATGTCCCATATATATGTCTTATATACATGCCTATTATATATCTACCTCAGTCCCAATTTTTCCAATCTGGTCCGAACAGATACTTGTCCAAAACAGATAACCAGTGCACAATTAGGCACCACTGACAGTATCTGTCCAGAATAGGTGGTTAGGATCAAAGCGCAGAGATGATTGGGAAAGAATCTAGCTAACTACTAGAAATGATTACATATAGTCAGTGTTTTCTGTCCTTCACTTTCATAGGGTCAAATTAATTTCACTACGTATCTCCTTCATCCTTCCCAGAACATCAAAAAGGGCTTTCACTTGTTTGGACAGCAGTGACTGAAGCCATTTTCTGAACTTTATAGCAAAGCAGTCCAGAGTGACAGTAACTGCACTAAATATAGCCGCACAGGAGGCTGTTGTTCTATTGAAATGTAATGAATGAATAATATTAAAAAAAATGTTTTAAAACAACCGATCAAACAAATGCCTTCTAAAAGTCTGCTTTGTTAACCACTGGGCAACTCTGGATTTCACAACGTATACCTCACTCCCAGAGAAGTCACTCCAGAACTCTTTGGGGCCTCCGTTAAATTTAATATTGACTTGCACCAGCATTTTCACCTGTGCAAAGTGACTATAACATTACCAGGTCAGAATGGTAGCATTTTAAGCCCATGTTTAAAGTAAAGGAGGTAGAGTGGATAGTTCCCCTGCCTCCTTGGCTGGTGCAACAAGAGCTACCTCGCTTGTTGCAATCTACTTTAAACACTTTTCTCATCTACTTTACACAGCTATAAAGCAGAAAATCAGGCCTTAAGTGTCTGGTATCAGCCACCCAGTTAAAGACAGCTGGAATCTGTTCAAAGGCAAACAATCTGAATGAGTATCAAACTGATTACTTGTAGTTGGGTCTGTTTGAAATGACTCACATTTCTACAAGCCCACTTTTCACAGACCCTGGCTGCACAGTGCGACCACAATCCCTTACTCTGCTTGCCAGCTGCGCCCCAGATAGCTAAGCATAGACAAACCCCTTCTCAAAGCCACCACATGTGGTAGTGGCACTGCTTTCTACGATGGAAGGATAGGATCCAATGTTATAGGATGCTAAATTAAAGAACAGATAATGGAATCCTACCACCCCTACGCCTCAAGGAGCTCCAAATGCACAGCATGCCTTATAAGGCCCAGAAAATAGAAACCCAAGGTCACTGTGTTACTTGGGTCTTTCACTGGGTTGACACTTCTTGCAAGTTACCAGCAGGGCACAAAGTCCTACCCACTACCAGCTTCATCCCACCCAACTGGCCTAAAGAGCCTTTTCAACCAACACCAGGCCACAAGAATAAACTATCTTGTATAGAAGAATGAACTGTCAGAGCAACTAAATTCAGAGCTCAATTACATCAATTCTACTGCATCCATATTTCTAAATGACTAATAAAACAACATTACATACCATGATGCCTCCCAGCAATGAATATTTCAGACAGAAATCAGTCAGGTGGAGGAGTAAACAGCCCTTACACTGAGATTTTATGTTTCAAGATCTCTACTGGATGAGCAGAAAGGTCAGGTTCTTTATTTTTCTCTGAAGCTGTGATAAGAAGGTGAACTTCAGAGATGTAGCAACCAAAACATTGAAAGCAGATGAAAGCACAGGGCATCCTGGATGAAAATCTCTCTTAGAGTCAATTGCTGTGGTTTTGTCTACTGCAGAAACATGTATGTATATTTATTAATACAAAAAACCCCACCCTTATTTGTAATCCAGTTAGCAACACACAACATCCCTGACAATCCCCAAAAGCCAGGAAATTAAAATACATGCCCTCTACCATAAACACACTTCTTACCACTACCAAGCCTACCATACACCACAAACCACATACGCCATACTGTTAATTCTCCCTGTCTGTCTGCACACATCCCTTTACCAGATCATTTTTACCCAACTCTTGTAGTTTCGAATGATGGGCATAACAACTGGTGGTTTGGGAAGCAGTTAGTTAAGTAAACGGGTACATGCAGAAGGTCGGGTAAAAGGGTGATAGAAGACTAGTGCCCGTAGGAGGCAGAGCGAAGATTGTGGTGCCTGGTCTGTTGCATAGAGTAGTTAGGATAAGGGTAGTGTGTAGAGAAGAAGAAATTCTGTCACCAAATCAATCATGCTAATCTGTGCCCAGCCCCCAATCAGATTTGTTTGCACAGCACAAACATTCTGTTATAACGGGATTAATGGACAAAAAGGACTCTGAATCTAATCTTTTTTTCAATATACCTGCCCCAGATTTACTCAGGATCCACTTCTCTCTATGAAATTTTGTGTAGATGGACAATGTTCTTTTTAAGACATTTCAGTCAACAAATGAAAAGAAGGAAAGAAAACAAGCCAGGGAAAAATCTTAGACAGAGCCCAACTAACAACATTCTACTTGCCCAAGGTATTGATAGCTGTTTCATTATCACAATACCTTGTATCAGCCTACACAGTAAGATTAAGGGTATGTCTACACTACGGAATAAGGTCGAATTTATAGAAGTCGGTTTTTTAGAAATCGGTTTTATATATTCGAGTGTGTGTGTCCCCACAGAAAATGCTCTAAGTGCATTAAGTGCATTAACTCGGCGGAGTGCTTCCACAGTACTGAGGCAAGCGTCGAATTCCGGAGTGTGGGTAGCTATCCCACAGTTCCCGCAGTCTCCGCTGCCCATTGGAATTCTGGGTTGAGATCCCAATGCCTGATGGGGCTAAAACATTGTCGCGGGTGGTCCTGGGTGGTCCTGGGTACATATCGTCAGGCCCCCGTTCCCTCCCTCCCTCCGTGAAAGCAAGGGCAGACAATCGTTTCGCACCTTTTTTCCTGAGTTAACTGTGCAGACGCCATACCACGGCAAGCATGGAGCCCGCTCAGGTAACCGTCACCCTATGTCTCCTGGGTGCTGGCAGACGCAGTACTGCATTGCTACACAGTAGCAGCAACCCATTGCCTTCTGGCAGCAGACGGTGCAATATGACTGGTAGCCGTCATCGTCATGTCCGAGGTGCTCCTGGCCAAATCGGCCAGGAGCGCCTGGGCGCAGGGACTAAATTTGGAGTGACTTGACCAGGTCATTCTCTTTAGTCCTGCAGTCAGTCCTACTGAACCGTCTTATGGTGAGCAGGCAGGCGATACGGATTGCTAGCAGTCCCATTGCATCATCTTCTGCCGGGCAGCCATGAGATGTGGATGGCATGCAGTCCTTCTGCACCGTCTGCTGCCAGCCAAAGATGTAAAAGATAGATGGAGTGGATCAAAACAAGAAATAGACCAGATTTGTTTTGTACTCATTTGCTTTCCCCTCCCTCCCCCCAGTCTAGGGGACTCATTCCTCTAGGTCACACTGCAGTCACTCACAGAGAAGGTGCAGCAAGGTAAATCTAGCCATGTATCAATCAGAGGCCAGACTAACCTCCTTGTTCCAATAAGAACAATAACTTAGGTGCACCATTTCTTATTGGAACCCTCCGTGAAGTCCTGCCTGAAATACTCCTTGATGTAAAGCCACGCCCTTTGTTGATTTTAGCTCCCTGAAGCCAACCCTGTAAGCCATGTCGTCAGTCACCCCTCCCTCCGTCAGAGCAACGGCAGACAATCGTTCCGCGCCTTTTTTCTGTGCGGACGCCATACCAAGGCAAGCATGGAGGCCGCTCAGCTCACTTTGGCAATTAGGAGCACATTAAACACCACATGCATTATCCAGCAGTATATGCAGCACCAGAACCTGGCAGAGCGATACCGGGCGAGGAGGCAACGTGAGCGCGGCCACGTGAGCGATCAGGACATGGACACAGATTTCTCTGAAAGCATGGGCCCTGCCAATGCATGCATCATGGTGCTAATGGGGCAGGTTCATGCTGTGGAACGCCGATTCTGGGCTCGGGAAACAAGCACAGCCTGGTGGGACCATATAGTGTTGCAGGTCTGGGACGATTCCCAGTGGCTGCGAAACTTTTGCATGCATAAGGGCACTTTCATGGAACTTTGTGACTTGCTTTCCCCTGCCCTGAAGCGCATGAATACCAAGATAAGAGCAGCCCTCACAGTTGAGAAGCGAGTGGCGATAGCCCTGTGGAAGCTTGCAACGCCAGACAGCTACCGGTCAGTTGGGAATCAATTTGGAGTGGGCAAATCTACCGTTGGGGCTGCTGTGATGCAAGTAGCCCACGCAATCAAAGATCTGCTCATATCAAGGGTAGTGATCCTGGGAAATATGCAGGTCATAGTGAATGGCTTTGCTGCAATGGGATTCCCTAACTGTGGTGGGGCCATAGACGGAACCCATATCCCTATCTTGGCACCAGAGCACCAAGCCGGCGAGTACATAAACCACAAGGGGTACTTTTCAATGGTGCTGCAAGCCCTGGTGGATCACAAGGGACGTTTCACCAACATCAACGTGGGATGGCCGGGAAAGGTACATGACGCTTGCATCTTCAGGAACTCTGGTCTGTTTCAAAAGCTGCAGAAGGGGCCTTTATTCCCAGACCAGAAAATAACTGTTGGGGACGTTGAAATGCCTATAGTTATCCTTGGGGACCCAGCCTACCCCTTAATGCCATGGCTCATGAAGCCGTACACAGGCAGCCTGGACAATAGTCAGGAGCTGTTCAACTACAGGCTGAGCAAGTGCAGAATGGTGGTAGAATGTGCATTTGGACGTTTAAAGGCGCGCTGGCGCAGTTTACTGACTCGCTTAGACCTCAGCGAAACCAATATTCCCACTGTTATTATTTCTTGCTGTGTGCTCCACAATATCTGTGAGAGTAAGGGGGAGACGTTTATGGCAGGGTGGGAGGTTGAGGGAAATGGCCTGGCTGCTGGTTACGCACAGCCAGACACCAGGGCGGTTAGAAGAGCACAGGAGGGCGCGGTATGCATCAGAGAAGCTTTGAAAACCAGTTTCATGACTGGCCAGGCTACGGTGTGAAAGTTCTGTTTGTTTCTTCTTGATGAAACCCCCCGCCCCTTGGTTCACTGTACTTCCCTGTAAGCTAACCACCCTCCCCTCCTCCCTTCGATCACCGCTTGCAGAGGCAATGAAGTCATTGTTGCTTCACATTCATGCATTCTTTATTCATTCATCACACAAATAGGGGGATGACTACCAAGGTAGCCCAGAAGGGGTGGTGGAGGAGGGAAAGAAAATGCCACACAGCACTTTAAAAGTTTACAACTTTAAAATTTATTGAATGCCAGCCTTCTGTTTTTTGGGCAATCCTCTGTGGTGGAATGGCTGGTTGGCCGGAGGCCCCCCCACCGCATTCTTGGGTGTCTGGGTGTGGAGGCTATGGAACTTGGGGAGGAGGGGGGTTGGTTACACAGGGGCTGTAGTGGCAGTCTGTGCTCCAGCTCAACCATACACTGGAGCATACCGGTTTGGTCCTCTAGCAGTCTCAGCATTGAATCCTGCCTCCTTTCATCACACTGCCGCCACATTTGAGCTTCAGCCCTGTCTTCAGCCCGCCACTTACTCTCTTCAGCCCGCCACCTCTCCTCCCGGTCATTTTGTGCTTTCCTGCACTCTGACATTATTTGCCTCCAAGCATTCGTCTGTGCTCTGTCAGTGTGGGAGGACAGCATGAGCTCAGAGAACATTTCATCACGAGTGCGTTTTTATTTCTTTCTAATCTTCACTAGCCTCTGGGAAGGAGAAGATCCTGTGATCATTGAAACACATGCAGCTGGTGGAGAAAAAAAAAGGGACAGCGGTATTTAAAAAGACACATTTTATAAAACAGTGGCTACACTCTTTCAGGGAAACCTTGCTGTTACCATTACATACATAGCACATGTGCTTTCGTTACAAGGTTGCATTTTGCCTCCCCCCACTGCGTGGCTACCCCCTCAACCCTCCCACCTCCCCGTGGCTAACAGCGGGGAACATTTCTGTTCAGCCGCAGGCAAACAGCCCAGCAGGAACGGGCTCCTCTGAATGTTCTCTGAAGAAAAGCACCCTATTGCAACCAGGTGACCATGAATGATATCTCACTCTCCTGAGGATAACACAGAGAGATAAAGAACGGATGTTGTTTGAACGCCAGCAAACATACACTGCAATGCTTTGTTGTACAATGATTCCCGAGTACGTGTTACTGGCCTGGAGTGGTAAAGTGTCCTACCATGGAGGACGCAATAAGGCTGCCCTCCCCAGAAACCTTTTGCAAAGGCTTTGGGAGTACATCCAGGAGAGCCGCGAATGCCAGGGCAAATTAATCCTTTCACATGCTTGCTTTTAAACCATGTATAGTATTTTAAAAGGTACACTCATCGGAGGTCCCTTATCCGCCTGCCGGGTCCAAGAGGCAGCCTTGGGTGGGTTCGGGGGGTACTGGCTCCAGGTTCAGGGTGAGAAACAGTTCCTGGCTGTCGGGAAAACCGGTTTCTCCGCTTGCTTGCTGTGAGCTATCTACAACCTCATCATCTTCTTCGTCCCCAAAACCTGCTTCCGTGTTGCCTCCATCTCCATTGAAGGAGTCAAACAACACGGCTGGGGTAGTGGTGGCTGAACCCCCTAAAATGGCATGCAGCTTATCATAGAAGCGGCATGTTTGGGGCTCTGACCCGGAGCGGCCGTTCACCCCTCTGGTTTTCTAGTAGGCTTGCCTCAGCTCCTTAAGTTTCACGCGGCACTGCTTCGGATCCCTGTTATTGCCTCTGTCCTTAATGCCCTGGGAGATTTTGACAAAGGTTTTGGCATTTCGAAAACTGGAACGGAGTTCTGATAGCACGGATTCCTCTCCCCATACAGCGATCAGATCCCGTACCTCCCGTTCAGTCCATGCTGGAGCTCTTTTGCGATTCTGGGACTCCATCATGGTCACCTCTGCTGATGAGCTCTGCATGGTCACCTGCAGCTTGCTACGCTGGCCAAACAGGAAATGAGATTCAAAAGTTCGCGGTTCTTTTCCTGTCTACCTGGCCAGTGCATCTGAGTTGAGAGTGCTGTCCAGAGCGGTCACAATGGAGCACTCTGGGATAGCTCCCAGCGGCCAATACTGTCGAATTGTGTCCAGAGTACCCCAAATTCGACCCGGCAAGGCCGATTTAAGCGCTAATCCACTTGTCGGGGTGGAGTACGGAAATCGATTTTAAGACCTCTTTAAGTCGAACTAAAGGGCTTCATCGTGTGGACGGGTGCAGGTTTACATCGATTTAACGCTGCTAAATTTGACCTAAAGTCCTAGTGTAGACCAGGGCTAAGAGTAGATTAGTGCCTGGCTTGGAAAACTTTAAGGCCCTTTACTTATATCTTTTAAGATAGTTCTCTATATCATCTTTCTGGAGGTAAAGCAGAGAAGGAACATAATTCTGCTGCCAACCTTATTTTTGTAATAAAACCCTATTGCAAGGAAGAAGAGTTATTCTCCCTCACTCATATCCTGGAAGTGTGTGAAGGTGGGAATATGCAGGTCTCCATCTGTAAAGAAGAGTGTATGTGTGCCTTAAATATGAGCGTGCACGTGCCAGGAGAGCACATACACAAGGGAGAAAATTTGTTACAAAAACTACAACAGGAATCCACACTGCTTGCTCTCTGGAGCTATCCAACATCCCAATTATCAGCTCTGATATTTCTGTACCCTACATCTCCCACAATCAATACAGACACTTTGGTATCCAACAATAGATTGTCTATGCTCCCATCGATTGCCACCTGTGTTCCATTATAATCTTCCCTGCTGCCTCCATTGTACCTAATTAATAAAGCCCGTTCTCCCTGTTTATTTCCTTATTGATTTTGCTGTCTCCTGCGTAAGCAAGAGAAGTCAATGCAGTGAGGGGTGGCACTTGCTTGGAGACCTTGCCATACAAATACCTCCTGAAATCTCATCGCCCGCCCCTGCATAATAGGGCTCTGTGGTTGAAGGCACTTCTAGGTAGTGGCATGGTCATAAAATGTAACTTGTGTCCTACTTCACTGCAGCTGACAAACCGTCCACTCCCTGACAGTGAGCTAATGAAAAAAGAAAACTTCTAAATAGCTTCTGATATTTTTGCATTGCAAAGTGAAAAGGAGAAAGTGAGCTATTTGAGCAATGTTTCCATTTGATTCCCTACATCCCTAAAGAACCAAGAAGAAAAAGGGAATGCTCCTGCACAATCACCATATCAGCCAAGCAGCTCAGTTCTTAATCTCCACCTCCCCCATGTTCCCTGCCTTGGGGGCCTGGAAAGTTGACACTTGACTTGAAAAATGCCAACCCTAAGTAGTTTATTTCCTTTTGAACTTTAAGAACTGACTGAGACAGGAGTGACCTTTAAAAAGGCAGGGTTAGTTCCTGTAGGCACTGATAAAAGTGTTCTCGTTTTACACAGTAGAGGTACTAAGCAAACACCCACTTCTCACTACAGGCAAGCAGAACACAATGCTCCACCAATGTTCCATCAGTTATGGGACACTAGACTGGAGACCTGGTGACCCAATTTGCAAGGCTTGAGAAAAGAAGATGAATTGTGCAATGATGATAATCCTATAATCCAATTTAGAAAGAGTAAACTCGAGACAGCAGTCATAACCTCAGGAAAGACTGACAATCACAAGTGGTAGATTAGGCCACAAGACATCAGAACCTAGAATCTGGAACCAAACCACTGAAACTAGAAAACAAAATAAGACAAGTGTGATTGTTACTTGTAGTGTAGGGCAGGGCAGCAGGAGTTAGGACTCTGATTCTATTTTTGAACAGTTAACTGACTTAATGTGAGCTTGGCCAAGTCACAATTTCTGTGACTCAGTTTGCCGATATGTAAAAAGGGAGTGATTGTATTTTATAAGGTGCAAACATTCTGTAAAGCTCATTCATGTTTTTTGAAGAAAGGCACTATGGAAGTGTGAGATAAATAATAGATAATGCTTTTTGCCACACTAACAGCCAGAACACTCCCATTTCCAAGCCCACCATATAGTTAATCCAATCAGATACTCAACTAAAGACAATTCAGGATTTTGTTGCAATAAGACGACAGCCTAAGAATTCTGACAAAAGGAAATTCATGAGGAGCATATCTGGAGCTCAAATGGATAGGGGAATATATTGAAGAATGGCAAATAAGCTTGTTTTTCTGTCATGTTAATAGTACTTACAACCTATATAGCATTTTGAACATATAAAACGCTACACAGACATTAACTAAGTCAGAGGTGGGCAAACTACGGCCCGCAGGCCACATCCGGCCCGCAGGACCCTCCTGCCCGCGGGACCCTCAGCTCCTGGCCCTGGAGGCTCGCCCCCAGCCCCTCCCCTGCTGCTCGCCCTCCCCCACAGCCTCAGCTCACTGAGCAGCCGGCACAATGCTCTGGGCGGCGGAGCTGCGAGCTCCTGGGGCAGCGCAGCTGCAGAGCCCGGCCTGACCCGGCGCTCTGTGCTGTGCAGTGGCATGGCTGGCGCGCCGCCAGCCATCAGTGATCCAGGCAGCGCGGTAAGGGGGCAAGGAACAGGGGGGGTTGGATAGAGGGCAGGGGAGTTCGGGGAGGTGGTCAGGGGGTGGATAGGGGTCGGGGCGGTCAGAGGGTGGGGAACAGGGGGGTTGAATGGGGTCAGGGGTCCCGGGGCGGCAGTCAGGAAGGAGAAGGGGGGGTTGGATGGGGTGGCGGGGGGCAGTCAGGGGCAGGGGTTTTTGGATGCGGCAGAGGTTCTGGGGGGGCAGTCAGGAAGGAGAGGAGGGGTTGGATGGGATGGCGAGGGGCAGTCAGGGGCAGGGGTTACAGGGGCGGTCAGGGAGCAGGGTGTGTGTGGATGGGGCAGGGGTCCTGCGGGAGCCATCAGGGAACGGGGGGCATTGGATAGGGCAGAAGTCTCGGGGCGTGGGGGGGAGAGCGCTGTCAGGGGGCAAGAAGCGGGGGAGGGGGCGGAGGCTGGGCCATGCCGGCTGTTTAGGGAGGCACAGCCTCCCCTAACCGGCCCTCCATACGACTTCCGAAACCTGATGCGGCCCTCAGGCCAAAAAGTTTGCCCACCCCTGAACTAAGTACTCCTCACCACATTTCCGTAAGGCAGGTAGGCATCACCACTCTGTCAACGTGTAAGGTAGGCAAAGAAGGATGAGGGAGTTGCCTAGGGTCACACAGCAAGTCATTGGCAGAGCTGGGATTTAAATTCAGGAATTTTTGGTTACTGATGTTCTAGATGATGATGCCTTCTAGAATTTAAAGATCTAGTAATTCCAGAAAACTCCAATGGACAGTATGAAGTATTACTCGAACATCAGAAGTAGCAGAAAAGAAATGCTTCCAATGTAGGGTGAACCTACTTAAGGATACCCGTGACTTTTACAAGGAGTTCCTAAGGCTGCTCTGGCCAGGACGAGCTATTTCTTTTGTGAATAGAAAGTTTATTTTAGACTTTCCAAGGCAAATAGACAGACACCCGTACAACGTAGGTTGAAGTTTATTCATAATGAAGCAGACCTGTAAGCAGTTGTATAGTTTAGTCTGAAGCCTTGAGAAAAATTAGAGGAGAGGAGAAAGGGAAGTGGTCATTTGTTCTGGAGATGGGATCAGAGTCATAAAGGAAAACTGTAGTTTTCAGTCAGGTATATTATTTCAGAGGGAGAGATTTTCAAAGGTGGAACCTAACCCACACTGCAAGTCAATGGGAGTTTGGCATCTAACTTCTATTTGTGCCTTTGAAAAAGTCTTCCCCCAAGTATCAGTGCTGCACTAAGAGTATACATATAATACTTTTCAATCCACCATTTTTAGAAATAGTCGTCATTGTTTTATCATGTGTGGTACTGCCATTTTTCTGACTGATACTTCAGACTGGGCTTTCTGCTGAACAGGTGATCGCTGTGGGTCACAGAAAAAGGTGCTCACCACTGGAATGCATGAGAAAAGCTTACACTTTCCAAGCTGTTGTACAATCAATTATTTTAAATAGTTGATTTAACAGTGTTTAGCCACCAACTTTTGTTGTGATTCACAAAATTACAAGTCTGAAAAATATAAGCCCCATGCATAGAGAGTTTAGTTAACATCTGTATGGTGGTTTGAAAATGTAAAGCACTAGTTTTCATACTGTAATTGTATAAGTATTATAAACTACATTTCCCTGGTCTTAACCCACATGACTAAACATTAGAGGGCCACAGGAAACTGCCATCTTATTATATGATGTGTTTCAAGATTTTTTTTAAGTGGAGATGGAAATTAAGGTGATTAACAATAGTGCAATTTTCCTTTAGCAAGCTCTCTCTCCAGATCAATTCTCTCAAGCAAGAAGAAAAAAATTTGGGGGGAGGGGATTCTATTTTATTTTATTCACTAGAATCTGGACTCACTGGAGAAAGAAAGGCAGAGAAAGCACAGTGGGTGGGTGATTTGAGTAAAATTATGGTGTTTCCACAAAAAAATTAAAATAAAAATTAAAATTCTGCTGGGTTAAATAATTCTTACATGCAATTTCCTGAGTGCAGTTTTCAAAGAAGGAAACACTTATTCTACCTTTGTTGCTTTTCTTAAATGAGACAAGTTGGTTGTTGTTGGGGACAGGGAGAGAGAGGGTGTTCCTTCAAGAGGAAGGTGCAAGAGGAAAGTGGGAAGTAGTATTCAGCAACTCGGCATCCTGCACTTCACATCCTCTCTAGTCACTTTGCAGAATGGCAGGAGGATTTGCAACTGCAGTAGGTTAGAGTTATTCCAGATACTTCAGAGGGGTCTTAATGACTCAAAACAGGGAGTTGGTATTCTCCTGGCCTTTTACATAATGACTGAGATAGAAAAAAGAAAAGGAGTACTTGTGGCACCTTAGAGACTAACCAATTTATTTGAGCATGAGCTTTCGTGAGCTACAGCTCACTTCATCGGATGAAGTGAGCTGTAGCTCACGAAAGCTCATGCACAAATAAATTGGTTAGTCTCTAAGGTGCCACAAGTACTCCTTTTCTTTTTGCGAATACAGACTAACACGGCTGTTACTCTGAAACCTGAGATAGAAAACAAGCTCCGCAAAGAACAAACAGCTCCAGGAGCTCCAGCTTAGGCACAATGAGCAATCATTCTCTGTCTCTTTCATTACTGACCACCTACAGACAGGAGTCAACAGTGCTTTCACTGGAGAGACTAGGGAATGCACCGATATCCATCACTGGGGTATTTATACAGTTACTGCCACAGTTGCAAATTGTGATATCATCATCACTGGAGCTCAAACAATAAATCACCAAAGGAAGCAGGCTAGTTAAAAAGGAGAAAGCTTCTATCTGCACAATTTCTTTGTTGAAAATACCTTTAAAGTATTGCCATCTGCCTGTGAGATTACCACTCTCAAAATCTGGATTCATACATTACAGACAGATATCTGCTACAGCAAATGTGCCAGATTGTGTGTCTCTACTCCAAACCTTAAAATACATGTGTTAGAACAAATGGATGAATTAACAGTTTCATGAAACTGATGCAAGAATTAATGGTTTCATGAAACCATGAAAATATTCATTTTTATATAATTAAAATTCTTCTGAGTCTTGCACAAATATATTAAACCAGCCATCTTATCAAAATCATCAACCCAGTGAAAAAAGAATTAGCCATTGTGTGAAAACACTGAAGGCAATTCCAAGCTGAACTATGGCTGGTTTCTTGCAAACATATATATTATGATTTCAGGACACAATTATAAAACTATGGGAAAAGACGTAACCCCACTAATCTCACACTGGAACACAGGTGAGGTTGTTCACAGACTCAATTTTGGTTATGGCTAAACTTCAGCTAAGAAGTACTAAGTGTTAATGATGCTCCAAATTGAGAGCTCTGCAGCTGGGAAACTCTGCATGAGCTCTGTGCTAAAAGTAGTCAAGGATTTGTGAAATGTTCCTATAAGCGTTCTGCATAAAAATGCTCCAGTGTTAAGGGTAACTCACAAAACAACTCTGCATGCCAATACTATTGGTCAAGTCAAAAACACAAGCGAGCTGACATACTGAAGTTATGCATATAGCTTTTCATAGCTCTGAATCAGTTTTGTAAAAGCTGCTGGCATTACCAGTTTTTCAACTCATACAACCAGTCAGTCAAAGTTTTTTCCCCGTGGTAGGTTACTGCCATATAAAAGGTTATCTACCAGACATGTCACAATCACAAAAGTTATATACTTTTCACATGTTCAGTGTATTCTACAAATAGATGTTTTAGTGTAATGCAAATCTGCCTGACATAATGGTCAGATAAGTCAAAAGTCAAACAATTTCACAGGAATGTAGTCAGTTTAATGAAATTGTGAAATATCTTCCATAAACAAAAGTTCCACTCAGAATTATTTTAACCAGTTTTAACAAAATAGCCCTAGTTCTATCAAGTTCATAAATCTAATTAGAGGCTAATGATTTTATGGCTCCAATAAAAAAAATTACTGATTGTATGTTTTTTAAAAGTGAGAATCATTTTAAAGAAATGCTATAAACTTTAAAATTATATGTTACAAGCGCTACATATGTTGTTTATAAAACTTTGGATTATGTTACACAAATTTTAAAAACCCAATCTACTTGTCTTTATTGGTGCTATATCTTACACTTCCCTCAGCAATGAAAATCAATTAAGTCAGCTTCACTTTTGTTTATCATCTTTCACTTTCAGAATCTTAATGCTCCAATATCTGTGTTTTTAATATGGATGGGAAAATTGTTTAAAAACAACTGCTTTCATTTTTTACAAAATATGTGGAAAAATTTCTATTAGCTGTAGGTTATTGAAGAGCTTATTTTTGCAAAGAATTTTATTTAGAGTCAAATTTAAAAGGGACACTTCTCCTTTAATGTTTTCTGAATAGAACTGAAATTCCGTGAATCCAGTTCTTCTAAGGGGTTTCTAAAATAGTTAATTTCATCCATTGAGGTGATGTATATGTTATAAAGAAAACACTACCTTGAAATAAGAGAATGCAGATTCCCATATGGATAATAATCCTTAACATTTACATAGCACCCAGTGCAGTACAATTAAATATTAACTAAAGGATCCTTGAAAACTTCTGCTCACCTGAGGCAAGTCATTGTATTTTTTTTTATTTTTTTTTTTATTTTTTTTTTTTAAACAGACAAGTAATGTGTCATTAGCTTTTTCATTATCGTTAACAGGATAAGGATACACAAGTAGATTTTGTCCCAGGTAAATTTTCATGGCAATATTCCAAGGTTGAATTAATTTGGACAACCTGAAAATGAGTATTGTCTCTAGAATGCAATAAATACTCACACCCAAGTTAACCACATGATACAAATTAAAGACAGATAAATGGCCCTCAGCATTCAAGTGCAGTTGACACATCAAAAGCAATTAAAATAAAACTCCGTAATGGTATCCTGTACTTTTAACGTCTAGCATCTCCATGGAAAGCAAGAAAGCAAGAAGCCAGTGAAACAATAATACCCCATGGATCACTCTATACCACAAAGCTGTGCCAGCTTCCTTGTAGGAAACCTTCACTGAGTCACCAGTCATCTAACAGTCTCACCTTGTCATCTCCCATCCCAAACCTGATACAGCACACACAACTACTGTTCAGCTCCTAGTAGTCAACAGTTTTTATCTAAAAAGACCTGTCGATGCCAAGTATAAGATCCAGTATCTTCTCCCAGGGCAAACACACTCAATGAAGTTTTCTTTCCCCCTTCCACAAATTGAAGATGGAAAGTGTAACTACATCAGCGTCTTCAGCATCTTTGTTTAAAATAGGATGCTCTCATTTAGTTTACAACTTCTTATGCACATTTAAGAACTGTTATAGGCTAGTCCAAAATGTCCTCAGGTTCTACTTGGTTTACAAATGTTTTGTAATCCAGCTCTTTATCAAGAAAAGTGCCAACAATTTGGTTTGAAACAGCAAATACAATTATAAGCTCCCCATGAGGTCCTACAATAATCAGTTAAATAGCAAATACTACACTCAGCACTGTGCAACATTCCTCCTGCCCTTGTAGATGCCACTGCAGAAGCAAGTAATGACAGTAGCCATGTTGGCTTTCACTTCATTAGAAGCATCAAGAAAGGAGTGTGTTTGAGAGACAGATATCATGTACAAACTGAACAAATCAGTCTGGAAATATTTCATTTTCAAGTTTCTGTAGAGCACTGCAAGCATGTTAAATATAGTCAAACCTATTTTTATAAAACTAATGAACAACTATTTTAATTGGTATCTCAGTCATTCAGCCAGTAAACAGCAGCCTGAAGAGAGAAAAGCAAACTAATCCATACAGCAGCATGACCAATCTGCACTTGCTTTCATGAGACTCCCTGCTGAATCTTGCAAACAGAGATCAGTTTCACATTATTTAATTGCTGTTATTCTCACCTGTTTCATAAGTGAATGGTGGTACAGAAACAGGGAAGCCAAGGCCTGCAAAGCTGTGTATGGTGGGGTACTGTGCTGAACTGACTGAAAGGTAAGGAGTGCAATTCTATGGGGGAAACTAGGGCCCTATATTTTCAGTGGATAATAGCCAATTTTGGATGCCTTAGTTTTTGATAGCTCAGGTTAAATTATATTGGCCCCAGTTTTTCAAAAGTGCTGAGCACCCATAAATCCAGGTGAAGTCAATCGGAGTTGTGAGTGCTCAGCACTTCTGGAATTCAGGACCAAAGTTTGACACCCAGAAACCAAGGAACAAAGACCTAGCCGTCACCTTCAGCCCCCAACTAAAACCCCTCCAACGCATTATTAAGGATCTACAACCTATCCTGAAGGATGACCCAACACTCTCACAAATCTTGGGAGAAAGGCCAGTCCTTGCCTACAGACAGCCCCCCAACCTGAAGCGAATACTCACCAACAACCACATACCACATAACAGAACCACTAACCCAGGAACCTATCCTTGCAACAAAGCCCGTTGCCAACTGTGCCCACATATCTATTCAGGGGACACCATCACAGGGCCTAACAACATCAGCCACATTATCAGAGGCTCGTTCACCTGCACATCCACCAATGTGATATATGCCATCATGTGCCAGCAATGCCCCTCTGCCATGTACATTGGTCAAACTGGACAGTCTCTACGTAAAAGAATAAATGGACACAAATCAGATGTTAAGAATTATAACATTCATAAACCAGTCGGAGAACACTTCAATCTCTCTGGTCACGCAATCACAGACATGAGGGTCGCTATCTTAAAGCAAAAAAACTTCAAATCCAGACTCCAGCGAGAAACTGCTGAATTGGAATTCATTTGCAAATTGGATACTATTAATTTGGGCTTGAATAGAGACTGGGAGTGGCTAAGTCATTATGCAAGGTAGCCTATCTCCCCTTGTTTTTTTCCTACAAACCCCCCCCCAAGACGTTCTGGTTAAACTTGGATTATTGCTGTGCACATTGTAAGATGAGCTATTGCCAGCAGGAGAGTGAGTTTGTGTGTGTGGTTTTTGGAGGGGGGTGTGAGGGGGGGGGGGGTGAGAAAACCTGGATTAGTGCTGGAAATGACCCACCTTGATTATCATGCGCATTATAAAGAGAGGTTTCAAAGAGGGATGGGCTATTACCAGCAGGAGAGTGAGTTTGTATGGTGGGGGGGGGGAGGGTGAGAAAACCTGGATTTGTGCTGGAAATGGCCCTACTTGACGATCACTTTAGATAAGCTGTTACCAGCAGGAGAGTGGGGTGGGAGGAAGTTTTGTTTCATGGTCTCTGTGTGTATATAATGTCTTCTGCAGTTTCCACGATATGCTATGCATCCGATGAAGTGAGCTGTAGCTCACGAAAGCTCATGCTCAAATAAACTGGTTAGTCTCTAAGGTGCCACAAGTACTCCTTTTCTTTTTACGAATACAGACTAACACGGCTGTTACTCTGAAACCTAAAGACCTAGTGGTTACATTTGAAAATGTAGCTGTAGTTTTAAATATTAAGGGAGCAAAACAAGGGCTAAGAGCAAATAATAACTTCAGTTGCCTTGGGTTTTTGCACAACTGAATTTAAGATTTAAAATATGTACTACCTTGGTTTCACCAGTTGGTACAGTAATCTGTGGCCATGTTATCTAAATCCCAGTTTACATTTCGAGAACAGCTCAGATTGCTGAACTTCTAGTCTAATCTTAAAAGTACACAGATTTTATGTTTAAATTCCTCCTTCCTACTCTTTTTTTGCTTTGTACACAGACAGATTGCTTAGTTGGTGTGCCTTCACCCAAGGCATTTCAGATCAGGATTCAGAGTAAGATGGTACTCAGGGACACACCACAACAGAATTTCTCCCTTGGCCCTATCCGTTTCTCCAGGATTTTAAAGGATGTTTAGCTTATAGCCCATATGGTTGGGAAGGTAACATGACAGATATATAATCAGTACAGTGTTAAAGTCTGCAGACATAGCACAAAGACAAATGTGAAATTCCCCTTTAATCTAGTGTGTTAACTGTGAAGAATAGTAATGATAATTAATTATACTGAAATGTAAATTTCAGAGCTAATAATTTTAGTGGAAACATCCAGCTTCTCTGACTGTGGTTGGGGCCTGGCACAGAGAGTGAAACTGGGAATTTATTGGCACCATCACACTCTCTCACTCATACAATCTGACCTTTTTACTGGATATCTGAACTCTCACCAAGTGCAATAAACCAAACACACTCAAATTGGCAAGACTACAACACTCCAAACCTTTTGAATCAGTCTCCAAACTTGTCCATTTGCGAGAGAAATTGACCATTTCAAGAGAGAAATAATCTCAGACTCCAGGGTGAAACAGACCACCAGAAACCAGGGAATAGTGATGACTAAATTCTATTGCAGGATAGATCACATATAACATGATTTTCCTCAGCTATGCATTTTTCCATAACTGTTGCACCTTAAAATATGACTATGTATGTGATTGAGTGAGTTATCTGGTGTCACTACAACCATGTGGTCAACTAAAAATTCTCCTTTAGCTAGTGTAATTTCTGGCTTGATAAACCAGATGTCTTTAAAATATCTGGGAAGGTACCGTAAGTCTAATACACCTCTACCCCAATGTAACGCTGTCCTTGGGAGCCAAAAAATCTTACCGCGTTATAGGTGAAACCGCGTTATATCGAACTTGCTTTGATCCACTGGAGCACGCAGCCCCGTGCCCCCGCAGCGCTGCTTTACCGCGTTATATCCGAATTCATGTTATATCGGATCACGTCATATTGGGGTAGAGGTGTAGGCTACCTTTCGATTGCTTTCTCTCACAAATGAACAAGTTTAGAGGCTGATTCTAAAGGTCTGGAGTGTATCTCTCAATAGCACTGTGTTTCCAAGTTCTATAAGTAATGACTCAGTGCTTTACCAGACCGGGCAAGAATGATACCAATTTAGTCCATTTCATTTTCCCCCCACAGTAAAGAAGCAACTTTGTACAATGCCAGATAAAATAGACATGCTGAGAAGAAGCCACCTAAATGTGTATTTCCCACAAAAGGAACCAAATTAACTATGATAAAGTCACGGAAGTGATCAACATGAAAGTACAATTTGTGATATTAAAGGTCCCTCTGAAGGGTTTATAAATGCCAGGACTGTAGGATGGGAGTAAAGGGGAAAAAAATTTCCATTTCCTATCTTGACCAGTTAAATGGCAAACATCTTTAAACTTGGTGCCTTTTGCTTCTTTATATCTCTAACTTTTTCCCCAACCTTGGCTTTTTATGTTGAATGTTTTAAAACTGAAGTTAAAAAAAAAAATGTATATTTTCACTGAATCAGAGAATCGTAGGATTGGAAGGGACCTTGAGAGGTCATCTAATCCAGTCCCCTGCACTCTTGGCAGGACTAAGTATTATCTACATCATCCCTGACAGGTGTTTGTCTGACCTGCTCTCAAAAATCTCCAATGATGGTGTCAAGGTTCCTTCCCCACTCTGAACTCTAGGGTACAGATGTGAGGACCTGCATGAAAAACCCCCTAAGCTTATTGTTACCAGCTTAGGTTAAAACTTCCCCAAGGTACAAACTATTTTACCTTTTGTCCCTGAACTTTATTGCTGCCACCACCAAGCGTCTAACAAATATATAACAGGGAAAGAGCCCGCTTGGAAACGTCTTTCCCCCCAAAATCCTCCCAAACCCTACACCCCCTTTCCTGGGGAAGGCTTGATAAAAATCCTCACCAATCTGCATCGGTGAACACAGACCCCAAACCCTTGGATCTTAAGAACAATGAAAAATCACTCAGGTTCTTAAAAGAAGAATTTTAATTGAAGAAAAAGTAAAAGAATCACCTCTGTAAAATCAGGATGGTAAATACCTTACAGGGTAATCAGATTCAAAACATAGAGAATCCTTCTAGGCAAAACCTTAAGTTACAAAAATACACAAAAACAGGAATATACATTCCATTCAGCACAACTTATTTTATCAGCCATTTAAACAAAACAGAATCTAACACATATCTAACTAGATTGCTTATTAGCCCTTTACAGGAGTTCTGACCTGCATTCCTGCTCTGGTCCCGGCAAAAGCAACACACAGACAGAGAGAGCCTTTGTTTCCTCCGCCACTCCAGCTTTGAAAGTATCTTGTCTCCTCATTGGTCATTTTGGTCAGGTGCCAGCAAGGTTATCCTAGCTTCTTAACCCTTTACAGGTGAAAGGGTTTTTCCTCTGGCCTGGAGGGATTTAAAGGTGTTTACCCTTCCCATTATATTTATGACAGATGGAGATTCCACAACCTCCCCAGGCAATTTATTCCAGTGCTTAACTACCCTGACAGTTAGGAAGTTTGTCCTAATGTCCAACCTAAACTGTGCTTGCTGCAATTTAAGCCCTTTACTTCTTGTCCTATCCTCAGAAATTGAGAACACTTTTATTCCCTCCTCCTTGTAACAACCTCTTATGTACTTGAAAATTGTTATCATGTCCCCTCTCAGTCTTCTCTTCTCCAGACTAAACAAACCCAGTTTTTTCAATCTTCCTTCATAGGTCATGTTTTCTAGACCTTTAATCATTTTAGTTGCTCTTTCTCCAGTTTGTCCACATCCTTCCTGAAATGCAGAGCCCAGAACTGGACACAATAATCAGCATGGAGTAGAGCAGAAGAATTATTTGTTTACAACACTCCTGCTAATTTTATTAGATTCTTGCAATGCAGTGGTTAATCTGAGAGATCTTGGACCAAAAGCAACATTAGCACTTTAAAAACCAGTCCAGACATTCACACTTGCCAAATGAACACAGGATCCAGTATGAAACAAAACAGTAAAATCTACAGATCTAAGTGGGCTCCTCATTTTTCACGGTAACAGAGAGGGCAAGCAGCCTAACCACCCTAAAATGAGATGAGAAACCCATCCTGTGCTGAGGGGATTAATTTAGAGTTTCATCTTTCTCTACTTTCATCTCATTTTCCTATGTAAATCTCCTCATGCAGGGCGTTAAAACACCCTTTTTCTTTTGTCTCTGTGAAACAGCACATTATTTCCCCCATGCAACCACTATACGCTACATGAGCATTAAAACCCAAAGAGCAGAGTCATTTAAACACCCAGTCAGCCAGTCAGCTCACAAAACTTAACTATAAAGCTCTTACTCCAAATTCAAGACCACTGCAACTCTGAAGTCGCCTGTACTGAACTGCACAACAGTACAAAGACCAGGAAGTTTTACCCTCTGCTAGGACATATAGAAACGAGGTCAAAGTTTTCATTAGAATTGCCCTGGATTGGGGGAAACTGATATGTGCATGGTGTAAGAAGAAGAACAAAACAATACGTACTGCATAGCCTAACTTAGATTCCCCTTCCAAAGGTTTTATTTTAAGTACAACAGCTGCTGGTAATATCCATTTGTATCTCAAAAGGATCTTTCATGCTGCATTTTCGAATAGTGTATATGTGATAAACAGCAAGTATTTATTAAAAAAGATGTTGGATGAATTCAACATGTATACCCAACCAATTAATTTATACAGTGTTGTCATTCTTGTTGCCACATCTCATCTAAGATGAATCTTAACTCTGAGTACCAAAAACCTTCAGACCAATCTGCCAGCAACAACAAATAAAATCACACTTCACCCCTAGGGTCTCAAACCCTTAACACACTTACACATATCTGGTGTTAGAAATAACACTCCCGAAATGCAGTCTTCAAACAAAGTATTCTCACTCATGACCCAGGCCTTGTACAAAGAAAGCCTGTGCCTCAGTTTCGCCATCTGTAAAATGGGGCTATGATACTAACCTACTTTGTTAAAGCACTTTGAGATCTATGGATGAAGAGTCAGAAACTATTATTCTTGCCTTTCTCCACCTAGCTACATTTCTGTGAGAAGAAAACAGCTTCCTTGGCAGTCACTGTCTCTACCATGAGCTCTCAATATGGGAGTTTCAAAGAGGCTTAAGGGATATGTGACCACTTCCTTTTGGAAATGGCGAAATGGATGGGAGACACACAGCATTGAAGCAGTTGAAAGCCACTGATGTAGAGGCTTCTAGCACAATACGCAATGTAGTTACAAAGTGTACTCCTAACTGTACACTGTACGTACACTTGTCTAGACATATGAAACAATGCGCCTCTACAATCAAAGCTGTGCCATTATAGGAGTTCTCAGCATGGTTGCAAAGTTAACGTGGTCAACCTATTAGGTTTTGGGGTTACAAAATGGTAATTTTTGCATATTTAAGATGCTCGTATTTCCCCTATGGCTAAAAATGACTAATTCTAAAAGCAAAAACCTTCTCTAAAGTGGTGACAGTTCCCTTGGACAGCTGATACCATTGCGAACTTAGCACATTTTAGAAGGATTTTCTCACACACCTTGGCTGCAACTGAAGTTAATGATTTAACAGGTTTTCAAAAGCATGCATGCAAGCCCTCAGCGAAACGTTATCTGTAGTATGAATCAAAATGGGCTACCAACATCTGATATGACTAAATGCAGAGCCTAGCAACCTGGAATTTATTTAGACTGAAGCCATTAGGGTCCTAAGTTTGGCAATTACTTTTGCTTCTGCCATAATACTTCACTTCAAAAAGTAGGAATGAACCTCTAGTTCTTGACAGTAACCTCCATCTGTAACTGATGGGGCAGTAGCTCCTGCATTTGTGCTTTCCCACTCACATGCTTTTATGTTTTGTATTTGTATCAGTCATTAAAAGTTCACTGCAGAAATGACACTAGCAAGAGGAAGGATGGTCCAGTGGTTAAAGCACTAGCCTAGGATTTAGGAGACTGGGGTTCAAGACCTTGCTTCACCACAGTCTTCCTGTATGACCTTAGGCAAGTCACTTAAGACTCTCTGTGCTGCAGGTCTCCTATCTGTATAATAGTGGGTACAATGGGGATAACAGGACTTCCTTACCTCAGAGGGAAGGCATGAGAATAAATGCATTATGAAAACTACAAGGAGCTCAGATATTATAGTAATGGAAACCCTATCAGTAGCAAAAACAGATATATAGGATACAACATAAAAGCCACACTTTTGTTGTAATCACATTTAGGGCAGGAATAATAATACCTCCTTGTGAGAGGCAAAAATCTCATAAAGCACTGAAGTCACAAAGTAAGTGTCAAAAGTAAGACAGGGCGAAGTCTTCGCTCAGTATCTGTAGGGACAATGCAGAAATACAATAAATAAAAGAGATATAGGCCTGGATCTGGACAGCCAGCTGGGGGAAAAAATCACCATAATTTCAGATAACGGAAGAGAAATGAGAGCAGACAAATCTGGTTAGTGTTGTTCCAAGGTTATGGATGGGAAACTGGGTATCCCCTGTTGTCTCAGTGGAAGCCAAGCTAGAGAGAACACACAGTAATTATGATTGAGGGGAAGGAAAGAGGCGGAGACGGTGGCGACAGGTGGCACACACAGCACAGTGATCTCTTCATGACGAAAAGTATTTTGCTGCTTCTGTCCAGCCTAATGGTATGCACAGCACACTTGAGGTTGAATTACTGAAAACAGAGGAAGCCTGAACACTCTTCTTGCAGCCTTCTGTAGGACTCTGGGCAAAGGAGGGGCTTGGAGATTTGGATGAGGTAGAAGGAACCAGAGAAGCAACAGCTTGCTCAAAACTTTCACTATATTGCCTTTCAGCAAAGTTGAAAGGTTAAGTGATGTTTAAAGCGTATTTTGTCAGAAGCTGAAACAGAGGGTCCCATTTTGGGTCCTAAGCATAAATTTGGAACATCCAAGCTGATACTTCAGGCTGGGGGAGAAAGGAGGATAATCAACTTCCCTTTTCCTTAAAGACTTTCCATAAAGTGCTGTCCAAAAGCAGCCAAGAATTGACCAAATGAGCCCAAATATGAGGTTCAGTCACGTCACTGGAAATAAACCAGTTTAAAGAAATGTAGCTCAGTAAGTGAGGACAGACGAAGTCTGAACAAATGCAATGCATTTCAAAGGGAGATACTCCGAACAGTCTTCTCTCTGGGCAGCAATACAAGCACGCTGGCTGATAAAGCAGATTCAGCTGCTAAAGAAAATGGAATTCACATTCACATTTAGTTAGTGGAAACCTACTAGATACCCAGGGGTGATAAGCATTAAACAGTGTGAAATTTTATTGCATTTTTCAGCTCCCTTCCTGGGATTTTTATGGCAATAACCATTTTTTGCATATAAACAGTGTGAGCTCCAAAAGGTTCATTTTAATTGAAGACATTTCATGAAAGTTTAACATGCACAAGGGCTGTAAGTGCAGGGGTTCTTTTGTGAAGGACGACAGATCATATAAATGGCTTGTGAATGAAACACACAGTCAGGCTGTAAAGCAACTGGGTGATTTGGAGGATAACACACTGTGGCTGTGTCTACATTTATGGCAGAGAGTACACTACAGGCACTATACGAGTAGCTACACACCACAGTGAAAGGCAGGCTGTGTTACACTTGTTACCGCGGTGTGTAGCTACACACCACAGTTAAAGGCTCCAGAAGCAGGAAGGCAGCAGGGAAAAGGCTCTGGCAGGGGGGGAGCTGCCAGGGTATTTCCCTGCTGCCTCACCTTGCGAGTGCCTTTCCCCACTGCCAGAACCTTTCACCGCAGAGGGAAAAAAGCTCTGGCAGTGGGGAGGCAGCAGGACACTGCACTGCTAAAAACAGCATGGACGCACTGCTTGGGTGTAAAAAGAGTCCATGTCGGCATTCAGTCACAAGGGGCACTCTACTCTAAACACTTAAGCAGTGTCTCAGCGTTCACACTATTATTTATAACCGTGCTAGCTGGGAGTGCAGTGTCTGTACTCTCTACATGCAGCCATAAGTGTAGATATATCTCAAGGTATGAAGGTTTCAATCCCAGCTAGTTCTAAAGTAAAATGAATTTTCCCTATCCATATTTAGGAATTCATTTGAAAATTGGACACTTGCTTAATACTCTACTACATAGAAGGTGGACCCCTGATTACTGGATTGGATCATTAAACAGTTCTACATTGTCAACACTTTGTATGGAGCTTTACAGGGTTTTTTTATTTGTTTCTTTTAAAGGAAACAGTCCCTTCCTGGAAGAGCTTACAAAATATATTAGACAAACATACAACATGAAGATTACACAAAATATTACCTCCCAAGTGAAGAGAGCACAAATGATCAAAAAGTGAGTAATGAGGAAGGAAGGCAGGAAATAAGGATGAGTATCTCCGGCAGAAGCGAATATATAGATTTGCTTAGAAGCCGAATGCTCTAACTGCATCGTTCTACTACACATTCCAGTGTGCATAAACAAACTTTTCCGCAGAACCCCCCCTCTCCTAGCTGCACAGAGGAATGAGAAGCAGATACAAACTGCACCCCATACTGGCTATTTCAAGCCCTCTTCTATCCTGATTTTAAAAAACAGAGCACTGTCTCACATCTCCCTGCAGTACGGAAGCACAAATACTTACTGGAGCTTCCCTCTCCTGCATCAGGCATGCCAGAGCTGGAGTGCTGGGACAGGCTAGACCCCTCTGGAATTAAAAAGAGATCCTGGCTCACCATGCCATCAGATGTCCCTGTCACCTGTCCCACCACGTTTCCTCAGGGTTCACTCCCCTGGTCACTGTCTCCAGCCCCCTTAAAGTATCCATGGGGCTCTTGGTGGTGAATGTGGGGTCGCCACCAAGGATGGCTTACAGCTCCTTGTAGAAGTGGCATCTCTTTGGCAATATACCAGAATTACTATTGGCCTCCCTTGCCTCTGGGACACCTGCCTCAGTTTCTTGATCCTTGTATGGCACTGATGCATGTCCCTATCATACCCTTTTCTCCATAACAAGAGCAATCTGCCCTTAGATCTCAAAGCTCCTGCAACTGGAGCGGCACTGTGACTGCACAGCCTCCTCTCCCCACAGACCCAGCAGATCCACCACTTCCGGTTTACTCCAGGCAGGAGCGTGTTTGCTCCGGGGAGCAGTCATGGCCAGCTGCGCAGATGCTATGTGAGTTCTCCATGCCAAGCAAACAGGAAGAGGAATTTCAAAAATGCAAAAAGGGGAGGGGTGCACGCCTGTGTACCTGGCTGCAGGGCAGCAGAGTCCAAGCTGGTGACCAGAGAGGCCACTGTGGGACACCTCCTGGAGTCCACTTAGGGCAACATAAGCAATGCAGTATCTACACTGGCACTGCGTCACTCTAACTATGTCGCCCCAAGTGCTACGCCTCTCGTCAAAGTGGTTTTATTATGTTGGCGTAGCAAGAGAGTTGAATCGCTGGGAGGAGCATTGCAGTGTGTACACCTCCGCAGTTAGGTCAAAATAAGCAGCCTTATGTCGACTTCACTTTATACTGTAGACAAGCCCTTAGTTATGCATGCATGCAGCTTAATGGGCATTTTATTTGTGAAGGATTCCGCCCCCCCTTGCCCAGTTAAAATATATTTTTAGCTTTTTTAATTTATATTAGCGAGCTATTGGGGTTGAAGCAGGGAAGAAGATATTAAGGAAGGAGTTGGTGAAGGGAGAGAAGAATTGGACGGGGAGAAGCAGTTGGTAGAGAAGGCTTGAGCAGTTAAAGGACTGCATTGATAGGAGAAGCGTGAGGATGAAGGGGGACCAACAGCCAATGAGAAAAAAGTGTCCAGAGCTCAAGTCTCAGAATCAAGTGAATATACTGCTGTTAGGAGGCAATGAAGGTCCCTGGGATGGGTACCACTGAGTCCAGGGGACGTGAATTGAAGGGGAGTCAAGGCAAGGTGAGAGGAGTCTCAGGGAGCTGGGAAGTGCCTAAATACTTTCTGTGCCTGTATCCATAAGTAGTGCTGCCTGCTTTGGTGAACGAGCTCAGAAAGTCTGGAGCTTTCCCTCTCACATGCAAGTTTCTCCCAGCTGCCGATATGCCTCTTCATACAGAGGATGGGAGGAAAAGCTCCTGGGCTGGGAGAGTCTTTCTGGGTCCTGTATGGGTGGGGGGAAGAAAGCCAGCCCTGACTTACCCCCCATGTCCTTAACTGTTGGGATATAGAACAGTGTCCTTTGAGGAGCGACAGAAGCCCCAGGATTTGGATTTGTAAAACTAGGCTGGACAAGAGACTAGGGAACGTGCTGTCGGGAAACAATCCTGCACTGGGTGGAACAGACCGGATGATCTAACATTCTTCTTCATCTCTACCTTCTGTGATTCAGCCTATGGCTCACACTCTCACAGCCCCTAACAGAAAACTTAGGGCACTGCAATGTGCAAGATCTGAAGAAAGAACCTTAACAACACTTTTACCCAGAGGTCGAAGTCAATCAAAAGTGAATCAGTTCTCCCTGATTTAACAAAGTTTATAAAGTATCCAATCAAGGAAGTCAGTCTCACTTCTATTACTTTTACTTTCACAGCAAAAGAATCAAACACTTGGCTAAGAAAGAAACTCCACAGCAAGGTCCTCTGCTGCTGCCAATAAACCCATACCTTAAGGTCCTTTGCGTCCTTAAATTCATGCAGAGGGAAAACATGTATCTTTTATTTATTGTATGTAAACTGGGCATGACGGTTAGAGTTACCAGAAGCCTTCATTAGTAGGTGAAACTGGAAAGGTTCTGTAATCAACACAGCCAGTATTCTCTAAATCACTCCTATAGACCACCACCCCCTCTCATATTTTATTTTGTTAAAACATTTAAACCGGATCGATTTTATGCCTCCTGCCTGGAGACAGGGAATATTCGCAGTTGTGTAAATCCACCTCTAACGGTGGCATTAGCTGAAGCAAAAAATGAAATTTACACTTGACTGCTTTCTTCAACAATGCACAATCACCATTTAATGGGAAAGAAGGGGAGAGTGCAAACGCAAAAAGGAAAGGGCTGATTAAAAACCCACTGGTCACTGAGCTGACAATATCTCGGCCACTGAAACCAAACACGGGCTGAGCTCAGAGGACAGCAAGCCAGTGTTGTTCCACATCCCTCTTTACCACAAATAATGACATTCCAGATCCAAGATTATAGATTAAGCTGATCTAGAGGCACTGAGGAAAGCTTTTTTACCCTCAGTTAGAGAGCTCACTACCCTGATGAGCCAATCTGCCACCTGCTTGCCTCTCCTTTCAAAAAACAAAGCAAGTTCTTTAGCTGTTGAGTCATGAATCCTACTGCATGGATAATGGCAACCAAAATCATTAGGAGAAAGTGAAAGAAAGAGACCTGACCTGTGAATTCCCAAAAATCTCACTGTGACCTCACTAGAAGTGTGCTGGTGCGTCTCTGGAGAGAATTAACGCAACATAAGTACCTCTAACTCACGTACAGACTCTCTGATCACATGACACTCACTGTTGGGTAATCCTTGGTAATTCTCTTTTTCTAATATAAAGAATCAACAGCCAGCCTATCCCTTTCAAGATATGAAATATTGGTTTAAGGTCGGAGTGCTCTGTTTCTCTGCCAGTAGTATTCCTGGAAAGGTTTAATTCAGGCCTTGAGCAAGTGCAAACATTCCCATCATGGCTATTGATGGCTTTCCCTGGTTCATATTCAACATCTATTCCCCTTTTGCCTTCTTCTCTAGGCTGTGCAGATAGCGAACATTAGAAATGTTATCTCCATCTCCACATGTTCAAACTATTTTTGTGGGGGGCGGGGAGGGAGTGAAGGAAATGAAGTCTTATCTGAAATTTGCAATAAACAGCAAGCATTCCACATGACAAGCGACGCCTATATCCATGAACATCCTAGCACCAGCATGCTGCTGTCACAGAACAGGCTTTCAACTTCTAGCACCAGTCATGGAAGGCTAGGCAGATTAATTAGAGTCCATGAGAGTCTCCTATCCCTTATGACAAAAGGGGTGAAAAAGAATGAAGCAAAGATGGATTGTGTGGGTTCCAAAAGCTATGACTAAGAGAAGGCCCTTGATTCTCATGTGGCTTCCAAGTTGCCTGGCAGGAGCAAAATTAGCATACAACTGTGGGATCCATACTGTGAATACAATGAAAAGGCAAAGAGACTGCGAGGATGCCCCCTCCCTCTAAAAAAGTTGTATCAGAGTTGAGCCCAAACCCTAAAACTGAACTCAGAAGCAGGAGAGGACTAGCCATCTCAGTACTATGACCCCAACAACAGGCCATTACAACTTCTAGCCCCTCTTTTGAATGTCTTCCTGCTGCTGCAACACCAGCCACAGTAAAAGGAGGCAGTATTAGGATTTCAGATGTACCCCAAATTTATTTTGATAGTTGCTGCCACCAATGTGGGCAACACAACTAAGGCACAGTATTGTTTTTACACCAATGATACTGCCACTGTAATAGCACACCAAGCATTCCATGAGTTCCACCACCAAACTCTTATTTTAACTTCATCTTGGCAACACAAACACACACACACACGTTTTAAAAAATAATTATTTCAGACCAGGAGGAGCTCAGGAAGACTGTACCAAATGACAGATTTCTCACTACTATCACCAGAGCCGTGAACCCCAGTGACTTATGGGAGGGATTTCTGGGAAGATGGTACTGGCTTGGGCCTAGCATTTCAAGCATGGTAATCTCAGAACACTCCACTTAGAGCAGTGGTTCCCAAAACACTACAGGGGGTTCACCAGAAAAATTTCACTAATGGCGAAATTGGGCATTGGAGGCAGCAGGTGGGACCCGGTTGCAGGGCAGACGGCCTGAGCCCCGGGGGGAGCGGGGCCAGGCAGTTGGGGCTGGCAGCCTGAGCCCCGCCCCGTCAGCGGGGGAGCCAGCAGCCCGAACCCCAGCGCTCCAAGTGGGGCTGGCAGCCCGAGCCCCAGGGACAGCAGAGCCAGCAGCCTGAGCCCCGGCGGTCAGTGGGACCTGCAGCCCGACCTCAGTGGAGCTCAGTTGACTGGGGCGGCCAACTGGGTACAGGAGCTGGAGCCCCACAGAGTGCGGAGCCAGCAGCCCACACCCCGGTGCGGGGCCAGTAGCATGAGCCCTGTGGTGGGCAGAGCGGGAGCTGAGACCCCAGGCACGCAGGTGGAAGCTCAGACCCTGTCCTTGTCAGACAAGGGAAGCTGGCATCGCGGGCAGAGTGAGCAGTGTCCTCGCTGTACATGGGGGGTGGTCCACGCTAATTTGTCCCTCATAGGGATGGAGCTCGTGGTGGAAGAAAAGCTGTTTGCAAGCCAAACCAGCCGGAAGCATGTTGTAGCCAGTGTAGCAGTGTTAAGGTACCTCAGTAATTGTCACTCTCTCTGGAGTAGCAAAAGCATCAGAAGCCCATACCATAGCAGAGAGCTTGATTGGTCCATGTATAAAAGATGTAGTTCATTGCATACTCGGAGAAAAGGCTGCAAAAAGGATTGACATGGTACCTTTGTCCCAATAATACATTGTCACGAAGAATTAATGACATGTCAAAGAATGTAGAGACCACAATTGTACATACAGTGAAAAATAGTCCATATTATGCTATACAGTTGGATGAATCAACTGATGTAGCTAATCTAGCTATTTTGCTACTGTTTGTACGTTATGTGAGTGAAGGTATGGTTGAAGACGACTTCTTGTTTTGCTGTCATACAACTGGAGAAGATATCTTCAATCTGACTAATGCATATTTTCAAGAAAAGGAAACAGATTGGTCTCATTGCCTAGGCATTTGCACTGATGGGGTCACATCAATGACAGGGAAGTATACTGGATTTGTAGGTCGAACAAAAAAGGTTGCACCAAAAGTCTCTTGGACTCATTGCAGCATCCACAGACAAGCCCTCGCAACAAAACACATGCCTGAGGGACTGAAGAAAGTGCTGGACAATGCAGTGAAAATGGTGAATTTCATAAAATCACAGCCAACAAATTCCAGAATATTACACGTACTTTGTGAAGGAATGGGTAGTATACACAATTGTCTGTTGACCCATACTGAAGTTAGATGGCTCTCACGGGGCAAAATCCTTGTGCGCTTGTTTGAGCTTAGAAAGGAAATCCTAGGTTTTTTTCCAACAGGCACCCTTTCCACCTTGCCAGCCGTATGGAAAATAACGTCTGGCTCCAGAGCCTAGCTTATTTAGCAGATATATTCTCAAGAATGAATGACCTAAATTTATCTCTTCAAGGCCTCAATATAACAGTTTTCAATGTGCAAGAGTGAGTTGAATCCATGATAAAGAAGTTGCAGCTCTGGGAAAGTAGTTTGGAAAAACAATCAAACTGGGTGTTTCAGTAATCTTCATGACTTCCTGGCAAAACAAACTTCAGTTGGACCACTGCACTAAAACCAATACAACTGCACACCTAAAAGGACTTTGCACAACTTTCAGGGCATACTTTCCAGCTATGTCAGGCGATGACCGGATTCGCAATGCTTTTGATTATACCACATTCTCAACACAGATATTGAACACTGAGGGAAAAGATAAATTGATTGAGATCTCCTGTGATTACAAACTGAAAAGAAAAGGAGTTTCAGAAATCTGTCATTGATCAACTTTTGGCTGAGTTTAAGAAACGAGTACCCCCTTCCGGCAGAAAAAGCTGCTGCAGTTTTGTTACCATTTTCAGCAACATACTTATGCGAGAAAGCATTTTCCTCGTATGCACATCTGAAAACCAAATACAGAAACAGACTTGATGCCAAACCAGACCTGAGACTTCTCTTTCTCCAGTGGTTCCGGACTTCCAAGAGCTATGCAGAGCAAAGCAAGTGCATCCATCACACTGAGGAAATTTAAACTTAAATCCCTGGAAATATTCATTTTTAGGAGGGGGTTCACAAGATTTCCCAATTTAGTGAAAGGGGTTGATGGGCTGTTAAAGTTTGGGAACCACTGACTTGAGCATTCCCCAGAGACTCAGCTTCACAACCTAAGCATACTTGACAAGCTGACTTTTTTGTTTTAATTTTTATCATTTATGTTACAGCTCCGTTATTAACAGATTCTCATTTACACACGTCAGAGGAAGAGAAAAATCACCTAATTAACTGCTTTTCCCATCAGCGGAGGAAAAGGGGGAGAGGAGGTGCCAATTTGTACTCCATGCCTTTCTCTTCCCTTTTTGTAAATGTATGCAATTTACAATTCCCTGTCAGATGTGAGCTGGAAGAATAATTTTCTAATTACCAGGATTTCTCAACACCAACTTTGAATTGTTAGGTTCTTTTCCTTTTAAATTAGGGAAAGCTCCACTGAGACAATGTTTCATTTTAAATGGGCTCTAACAAAAGTCTCAATTTCTGCTCAGTTTTTAACTGATAGTCACCATATATTATGAATGACTCATCCTAAAGAACCTGGCCAAAGAAAACAAGTAAACAGACTCATCTCAATAATTTACCAACCATCCGAATAAAATGTTTGGGAAAGGCTTTTTAATTTTACTTAAATTTGGCAGCAACTTTCCCTCTTTATTTTCCCAGGTATATTTTTATATTCTTAATCTGAGGGAATTTTTGAGAAGATCCAGGTTTGGTAAAAAATTTTATATTATTAATATATTTTTTTCCTTCCCAGGTTAAGCACACAGTCTTAGAAACTCCAGGTTCATGTAATCTATTATAAAGCCATATGCTGTCCTTTCAGAAGTGTGTTGCCACACAGCTGAGCCCTCAGATCAGCATGGACAAGTTGAATATAATTACTACTGTTCCACCGATTAACTACCATTATACCAGGGTCTCTGGTGCAAAGTTTCTAGCCAAATCATGGTCTCACCAAATGAACTGAAACTATATCACTGATTTCAGCGGGAGCAGGATTTGGCACTACGTGCTTTAGTATTATCAACACATGTGATTCTGAGAAAGCTTCAAACTCGCATGCCCAGGAAAACAACATTATGGCTACGGTTAGACCAGAACTTCACTACCCTCTTCTTTTAACCATTTTGCCATTACAAAACCTAAACCAAAAGACAGCAGTGATCCTGTAATGCAAAATCTAAACCAGAAGTGAAAATGCACAAATATTTCAGGAAGAGAGTTATAAATTATAGTTGAGGCAGTAAATATTACAGGCTGCTTTCGCAGTTGTCTACATGATAAACCGTTGGTAATAAACAAATGTCATTGGAGAGAGAGAGCTTCCAACAATGCCTCAGTTAGAGCAGAAAATTCCACTACCTACTTGGGATAATAATAGGTTAAGAGTGCTATTAATTTTAATCTTAGTTCTGTTTGCCCTGTACTTCAGAAATACAGATAACATCTCAGTAATACACATCAAAGCTGAACTACTAGCTAGTTGCAATCTTGACAAAACCGGGTCCCAAAACTCTCAGACCCCTTTATACTGTATCTAGACCCTGATAATATCCAAGATTGAGTAAACACTATGGGGAACCTTCACAGCAAAACACTCAAGAAAAGAATCATGGAGAAGGGAATATGTAGCTAGTATCTAGAAACCTAAAGATAAAGATAGGAATTTATCTAACCAGCTGCCTGGAGCGAAACATCTACAGTCAGATAAGTAATGATCAGAGCTTCACAGCCCAGCTTGCATGACAGGCAATATCTGTTATTAAAGTCACTGAGGTTTGATTACAAGAAACCTGTGTTGAAACAAATAAGGATCATCTCCCCATTTTAAGTGAGTGGGGACAAAGGCATCACAGATAATAGTGTCTGACTGCTCAACAGCACAGCAATTTAACCCCAGCTGTTCAGTGGCAAATTCTAGCTCTGTGTGTAAATTATATGTCTTACATTCAATAAAGACAAAACAAACCCTGGAAGATTCAACATGGAATAAAATGTTGCTCATTTTCCCAGACTTCTTTTTAAAAAATAATGTATTGAAGCATTCCTGGAAAAGAGCAGAAAATAAGCACAGTTCCAAGACAAGCTGGGCTGAATATGCAAAGTGAGAGCAGCTGAACGCAGACAGCTGACAATGAACTCCAGACCCAACCTGTGCCAGCAGAAGTTACTCTAGTCTAGGGGCAACATAAGAGCACCAGGCTATCCTGGAGTTCATAACCACTCCAGTCTTAGCCTCCCCCAGCAGTAGCAGGCTGAAATTAAAATGAGAAAAAATGTTAAGTGTCAGGGAGAGAGCTGCAGTTACACATTTTATAATCAGGCAGCCTGTTAAGCCATCTCTCGTGGTAAATGAATTTATTTCTTGTTAAGTTCTTAGCCTGAAAACATAACTGTTTTATACTTACATGCCTCATTTTGACTTTCCTAATGTTTTTTATATTAAAGACATCAGTTCCAAATCCCATTTTAATCATCAGCACACAGGTGAATCTGATTTATGCTAGATGTATCAATCATTGTTGTTCCACTCAGCAGACAGCAGGCAGGCAGTTATTTTTAAGTGATACGGATGCTAGGATGTGTCAGCTTCCCAAGCACAGCATTACCCTAAAGCACTATGGAAAATCAGAAGTCCAGAACTGGGACTCCTCCCTTATCCTACCAACAGGCATCGGTAGTAGCCATGAACTGAGACACTCCAATGCCTCACTTTTCAAATTAAAAAAGATTAACTTAAAGTCAAAACCAGCATCTTGGAAGTATATCGATAATCCTGCACTGAATCAGGTCCAGGACAAGGAAAGTTGCCAATGCAGTTTGCACAAGTGCATGATACACTGAGTTATAGAACTGATTTTTCTCTTTCACAATATATTCTACTCTATTCAGGTTCTTATACCATGACCATCACTGAGGTATCGGAATACCTTTCAGTACCGCACCAAATGCACATGGTTCTTTCCTTTTCTCTCCCTTGCCCCAGGGGAAAACAATTCATGCAGTTTTTTAAAATTTGTATTTTATTTTTTTTCCAACATAATGTGTGTTGTTTTATTAGTGAAGGCAAAGTTGAAAGAATGCACTTTGCACTTGTACAACATGGTTGTGGTGGTTCTTAGGATCCAGAGAGATTGTTCTAGTCTTGGGCCAGCCCTTAAGAAAATTGTCTCTGATTTCAAATTATCTTTCCCTTGACAGTAGACATTTTCATTGTTCCCATGGAGCTCAGTTGTTACTGTGAGCAATCTTTTAGACATCTTAGGTCCGGACAATGAATCAACTTGAAGATAAGGCCCAAGACCTTGAAGTTTATTTGACGTTCAGTGGGGATCCAGCATAGAGAGTGGATTGCAGGTCTGATCTGCTCACCATAGACCACATTAATGAGCAAGCATGTTCCTGCATATTGTACAAGTTATAGCTTCCTGAGGGTGTTGATGGTTTCATGCTCTGGTAACCTGCATTGCTCTAGCCCAGTCAAGTAGTAAGGAAGGAATGCATTACTGAGGCTAGGTCATCATCCACCAGGACCAGAGGTAGATAGTAGTATCTATTACCCACAGATGCTGCAAGGTGAGAGCTTAAACACGGCGAGGAACCCAGGAGCAGCGCAAAGGTATAGATCTATTTTATCAATTGTGGGTGTGTATCTTCAACCAGAAGAGAGTGCACAGTGGCTGCAAACTCCTCAGAGTGTATTCTTCTGCCAACCACCATGACTTTTACCATGTTCAAATTTAACACCAATTAGCTATTCCCCAGGAGCTGGTCTTGGGCAAACATGCAGCTAGCTTGGTGACAGTCATGTTGTCTTACATTATGAAGAACAGATAGAGCAAAGGAAATAGTAAAGGAAAAAACAAACCCAGAGAAGATGGTGGCTTCTCTAAGAGATTTGACCCATTATTTACCACTGAAGGGCAAAATTTAGTTTAGTCTGTTTATTTGCCCCTTTAACTGACCCCCTACAAACAGGACAGGGTGAAAACACCTGATGTCAGGAATTGCAATGATTCATATAGAGATTCATATAACATCTCCACTTTATCACTCATTCTAGTCTCTTGTGGACCCAAATTTACTTCTGTCACAAGCAGCTGGTACTTTATATTGCTCATATCAGAAAAACTAGATCTGTCCTATTTCTTACTTCACAAATCTACAAGGACACTAGATACAATCTTATACTCTATGCTACCTATTACGTCTAGCAATTACTTTCACTCTGTCACCACTGTCTCTCCACCTCTCTGTTTAGGGAAAAAGTAACAGATCATTCCCCAAAAACATATAAAAATCTAAATTAACATTGAATATGTTTTTATTAGTACATGAACCACTCACCATAAAGGAACCACTCAACCATCACAAAACAGATATATCATTAACAGCTATTACAGCTATTATGAAGTTATTTTGCAGAACTTGAAAGACTGAGTATATTGACTAATGGATGCACTCCATCCTTACAGTGTACACATCAGAGAGGACATATGCTTCTAAATATAACAAAGAGTCTTTCCTTACAATATAGGGACCAGTGAATAATTACTTTAATTAATTTGAATGAGGTCATTAAGTTAGTCTGTAATAATTTACAGGGTGTGATAATTTCAGAAACATGTAACATATGCATGCACCAATCCTTGGCTTTTAAATTACATTAGAAAGCATTCTTGTCTATATATTTTCTCTTCTACATGTTTCTATTTAGCAAAATAACTTCCAAAAAAAAAAAAAAAAAAAAAGATGAAACTTGATGCTTAGAAACCATGATTCTTATTGAAGAAATACACCCCTTTACATTTCTTCCCTTATTTGGAGTTGCATATTCAGGCCTTCACAAACTGAGAGCTATGTAGCAAAATAACAGTTACATCGCTTGGCACTCCATGCTGTATCTTATGTGCATGCAAAAGGAAAATTTAAGCCAACACACAAGGCAAGTCAACCACCTAGGAAAAACTTCTCAGAACAAAGAACAAAACCATTAAGAACAAAACCAACCAACTTTTACCTAGACTGAACCAATTTTACAATTTCCTGACTAAAACCTCAACAAAATGGATCAAGATTTTTTTTTTTTAAACTGTGCCTGGAGATTTTCTCATGTACGATAACATTTCTATTAAAACAGAACAAACTTGAGGGATTATATCAAATCAATTCCAGTGGGATTTGTGTCCGCTCTAATCCGCTATTCAGTCTCAATCTCATTAACATACCAGGCTTAATTGGCATTTCATCCCTGCATTGTGTCTCCAGAACGAACAAGGTGTAATTATGTTAAAAAGAGCACTTCAACGGTTTTCGTTTAATTCATGTCATTCATCCGCATCAGAATGAGCGCAGATGTTCTATTGCGGGATACAGCAAGAGATGAGTGGCTTTGAAACCACACTTTTTAGTTGAAAACTTTATTTTAAAAAAGTTATTTAAGAGGAATGTACAACACAGTATTTTCTTCCTTTGTTTCAGTTGCTATACAGCGTTAGCTTTTCAAAAGCGGGTTCTGCTTAATTTGATTTTTCATTTTCAAATGAACAGCTGTGTTTAAGTCTAAAATCTCTTTGTTTAAACATACAGAGCCCAGAAAGAGTTTGAACAAAACATCTTTCTGTAAACACTTGATTACCAGGAAAGGCCTGTTTTTCAAAGTAATCTAGGTTTTTTGCTCTAGGTTCTCTTTTGAAAAGAAAAACCTTGCATCACTTTTCAGATGTTAAACAACAAAATGAACAATTTTACTAATTGCACAGATTTTTTGTATTCAAGGTAAGTGAAGAAAAATACAAGAGGATTTTCCCCTCCACCAGCAATGTAAGTGAACTGCTACTTTTACAAATGATAGCTTATGGGCATAACATTAGCCTTCAGCAAATTCTTCCATTCTTGGGTTGTTTGTGAGCAGATAGAGTCGCTGCTAATATTAACAGTAATTGGATGAACAAAATATTCAGTTATAAAACCTATTGGGACAGATATTGCAATTTCCTGGAATATCCTGGACTAACTTATTGAATTAAGTTAAACCTTACTGAATTAAGGTTTGGTATCTTAGGAGCTGGTATTAAAAATGCAAATGTTTATGGGTTATTGTGGGATCATATGTACCATGACTAATCGAAACCTTAGGAAGTGTTATGAGCTTCAAAGGACTATTTGAAAAATGGGCCAAGACAAGAATGAACTTTTAAAGATAAGCTGGTTTCCCTGGATATCTCTAGGAGGATCTGTTAAATCAGGACAGATGGGGGAGCGGGGGGGGACGGGGACGGACTATAAAGAAGGAACTCACAGACTCTTGAGATTCATAGATTTGGCAGGGTGCTGTGCAGCCTGGAAATACCCCAGTCAGAAGGGAGAAAAGCACTCTCTGCCCAAGAGCAGCAATGGCTGGAGTGGGAGCCCTTGCTGGACCATAGAGGGGAAATAAAAGTGTTCCCTGAACTGTGACACATACTACTTAGTGATTTTTTAGGTCCAACAAACCCACAGAAGCCAAGAATGCTAGAATTAAGGCTCACTTAAGAAGGGCTCTTTAACCAAATGTCACACAGTACATTAAGACAAAAGGTCCACTGGTGTCAATTAAGGGCCCAAATATCTGCCCAGACCTTCAGCTTCAACACCCATTTCTGCAGTGTCACATGTATAATGGAACAGCGTTCATTTCCTACAAGATCTGTACAAAAATGAGAGAGTTTGTTTGTTTTTGTGTTTAATCTCAGTGCAGGTGACGACGGGAGAGAAAAAAAATATTTTGTGGATTTAAATAGTTTTTATATTTGTATTTCCTTCTGTGTTATCCATAGTAGAAAGCTTTAAAAAAGCATAACAATTATATAATTTTATATTCCATAACTGCTTGTTCCGCATAATAAAAGAATTTAGACAATCAGGTGAATGTGTAATCAGGGAAATATTAAAATGAGTGTATTATTCACAATACATACTGACAATAACAGATTCAAAGGAGCAATCAGATCAAAGAATTAAACATGTCTTCAAAACATCAATAATGCAGCATAGTGGCTACTAACTCATTACAGATGAGTCTTAAGTGAGCATGAAAGCCTTAAAATCCAGACCTATTTAGATCACTGGCTCAAAGCCTGACCTAAAAGATCATTAAAATGGCTGTGGCTAATCAAGGACTAAATTAATGTAACTCACTGATGTCAAAATTCTTTCATTAAAATTTTAATTGTGTCTCAATTTTACGGTTTTCATGCTCACTTAAGTCGACTGTAACGAGTCAGTAGCCACTATGGCCTGCTGCATCAATGATGTTTGAAGACGTTTCTATATAATTCCCTGATCTGATTGCTCCTTTGGATCAATTATCAGTTATATTTGAGAGAGAAAGAAAGAGAGAGGTGGGGGGAGGACAGAGAGAGACAGTTTTCCTAAACATTATCAGTCGATGCTTTTCAAACGAAAATAGCTGGCACGTAAAGCTGCTTTATCAAAATAACATAGGTAGTGGGAAATCCATGATATAAACCCCTTCCAAACACAACACATATTCAATTTACAGAATAAGCAAATTATAGAAATCTTGTTTTTTTTCCCCCCACATTTTTATGAAAGTAAAAAATGACCAAATTTTGCTAAATTCTAGATTTTGTTAAGGAGAAGGAAACAAATTTCCAGACAAATTTTTACAGTTTGAGCTACAAAATGTACAATACAACTATAAGAGACCTTAAGTCTCACTGGTAAGTACTATGCAAAGTTATAGGCCTAATCACCTATTTAATAACAAAATGCTGAAAAGGGGACTTTTTATAATGATCCTATGCCATGGGACATAATGCAGAAGTATGTGGGCTGCTCCAAGGTAAGAGGAATACAAGTAAGAAAGCTAAAAACAGTTCAAAGAAGGCCCAGAGTTTGGACCAGAGACGATACCTGTGGAAGCTGGGCAGCTATTGACAATATAGACTGCAAATCCTAGACAGTAGCATGACCCCTATGAAGGTTACCATGAATATAAAATGTCATGGAGTGTCACTGCTAAAGAATTAGCACCAGGTGTAAAAAAGATTTAGATAGGCGATCACCTAGGCTCCAGAGATCATAAGATGTGAAATGTCAATGACGATGCATAGAAAGGGTAAGTAAATATGGGACTTCAAAATAATATGAAATTTAAGTCTGTTTTTAAAGTTCTAAAGCTTTAAAGGAAATTGCCTGGAATTCAATAATAATATGTATGGAAAATCAACAGTGGGTAAGTGAAAAGTATTTAATGTACAGTTGGGGAGGTTACAAATCAAGCTTCTTCCTTGTAAAATCGAAAAAGCTTAAAGGGCAACATAAATCAATGTGACTAAGTAGGGAGGTAAATAACAGTACATGAAAGAACATTTTAAAAAATATATACAAAGAACCTGTGAAAGTAGAAGAAAAAACAAAGGAGCACAAAGGATTAACAGTAAACTTCAGAAAGTACCTGAAATAGCATAAATTCCAATATACAAGGTACAGAGACAAAGGATAAAAGAAACAGTTGTGCCATTTAATTGAAAGTTTTACCGAGGATAAAGGAATATTTTTATTAAATAGGTACAGGTACTCTGTTTCTATCTTTACAAAAACAGACTGTGGGATTCTGCTTACTCTGGTAATCAATTTTCCAAGGACAACAGGAGGCAGAGCTAGGTATTGAATAGATAATAGAAAATGTTAGGAAAAGGTCAGGTATACTGAAAGCACAGAAAGCATCAAATCCAGACAACAGAGTACCATCACTTTTTTAAAATCACATGCCCACATTACTGAATGGAGATTTTAACAGGGTCCCACACCAGCTCCAAAGTCCAAAATTTACCTTCAATTCTGTTCAGGTCTCCATGTTATACAACATGACAAGCAGAAAGGGGAAAACACTCATTAAGTTAAAAAGCAACACATTTGAAACTGAAAAGAGGAAACATTTTAGCAACGCACATATTAAATGGGCTCAGTACTACATCATATTGACACGAATAGACTAGTGAACATCAGAAAAGAATTAGACATTTCTATGATTCAACAGCATCTACATTTATACTCTCTGGGATAAAAATTCCAGGGTCATGAAGAAATTACCACACAGGCCAGTCCTTGTCTAGGTAGTACTCCATATTTGAACAGATACACTAGTGTTTTTCAAATTCCACTGAAGCATTCATTCATTGATTTAGATAACTGACAGAGACAGGACTCCAGACCAGATGGACAACTGGTCTATTCCAGTACAAAGTTCCTGTTTAATCATTCAGGGATATCTCAAAAGTTATTGCGTTACTGAATTAATTTATAGCATCCCTTTGTTTCTAGATGAAAGCAATGACACATACATACTAGCCCTTGCCTGAGAAGCAAACAAAAATGGCTGAACACCATCATTCAAAATGATCTTCTGGGTATCTTAACAGAAGTGTCAGGTTTTTGAACAAATCTAGGACATATTCAGTGCAAAAAGCCACTCTGATTCTTCAGCCTTCCCAAATAACCTTTGATAAACGGGCTCTCCTCAGATCCTTCCCATTATAACAGCAGCTCACAAGTTAAATGAATGTAATCAGAAACCTCTGAAAAATTTTATGGGTAACATCTAAGCTCCCAAAACCCAGCATCAACATCTAGATTCCTTCACTGCTGGCAGAATAGATCACTCCTTTTTGTTTTTAATTCTTTGTTTATTTTTTCACATTTCTCTTTCCTCTTATAATTTCATGGGGGAAGACGCATTTCAGAATTCTTCAGACCATACTCAGACCCTATGCCCTGGCTACTTCCCTTAGCTATACAACCTACAATCAAGGACAGGTAATAATCGTAATACTACTAATAGTCGGGTTTATATCTTCCTTCACAGATTGCTAGCTGGTTGACAAGCAAAAAACCATGTATTTCCTGTACTAAGATGTGAAAATCTTAAATTTTTCATGGCTAAGTGGTGTTTTCGCAAAAGAAGGTTCTCCCATGCTGTGCTGACAGAGTTTCATTTTTGCAGTGTTTAATTTACTCATGAAGACTCTTCTCTTGCCTAACGACCACCTTTCCTCTAGGGTTGAGCAGGAGAGCACAGTGGTCAAATGCAATCAGAAGCACAAATACTTTCTAAGCCCTGGTCTACACTACAGGGTTAGGTCGAATTTAGCTGCGTTAGGTCGATTTTATAATGAATGTATCTACACAAGCAACCCCGTTCCGTCGACCTAAAGGGCTCTTAAAGTCGACTTATGTACTCCTCCCCGGTGAGGGGAGTAGAGCTAAAATCGACCTTGCTGGGTCAAATTTGGGGTAGTACGGATGCAAATCGACGTTATTGGCCTCCAGGAGCTATCCCAGAGTGCTCCAGTGTGACCACTCTGGACAGCACTTTCAACTCCGATGTACTAGCCTGGTACACAGGAAAAGCCCCAGTAAATTTTGAATTTCATTTCCTGTTTGGTGAGTGTGGCAAGCTCAGCAGCACAGGTGACCATGCAGTCCCCCCCAGAATCGCAAGCGAGCTCCCGCATGGAGCGAACAGGAGACATTGGATCTGACTGATGTGTGGGGAGAAGAATCTCTGCAGGCAGAACTCTGATCAAAAAGAAGAAATGCTAATATATATGCCAAAATCGCACAGGTCATGATGGACAGAGGCTACAACAGGGACACACAGCAGTGCTGCGTGAAAGTCAAGGAGCTCAGGCAAGACTACCAAAAGACAAAGGAGGCAAACGGTCGCTCTGGGTCAGAGCCCCATACATGCCGCTTCTATGATCAGCTGCATGGCATTCTAGGGGGGGACCCTACCACTACCCCACCACTGTCCGTGGACACCTGCAAGGGGGGAGTCTCATGCAACATGGACAAGAATTTTGTGGAGGAGGAGGAGGAGGAGGAGAATGCGCAGCAGGCAAGCTGTGAATCCGTTCTCCCCGGCAGCCAGGACCTTTTCATCACCCTGCAGCCAATACCCTCCCAAAGCGGGATCCCTGACCCTGAAGCTACAGAAGGCACTTCTGGGGAGTGCACATTTGTAACTACAGTACAGGGTTTAAAAGCAATAGAGTTTAATGTTTGATTTGCCCTGAAGACTTGGGATGCATTCGCGGCCAGTACAGCTACTGGAAAAGTCTGTTAACATGTCTGGGGATGGAGCGGGAATCCTCCAGGGACATCTCCATGAAGCTCTCCTGGAGGTACTCTGAAAGCCTTTGCAGAAGGTTTCAGGGGAGGGCTACCTTATTTCATCCTCCACAGTCGAACACTTTACCAAGCCAAGCCAGTAGCAAGTAGTCTGGAATCACTGCAACACAAAGCATGGCAGTGAATGGTCCTGGGTTTTGGTCGCATTCAAGCAAGATTTGGTCTTTATCTTTCTGTGTTAGCCTCAGGACAGAGTTATCATTCACGGTCACCTGGTTGAAATAGGGGAATTTTTGTAAGGGAACACTAAAAGGACCCCATTCATGCTGGGCTGTTTGTGCTTGGCTAAAAGGGATCATCCCATAGCCACGCAGCAGGGTGAGGGGTGAAGGGATCATCCCAAATAGCCACACGGTTGGTGGGAGGAGGTGTGTGCTGCACATCCCCCAAAAAACCGCAGCCCCTCCTTTTAAATGGCAAACCCAACCGGCATTGCTTGCTACAGGAAAGGAGGACGCTGCAGTTTGAAAACATTCCCACATGTTATGAAGGCGTTAGAAGCCAAATCCGCATACCCTTAGGCTTACCATGGCTGCCTGGAAACAGAATTCTGTTGCCCAGCCGCGTGTGATCTGTCACCATACCGGCAGGCGCTCAGTATAAAAGACAAAATACGATCTTGTACCTAAAGCATGTGTGCTGTCTGCTGTGAATTGCTTGATTCACTGTGAAAGAGTCTCCCTTTTGTTCGCAGAAATGTATCATCTTAAATTTTACTCTCCCTTTTTATCCCCCTTCAGGTGCAAATGTTTCTATGCTCCCCCTACTATCTCCGTCCCTGAGGTTATCGCAGATTAGAAGGCGAAAAAAAATGCACTCGCGATGACATGTTTTCTGAGCTCATGCAGTCCTCCCGCACTGATAAGACACAGCTGAATGCATGGAGGCATTCAGTGTTAAAGTCCAGGAAAGCATTAAGTGAGGGCGATAAGAAGAGGCAGGATGCAATGCTGAGGCTAATGGGGGAGCAAACAGACATACTCAGGCATCTGGTGGAGCTGCAGGAAAGCCAAAAAGAGCACAGACTGCCGCTGCATCCACTGTACAACCACCTGCCCTCCTCCCCAAGTTCCATATCCTTCTCACCCAGACGCCCAAGAACACGGGAGGGGAGGCTCCGGGCACCCAGCCACTCCACTCCAGAGGATGGCCCAAGCAATAGAAGGCTGTCATTCAAACAGTTTTGATTTGTAGGGTGGCTACAATAAGCAACGTGCCCTTGTCCTTCCCTCCTCCCCCACCCCACCCAGGCTACCTTATCAGTTATCTCCCTCTTTTTTAAATTAATAAAGGAAGAATGCATGGTTTCAAAACAATAGTGACTATTTCCTTTGCCACCTGTGATCGAAGGGGGGGAGGATGGTTGGCTTACAGGGAATTAAAATTGACAAAGGGGGCGGGTTTGCGTCACACGGTAGCCTGGCCAGTCATGAAACTGGTTTTCAAAGCTGCCTTGATGCACAGTGCACCTACCTGTGCTCTTCTAATCGCCCTGGTGTCTGGCTGTTCAAAACTGGCAGCCAGGCGATCTACCTCAACCTCCCACCCCACCATAAACGTCTCCCCCTTACTCTCACAGATATTATGAAGCACACAGCAGGCAGCAATAACAATGGGAATGTTGGTTGCGCTGAGGTCTAACCTAGTCAGCAAACAGCGCCAGGGAGCTTTTAAACGTCCAAAAGCACATTCTACCACCTTTCCGCACTTGCTCAGCCTATAGCTGAACTGCTCCTTATGACTGTCCAGGCTGCCTGTATATGGCTTCATGAGCATGGGAGCAAGGTGTAGGCTGGGTCTCCAAGGATAACTATTGGTATTTCAACATCCCCAACAGTAATTTTCTGGTCTGGGAAGTAAGTCCCTTCTTGCGGCTGCAATCTCAACTCAGGCCTTCTCTTTCAAGTCACATTAAAAAATCCTTAGCATCTCTTCATACTTAAGAGTCATGTGAGAAACTGCCTCTTGAAGCACTTGCCACTGTAGTGTTACAGTTGCTAAATGTAGCTAGCTTTTTTTATTAGTAGTAGTAGTACAGATTATTTGGGGAGCAACTTCATTCTATTTTAAATTATTCTTAATTATTGGGGAAGAAAAGGAAAAACATGCATATAAATGCCGCCTGCCTGTAATACTTCTACCCCTGGTGTTTTGTCAGAATGAATTCAGAATAGGACACACCAGAAACTTTCCTGATAAATCAGGCCCGAGACCTTCTGAATTCACTCACAGCCCTTTAAAAGATCTGCAACCACTGCGGGTTTAGGTAGAATCTAGATGAATAATTTGTTCATATTCTGAACGTAAATGGTTCCTCAGTTTCAGATTGAGAAATACTATACAAGCAGATCACCTTAGCTCACAGCACATAATTCACACAAAAAACAAGTGCATTTCTCATATATCTAGATTTTCATATTTTTCCTCTCTCTCTACTCCTTGCCCCAATTAAGCCATTCAGTTTTTAGTTTTATAGGTGGCAAAGTACCCTATGAATTATTAGCACACCATCAAAAAATTGTGAGAGAGAAAAATTGTCAAACAGAAGGGTTCTGTTTACACAGGAACAGCTAGCAGTCTCTGCAACCCAGAAAAAAAAAAGTGAACAGTGATACCCGGATAAATCCCAAACTGATAACGCAAGGCCTAGGAATCAAGGAACAGATTTTAAAAGGTGATGGAAAATTCCAAAATACACAAATAAAGACTTTTGGATGTGTGAAAAAAGTGGCACTATCGATTTACTGCATGCATCTATTAAACCTCAAAAATTAAAATACATCATCAATATGAAAGGATAGATCCAGATTTCATGTTGCTGGCTCCATTCTTGCCCCAACCTGTTACACTGGAAGGCTGAAATATACATGGTGAATTAGAACATCCACAGTTAGGAGACCCCATACAATACTTAGAGACTATACTGGGTCTACTGACTTCCACTGAGAGCCCTTCCTTATCAAGGTACAAGGTCTGGCTGCATGGACGGACTAACAACAAATTTTTCAAAAATACCAAAGTGATTTAAGGGCCTAAATCTAATTGACCTTCTATGAGACTTTGGCTCCCAGGTGCCTAAGTCACTTTTAAAAATGGGACAGACTCCCAAGCCACTTAGACACTTTTGAAAATTTTACCTTAAATCCTTAGCCTGCTCAAACGAAGAACACACATTTTAGGGCTAGAGCCTGAATTCACCTCTCTTCCCAGGGAGGTTCTAATACTGACATTTGAAATAAGAGTATAAAGCTCAAACTAAGTGAGGCTGCTCCTGGGTTTTTTCCTCCAGGATCTATATGCCCCAGAACCTATATCCTTCTACCCAGAAAGCCACTACCACCTCCCCTATATTTTCATGCAGAGCTCCATCATCTGATCACAGGGTGGATCAACAGAAGATCCTGTTACAGGAAGTATTTATTTTTTATGAGTCAGTTCAGCACTCATGAAAATGAAGAACTAATATCACTGCTCAGAGCCAGAGGTTATGTGATTTCCCTCACACAACTCTAACAATATGTCTTGTAACACCAGTCCTGGGCAAAGGGTGGGCAAACCCTTTTTTAAATGGCAAACTATATCCACTCACAATTAGCAGGAGACTATGCTAGTTTCTCTTGGAACCAATGCAACATTTCTACCCAGATCTCCAGAAAGGAAAGGCTAATGAGCTAAATTACTGACCAACCTACAGTGTATGGGAAGAGTTGACTCTTCTTGCAATGTACACAAAAGCGTTTCTTCAAAGTTTAATGCAACTCTCTGAGGAAGAAAAAAACCATCGTTCCCAGCCCATCTCCACCCACCACCATCTTTCAGATAATCTCATAAAGTTAGTCACCCAAGAGTGGTTATTCCCAGTTTAATAAACTCCCTCTGCAATGCAGTCAACTACAATGCAGCCGTGCCGTCAGAATGATAAATACCCCAGGACAGCATGGAAGAACCCAAGATACACAGCTTAATTTTGTTTGCTCCTAAGCCTGAAGCCATATTTTGCTCTGACTAGATATTCGATATCTGCTCACAAACCTCCCATCCTCTGGGCCATAGCGGGAGTCATCTCTGCACAGCTCTGACTGGAGGACTACAGTGAGCAGATAGGGCCTGTAAACAAACCACATCCCATTTACGACAGGCTGCACAGAGGAGCCATTACCCTCCTGCTTGGCACTGCCCAATGTGTTGCTTGGCATCGCTTCGTTGTTCCAGGAGGAAAACTCATTAGCAAAATTATTTACTTATGACATTTTCTCCTGCCTTCTCAAGGATTACATCTCAAGATAGAGGTACATGAAAGGGGCCGGAATTAGAGTTCTAGGTTAGGACACTGATGGAATTACCGATGAAGAAATTCAGAGGGCTTCAAATCACTGTGTTCCCATTTAAAATAATTGGCTGAGAAATTGCAGCCATTTGTTGGTCTCCACGCCAGCTTTCATGGTAGATGCTGTGTATTTCAAACCAACTCAGGAATCTTTCTAAAATGCATTTTAGTGTTATACCCATTCAACCCTATTCCCCTCTGCTAAAATACAGAGCTCTATGTAAACTCAGCTGCCACGAAATAGATTATTCTTACAAAGAATGTCCTTTTACCAGCATCAGCAAGAGCCTTTGAAAAAGCACATCTTCCTGTTTTCCAAGCTATTTTATCCACAATGCCCAAGGCTGGACTGAGTCTAGAAGATAAAATGTTGGAAGTTTATCTAACAAGCTACTTTTATTCTTTCCATCACTAGCCCTGACAGAAAGGCGGCACACAACCAAGAATGAGATAATATGCATCAAGGTCACACAGCACCTGAGAGGGTAAGAGGGAGAGGCAGCCTACAGTCCCATCAAACATCACAGCCCACTCAGCACTGCTCTAATAACAGCCACTTGATTTTTAAAGATGTCCTGAAAAGAAAATCAAAATTCTATGTGTTGGGGAGCGGTGGGGGGGGAGGGAGGGGAGGTTTCCTCTTTATGTTAAAGGCAGATTGTTGAAAAATTCTTGGTTTTTGTATCCATCTTGGAAATACAGGTCTTTTGCTACCCTGGAAGACTGGTGATTGGAGAACTAGTGAAATGATATCACAAGAGTGAGTAACTGAAATGGGAAGGAATTTTCAGTCACACTGCCTAAAAACTCTGGCTTTTGTTTGTTTGTTTTTTTAACATATTTAACTCAAGGGACTAATGAACACCCAGGAAACAATGTCTTATTTACAACACTCCCTCACCCCAATTAAGGTGTAAGAAATCAAAAGACATGAAACTCCACAGTTCTCCAGAAAAACCAGGAAACCCCTTGACTTACATTTCAGATATTTCTAAAATTAAAAAAAACAAGCAAAATAGTTAACATTTTTTCAAGCCTTCTACACACACATTATAAAGCAGCAAAAGAGGGCACAACCCCATTTTTTAAGCCCAATAAATCTACCTGAGAGGGTTATATGATGAATCCTAACTCCCTGTGAGACAGGATGAGGTGTTATCCCAAAGTCATTGCCACCAACAGTGGAGACCAGAATTTGACTCTAGAACTTAGCCATAAATTACTTGAGTTTTGTAGCCAAAGCCTCCAACAGATTTGTCTACACAACAAAAGACACCACCACAGACTCAGAATGATTGACAGTCTGTTCAGAAAAGGCCAATCACTGAAGCAGGGAATAATGGGGCAAATCAGAACAGAGGGGTAGTGACATTGCTATTTGGAATCAAAGACTGGAATGTCAAGAGGTCAAAGAGATTGGCTGAATTGTATGAAGAACCTACCTAGCACTGGCTCATGCTATACCTGGGAACAGCCACTGCCACCAGTCCTTCACTCACTAAAGATATTGCCATAATATGCAGAACATCATCTTAAGTAAGACTGTGAATTCAAAGAACTTTCTTTCTAAACTCAGAAATGAGTACATAAAGTGAAATCTGTTAAAGGGCAAATAAGTGCATTACCAGACGGAGTTCAGCTGGCTGGGGGGAATCAATAGATCCCCCTGGTTCTATGTTCCTGCAAGTAACGAATCAATCAGGCAAGTGCCTTGCTCTACTCCCACACAGGAAGCAAATCTGTTTACAATTCAGGAACAAATAAAAAATAACACATAAAAACTCAGAATTATGCAGCACACCCTTTTGTTTCCACAGTCTATGCGATTAACAGCAGTGGGCTTAATAGCAAGCACTACACTCGCACTTCATTAAAAGATAAATGTAGGATGTCATCCTGTACCAATAATACGACAGCACTGAGCACAAATAGGGAAATATCAGATATAAACAAACTGCCCACACATTCTTCAAAGGCATGGAGGGACACAGAAATAGCAATATTGACCATCCTATGCTTTACCACAGATTTTATACAGGATAGTTCAGCACTATAGAGAAAAAGTGGCTGTTGCCAACCTGTTCCACATGCTAGTAATGAACTAGAAGACTCATTCTAATACATTTAACAAAGCATGGACACAACATGCTGTGTGTTTTAACTTAACGACTGGAGAGAGCCAAATAATAGGCTCAATTGGAATTATTTAATCAAATATTATTAATGAAAGATTAATTCAACACTATGCATAGAGCCCTGCGTGGATACAAAATGTGTATCCGCATCTGATTCACAATCTGAAAAAATGATGTGTGAACATAAAGCACATATCTGCAGATTTGCAGGGCTTTAGATATAAAATTTGGATCCGCCTCAATCCACAATAACGATCCGCAGATATCTGCATCAGCGGTTGCAGATATATGTGGACAGAAAGCTGATATCCATGGATTTGCAAGGCTCTAACTATACAGAATACAAAAAGAATAGATGCTTTCCCACTCCCTGTAGATGGTGAAGGGAATGTGGTTTGGTCACTTCTTCACCTGGTGGAATGCTCACAGTGCTCATTCCCAATCTAACTTTCCAACCCTCTTTCCTTTTATAGAATGAGACACAACTAAAGTCCTTTTTTGGAGGGAAAAATCCTTTCCCCGATTAATTTTATCACGTGTTCAGTTTTATAGTTCTTAGTTTACTTGATTGATTAGTAAAAAGGAATCTATAACCCAGTCATTATTACTAACAGCTGACACAACCAATAGTTCTCAATGAGTTAAAAACATCTTTCAATAGGTCATTATTTCCTCCATTACAGAACCCATCTGCAATAACAAGTAACCCCATTTTGTTTATAACATACTTTTGTGACACTTTCATTAGTTTGAAGGGTCATTTTCCTGGACACCTGGGCTACATTAGTAAAGTCAGGGTAAAATCCAGAGTTAAAAAATTACACACATTCGATTATTGAGTTCATTTTTCCTTCACCCATTAGGTTCAATTGAAGGACAAAGAACTTTTTAGTTTAAAGACATATAGGGCAATAAGTATATAGACACAAAATAAAAACGCTTAAATGAGTGTCTAACATACAAAAATCATAAAAGTTACTATTTACTAACATGTATACAGCTAGGGAAAAAGTATGTTAAGTGCTTACAGAAGAGGACAGAGTCTCGACTCTTGGTTTATATTCCTAGCTCTACCAGTGACTCACGTGACTTAACTTCTTCACTTCTGAGATCTTACCTATAGTGCAGATTTACTGTGATACCCATTCAGGGCCAGCCATTGATGCAGCTGCACTAGGGAAAACCCCTAAGGTAGACAAGTAGCAGGGGAGCTTACCCGTTTCAACCTGGACTAAAACTACACCAATGTGAATAGCAGTTCTGACTTCCTATGCTAGGGATTTGCTCTGGTGCAACCACATCAGTGAATGGCCACCAACGACTATAATCAGGGCAAAATCCCCAGCATAGGCAAGACCTTACTTTATTCACCTTTAAAATTTAGATAGTATCTACTTCAGAGGAAAGAAACACACTGTTGGCAAAATATTTTGAGTCTCCAATGAAATTAAATATACTCAATGAAAATTACCATATGATAAATAAAGATGCATGTTCTTCAGTACTCTCCTATGATTTCTACTTCTGCCTGTCCTATCTTCACCAGTAGCTTTTCAACTGTACATCACTATAGATTAAACCACATCTGATCCAGATAATACAGTGCTCAATATTTATACATGCTGAACAAGTCAACCAGAGAGAGAGGGGTCATAATCATGACTGTCCGCTTTAGGAGTTTAAGGTGTTGGAGACCTTCTGAAGGTTCACCCAGTATAATCCATATTTTAGAGACCTAAAATCCCATGAATAGGGATGGGAAAGGTAAGACATCCAGTAGCTAAAAAGTATGTGAAATCCCCAAGCTGACATTCTGTGGTGTTCAGCCAATGAATTACCCAAGCTCAGAATGGTTTCAGCATAGCTCCTTATGCAGTTAAGCTCAAGCAGGTCACAGGCATGATACCAGATTTGGGAAGCACCCAAACTTTCCTTCCTGTGCTGATGAGACTCAGACATGTGCGATTTTGAGAAGGCAAAAGTGAGGAGAAAAATACTGACTTGCCCTTTATCTTACAAACCACCTACCCAATAATATTACCACCACCTAACTTGCATACAGCATTTTTAACAGTTGATCTCAAAACACTTTACAAGGAAGGTCAGTATCATTACACCCATTTTACAGAAAGGAAACCAGGGCACAGAAAGAGGATGTGACTTGCTCAATATCACCCAGCAAATCGGTAGTAGAGCCAGGAACAGAACCAAGGTCTCCCAGATCCCAGCCCAGTGCCTTATCTATTAGGCCAAGCTGCCATCCAAATGAATCACAAGATTGAATTGGTATCAGTCCTGGAGTTCCCCTTCAAACATCCAAGAAGAGACTCAAAAGGAATAAAAAGCTTAACCCAGTGAGTAAAAAAGGATCAGAGAAACCCAAGGGCCTTGTGGGAATAAACTTTACAATTGGGACAGGTATTGCAAATGAAAGACCAACTCAAATACCAATGTGGGAAGACGGCTATTACAAACTACAGTTGCAAAACATAATGCCCAGAAAGACTCCCTAGTGAGACAAAAAAAACGAGGAGTCCTTGTGGCACCTTAGAGACTGAATCTGGATGTACTTGTTGATTCAGGTATTAGTGCCAATGGCAGACCACTTCCTCAACCCAAGGGAAATAAACAGTTTCCCTTATACAATATACCAAAAATGTCAATATCCCAAGTGTTTTATTGAGAACTGCATAGTTCAATGATGCAAGAACATGGCTAGGACTAAAGACTTCTTTAGTCCTAATCCCAACTTTGATGACTCCTTTGGTTAGCCTCAGACAAGTCACTGAATTTATGTCTACACTGCAATAAAAACTCCAAGGCACAGAGACTCAGAGCCCAGGTCAGCTGACCCAGGCCACAAGGCTAAATATAGCAGCGTATACATCCAAGTTCAGGGTGGAGCCCAGGCACGCAGAGTCTTAGACCCCAGAGTCCCGCCTAAGCCCAAATGTCTATACTGTGATTTTATAGTCTCACAGCCCAAGCTCCATAAGCCTGACTCCGCTGACTCAGACCAACCTCAGCCATGCTGCAGGTCTTTTACTGCAGTGTAGATGTATCCTCTATCTCAGCTTCCTCGTCTGTAAAATGGTAAGTGTTCACCAGGGATTTCTGCTATCTTAAAAATCTACCCAGGCTTGAAACCATCTAGTTGTGCGTACAGCTAGTCTATGTAGCTACATTTCTTATAACTCTTACCCTAACTTTCCCCCTCCCATTGCTTTCATTTGTTTGTTACATTCTTGTTACATCTTGTATTAAATTGGATTGTAAACTCTTCTGAGGCAAGCACTGGCTCATATTTTTGTTCGGTGTCTAGTACGCTGCTCTCTTAATACTCCTTCAGACAGAAAACCTGACACAGATATGTGGAATACCCCATTCTTCTCAAGGGACTAATAAATTATCAGTAGACTTCAGAGTTAAGTGTCTCTTCATTACTACGCTTCTGCTAAAATAAATTGGGAAAAGTCCAGCTACTCTGGTATTGTGGACAGATCTTGAGTAGAGTATGCATACAACCACATTCCCCCATCTACCACTGTGGAAAATGTTGTGTAAATAGTTAGCCTGTTTTTATTAAACTGACATTGTTAGATGAGCACCTAAGCACAGTCAGAACTGTGAGAGTGTGCACAAAAGTATCTTTCACTAGCAGGCCTCAAAGGAAAATCTGCACAGATGGCATTTGTCTTTTCTGTACCTGAAGTCTCCAAGTTTGCGCTGGTCATCAACTTATCGAGAAATATAAATGAGTGACCATTTTAGGGACAATTTAAGATAGATCTAATTGCATGTTTGTTGGTACTGGTAAATTGATATTGTGTGTGGGAGTGATTTATAAACATATTATACATTCTCACTAAAATGTTCCAGTACAATAATCCAAAAATATCTGTAGCGCTGTTTTTTATACTAGGATATTTTATGGTGTACTCTCTATGTAAAAAGGCACAAATTAATTTCAGAGACATTGTCTGGGGAGACATTGTGTGGGGAACATAAACTTCGTGAGCTATTCAGAAGTGTTGTGCCCGCCTGTCTAATAAAATGACATTTGCAATCCAAGTGAGAGGGTATGTACATATATACCTAGAAAAAAAACCAGTTCTCTCTCCTCCTTTCCCACCTGCTGAGTGTGTTACTCTCATTTCTGCCCATATGAGTCAATCCATTCCTGAAATTCCTTAGGTTTCCCCTTTGCAAACAGTAACTGTTTACATTTCCCACAGGCCCCACAAGACCCAGATGTGGTAAAAGAAGCAGTGCAATCACCTTGTTATGCAATTATATAGCAGAGAAAGGAAGTCAAGGTTTATAATGAAAAAGTAAAAGTAAAAGCTAAAGGAATTCAATGCACACGTAAAACAGTGTATGTCAGAAGGAGCTCACCAACTTTAGGAAAACTCTGCCCTACTACATTTTTCTACCACAAACCGCTTTAAAATTGGCATAACATCAAGCCTGCCACGCCTTAAAAATCAATGGGAACACCCTTGGAAGATACAGCATAGAAATTATTCAAACTGAAATGCAGTGATTAAGACATCACAGGCCAGTATGAAAAGAGTCAACAGAAAAAAGGTTTAAGAAAATCAACTGTGATCTCAACCTGTTCAGGCAGAGAAAGTCTCTCCAGAGACAAATGTTACAATTAAAAAAGCAGCCATTAGGCAAGGTCCCTTAGCTATGGCTCACTTTTCCTGTGCATACAAGCAGCACAATACAGTTTCAAATAGATTTTGTTTCTCTTAAAGCGCAGAGGCTGGACTGACAGGCCCAGAAAATGAAGTGCAGGTACAGCATAGGGAGTATCAGGACAGAATAAGCCTCCTGAAGGCCTATCTTAAATACACAGGCAAACAAAGATGGAGGTAAGACTAAAATCCAGACCCACAAGCAAATTTTCTGAGCTAAAGATGTACATCCACAGGTGCAAGCAAGCAAAGGCTCATCTACACATCACCCACAATTTCTAGCTACCATTCTAATCTGAGATTCAACTCATCCATGAGTTCCTAGACACAAATTCCTGAAACATAAAACAGCCAAGCTGGGCTCCAGATGAGACACTTTTACATGTACCTGAAAAGGCACTGTACATTATAAAAAAGAACGTGCATCACTTACATTTATCCTCAGGCAAGTTTCTGGAAGAACTGGAAGGGTCTGGTGATTAGCAATGGGATATAGGAGTTTTCACTATGAAATGGCTGTTTCAAATCCAGCCATGGTCAAACAGTGACAAAACTGTAACCATCTGTCACCGTGCCTCAGTGGGTCCCAGCTGAGAATACCAGAATCAGAACAAACTGCTGAGAAATAGGGCAAACTCACCCCAAACTGGTGGTGATTCTATCATTAGATATACCAAGCCAGTAACGAAAGCGAACTTCTGCCTCACCACACTGGTTAACAAGAAGTCAAAAATGCAGTCTCCTTTGGCATTCCCTCCCTTATTTTGCCACCCAGACACTAGAGTTTATGATGAGTGGTTATCGAAAACCAATTTCATCAAACAAAGGGTTCTTCCAATCTCAAGAGATCAGCCACATATCCAGGTTAATACAGAACTCAGATCTTACCCAATAATCACACTGCTGCCAATCCTTTAGTAATTAAAATCTAAAGGTTTACTGATAAGAGAAAAGAAGAAGAGGGTTAAAATGGTTAATAGATCATATACATACAATCATTGCAAAGTTCTTGTATCAGTTTTGTAGCAGTGATGGAATAAACTGCTGGAGTGTAAAAAAGACTGGAAGGCCCTCAGTCCATAGATTAGAATGCTTCTTTTAGTTGTAAGTCCACAGGCCAGAGAATCAGAGCAGAAAAGAGACAACATGGAGATGATTCAAGGGTCTTTTATACCCTCCGCGATGTGCTTGGAATTTTACTGTCCCAAAACAAAACTCACAGCAGTTTGTGGCACAAAATGGAGCCCAGGGTCACAAGAATATATCACATGTCCTTACATGGCTTGCTGACCCACAGGGGCAGCCATTATCCATATTTTGACTGAGATGCCCACAGAAAACTCACCAGGTAGGACAAGCTTCTTCTATGGCCCATTGTTAAAGTGAGGAGCCCTTTAATGGACCATTAAACTTGAATAGTCCATTCACAATGTGCTGGCTAGGCTGGATGTAAATTACCTTGTGGGTTTCAGAGTACCAGCAGTGTTAGTCTGTATCCGCAAAAAGAAAAGGAGTACTTGTGGCACCTTAGAGACTAACAAATTTATTTGAGCATAAGCTTTCGTGAGCTACAGCTCACTTCATCGGATGTTATCCCAGGAACAACACATTTAAGATATAGATACATAGCCAATATTCATAACTTCAGCTAAAGTGATAACGATGGATTTAAACAGAATAATCATATGTAGCCAATCATAACTTTTCCATTGACACCTTACATGACATACTTTGCACAAGATTTGTTGCAATTGTCTAACAGTGGTAGCAACAATGATGTACATGGTCATATTTCAATCATACAGCAACACACCATCCACCATCCAGCAACAAACACCCACCATCCAGCAACACACTATCCAATCGGCTATTCAGTGACCTGTGAGACTTCGTGGTTTCAGCTCACTTCTTACAGCAAAGAAAGAACATACAGGCATACCAAAACAAAGCAAGTAACTAATGGAAGTTACTCCCAGATATAAAAAGGAGGATTTTAAAAACCCAACCTGCAATGGAACTAGGGATTTTTTATTTTTTTTAAATGTACACCAAGTTCTGTCCAGGGTCTGAGATGACATGGATGAGCCCCTCTCTCAGTGGAAACTTGCAAGCATACTGCAAAAATACCCTATCCCTATTATGTCAGAAATCTCTTCTTTCTAGCAGAAAGCAATTCAGTACATAGTGGATGAATTTTCAAACCCAGTAATCAGCAACTTTTAGTAAGATTACCTGAGACATTAACCAACCAACCTGGGAACAATACTGCACCATTTGGACATTTGAAACAAAAAACCCCACTGTCTGGCAACCAGAAAAATCACCAAGTCAGCAGAGAGAAATTTTATTTTCAGGCATCTAACTGGGCATTACAAAACATTGGAGAAGTTAAAAGCATATTCAATTTTCCTAAGAAAATTACTGAAATGAGCAATGACCTCACTTCAAAGATGGAACAAACAAATACACGGTGAACATTTACTCAGTTTTAATTTGATCTCAGAATGAATGTAGAGCATAGCTCAGGTGTAAGACAAGATATACTGAGCATTTGGCCTTTACATGCATGGTAGAACAAAGCTTTAGGCTTCTCCAGATTGATTGATCACATGTCAGCATGGCACTCCTCAAAGCATTTGCAGAGCTCACCTCAGTCATGAAACTGTAAATCTGAGAGTCCCTGTTTATAAGAGAATTCAGTGTCCAAGAAGAGCAGAACTCCAGCTAGTTAGCTATCAAGTTCTACTAGCTAATGGACTTACTGAAATGGACTTAGCGTGGCTGCATAGCAACTGCAACAGGGCAAAATGCTGTGGGTCTGGGTCACACCGAAAGAGGTTATATAGCCAACCATGAAAAAGGAAATCTGATGATACTGTTCTTCATTCCAATTTCCAGACTATGGACTCTAAACGTTTTGGGATTTTTTTTTTTCAAAATGTCTCTCTGGTTTCATCCAAAGTATTTATTAATTAACTATAAAACTTCGTGAGAAACTTAAAATCTGAATTTTGCTTCTTTTTCTTTGAGATGCTAATAAAGTAGACAAATTTTAGAATACTGTACTAACCACTGCCTTTAACATCCTTAGAGCATTTAACTAACACCATCTTGGTTTCTCAGATGTCCGTGGTTTGGGGTTCTCAAAATTTTCAAACAAAGGGCAAAGAAGATTAGACCGATTTACGTTGGAGAGCTTCAGGGTAGTCAAACTTCAGGCATGTAAATCCAGAACAGTTAGTTGCCTTGGGAGCACAATGCAATCAGTTACTTAGTAAAGCAGCAAGGTGACCTCATGATTCAGGGCTCTGCCATGCAATCTAGAGGATTATTTTGAGATTGGGATATTACACATTCCTTGATTTACTAGAGCTAGTTCTGACCAGTTTATGATTCAGTTATGAGATTAACACGTCCAGTGAGATTAACCTAGTTCAGGGGTTCTCAAACTTCATTGCACTGCGACCCCCTTCTGACAATAAAAATTACGACATGATCCCGGGAAGGGGGACTGAACCCCAAGCCCCACCACCCCGGGCAGGGGGGCCAAAGCAAAACCCAAGCCTGCCGCCCTGGGAAGCACCAAAGCTTGTGGGCTTCAGCCCTGGGCAGTGGGGCTCGGACTATAGCTTCAGCCCCAAGCCCCAGTAAGTCTAACGCCAGCCCTGCCACTTTGGGGTCCCAACCCACAGTTTGAGAACCACTGACATAGTCCATCCCTCCACATATGGCCTGTATCCTTGACCAATAAATTCCCTTTTTGATTGCCACCAATGCCCAACCTGTCAATACTCGAGCTACCACAGCAGCAAGGGCATTTTGCCATGACTTTAGAAAAGACAATAGCTATGATGCTTGCTTTTTTTCATTTTTTTCCCCCTAAATAGAGGACTTGCGTTATCCAGCTATGCTGAAAATTACTGTGATTATCAACCAGTCTGTAACTTGCCACATAGCATTTGGTTAAGATGCAAAACTAGAAAAAGGCTGTGCCAATAAAGCCACAAGAACATCTAGAAAGTAACAACCTATGAAATTCCAGTCCAGATTGACAGTCTTTTACTCTGGTACTTGCTTCTCCTATTGGTCCAAAAGCAGCTTGAGTTTATTAACCTTCAGGCCACAATGAAAACCTGATCTGTTCACAAAGGCTTTGCTTTTTTCAGAGACAGATTAACTCTGATGGATGCATTGTTTGTAGGACAGCTCAAGTTTCAGGCTGTGGTTGTCATACTTGTGTGTCCATTTTGTGATGGCAGAGAGTAGTTGTAAATTTGAGGATTGTTCTTGTTGCAGCCAATAGCGGGCAGCAAAATGTTAAATTATGTTAAATCATGTTCTATTAGTGTAAATGTGCCCAGAGGCTTAAGGACAGACATGTTTTTCTAAAATCAAATTCTGAAGTATAAAATCTTATTAAAATGTGTAGAAAGTAGCAAGACTGCCTTTATCAGGTTTCTGAATGATCTGGCTAGCACAAAAGGAAGGGAGATGGTTATATTACATCATCTACTTGCAGCTTTCAGTATGGTTGATCACTGTATTCTGCTTGATCAGCTGAGGCATATGAATGGGATAGTACAGAACTGGTTTTGGTTAAGAGATAAAGTGGACCCAGCCACTGATGGAGGGGAATTTTTTGTCAGCTTGGCTGAGACTGTAAAAGGTGTGCTCTCAAACAGTTCAGGGCTCCAATACATTTTTGCATCTCTACCTCCTTATGAGTGAGATATCTGAAAGATATGGTTTGGATAATCATTACTATGCAACCCGTAGCCAGCTACATTTCCTCTACTGTCCCAACTTTGAGAGGAAACCTATGAGGTCTAAGGAATTATATTACTGAAATTCAGCAGTAGCTGGCAATTTGCAGAGACTGAATCTCAAAAGAATTGAAATTATGATAATTGGTTCAGGCAGGTGGTGTGAAAAGAGCAACATTTTCCCCAAGCCTCCTGATTTTGATGGGAAGAAGTTTCAGCAGACTGAGCTGCTGCATGCTTTAGGTGTGATCCTCAACCAAGTGCGGTCTTTAGAAAAATCAAGCGTCAGCTTGGGGCAGGAGGGACAGGATTCTTTTTTATCTTATAAATATTACCAGATTTCAGCCCTTCTCCTTATACTTATCTTGCAGTCACAATGCATTCCTTCACACTACAGTAAAAATGTTGCAATGCATTCTGGATACAGTCAGGTCTGCTAGAAATGGATCCACCACCTGCATCTGGGACAGAAATTCAGCATCTGAACCATTGTCTAGAGTCTAGAGGAGACAGGGAAGAGAGATTCGGCCTACTTATTGTCATTCTTTTGCATAGCCTGTTGGTCACTGAATAGAGTTTAAGGATGGAATTTTGAAAGGAGCCTAAGTGAGTTAAAAGAAAAGGAGGACTTGTGGCACCTTAGAGACTAACAAATTTATTTGTTCGTCTCTAAGGTGCCACAAGTCCTCCTTTCCTTTTTGCGGATACAGACTAACATGGCTGTCATTAAGTGAGTTAAGTGACCAAATCTCTGAAATTCAATGGGATTTAGGCATGCATATCTCTTAAAGCCCTTTGAAAAACCCAGCCTTAGGTACTAAAACATTTAAAACATGAGATGAACTGGGTTCCAAATCCCGTCCAGAGCTTCTGATACCTGCCATCTCACCTCTAGGGGCAGAAAGTGTAAGATTTTCAAAGACAGTTCAGGTATTCTGCATATTTGAGTACCACTAGCCAGCAGTCCATAGCATGCCCTCCCTTTGTAAGCGAGAAACGCCACAGATTTGGGATATTTTACAAGAAGCTTGGAGACTATTTAGAAAAGCATTTACCATGGTACTTGCTATGATTTAATCTGAATTTATGCAATTTTATCTTCAGTATTTTTTAGTGTTTTAATGAGTTTTATCTTGTTATGCATAAGATTCCTAAAATGCTACAGCTGATATGCACCATACCATTTACTATTATTCATTCAATTGCTATCCTTTACCATGACCAAAAAATACTGCAACATATGCACAAGGCACCATCTTGATAGTTATTACAGTGAGGCGTCTCAATGCCCATTTTCAAGCCACCTCCCAGTAGTTTTAATTCCTGCAAGTAGGTTGTTTCTACTAATACCTGGCAATAAGGGGCTTATACCTGTCTCATCCATGTTGCTTCAGCCACCACCTGCCTCACCACAAGTATGGAAAACTCATCCACTCATCTATGCACTTCTCTAATGCACAGAGCCACAAAACCAAGAAAACGTATGATGAGGTATTAACTTCACATCAAGTTCTGAACCAGACTGTCACATTAAACAGACTGTGATCTAGCTATCCACTAGTAAGATTGCTTCAGAGTATAATTAAATTAACGTTGCCCCTTCTTCCTACTATTCAGGATATTTGAAAATTAAAGGAGCTTGTGCGTGTTTCCTGCCACATCAACTAAAAAAAATTATAATACTTAACCTTAACAACTCACTACATATGTTTGCTTGTTTGCATATCCTCTGCTCATGGCCTAGAATCAGTGAGTACTAAAAGTGAGACTAGTTCATTCCACTAGGACTAATATCACATATAACATGAAGAAAAATTGGATTTTAAAGGACAACCAAGGCCATGCAACTGATTCCATCAACATTTACTGCAGCAAAACCTCTACAACATTTCAGAAGATGGTTATTTTTGTGTCTATCAATATCAAGCAAATTTGTAGATTATCCTTTTTTTTAAAAAAAACAAACTTAAGTTGGTACCAATGACCACAACAGATTCTGAAATTCAACTCAAATGAACACTGAAGTAAAGGGAAGTTTTGCCATAAGGCCAGGATGTCACCCTAGTCTCCAAGCTCTAGGAAGAGATATCAAAATATAGCGCCATTTGGGGAAAAGTTTTGATTTTTGGAGGAAACAGACAGCAGAATACTTTTACACTGAATGGTGTGAAGGGAATGTACTGAGGGACTGAAGACTCATTTGTTTTCCATTATTGTTTATTTTTGTGACTGATCTTATTCACTTTAATTTGAGGGGGGACACATTCATCAAGAGAATACTCAGGGGCAAGTTTTTCAAGAATCTCACTAGCAAATTAACTGTGTATTCTCCATCTCTTTTTTGTATTCATGTTGATTTACTTTTTTTTAAATAGAATTTAAAAATAATAAAATATAATAGAGAAAAATCTTGCGACAAAACCAATTCACACACGTTTGAGAAGACTTATTATTGGCTAGTTTTGTGCCTTCCACAGCATTCTAATTAGGCTACGTCTACACTTGCAGAGTTTTTGCACTGTCAGTTTCATCGGTGATATGGAACTGGTAAAAGAAACACGCTGGTTTGTGTTCTCACTTACTTCCTCAGGCGTCAGATCGTGTTCACATTTGCAGCACTTCCATTGCCGATGAGAGCAGCACACTGAGGGCAGCTATCCCACAGTTCAGCTCTCTCCGTTTTGAGGATAGGTCTTATGGGAAGGGGGAGGGGGTGATTGTGGGGCATCCTGGGTCCCTGCACAGCCTCCCCTCCCAAACACTGATCCGCTCCAGTTGCTCAACATTGCTCCAAATAGGGGATCGTTTGCTCTGTGGAGCAGCCATTGTCACCTAGCCAGACGATAAGTGAGCACTTGACAAGAAAACTGGAAGGGGAGTTTCAAAGTTTCCGGGGCTTTACAGGGGGAGGGGCAGACGTCTGTTTACCTGGCATCAGAGCAGCAGAGCTGCTGGCCAGAGTGGTCACCTAGGCACCGTGGGATATCCTCCAGAGGCTAAAAGCTCTGTAAACAGGAAGAACGTGTCTTCACTTGCACATCACCACAAAAGTATCACCGGTAAGAACTGTACACCTCTCAGGGAGGTGGTTTTCTGTTTGTGGTGAAACTTCTGAGTTTCACCACAAAAAGTCATTAGTAAGTGCAGATGCTCCTGTGGTTTTTCCACAAAAAAAAAGGGACTTTTTGCCCCTCTCCACCGCACACACCCCGAGACACAGCAGGAGCATTCTGAGAGTTCAACTAGTCAGAGCCTCATTATATTTTTTTAATGTATATTTGTGCTCATTGCCAAGGCACCTGACATCAATAAAAACAATCCGTTACCAATCACCTGAATATAACAGAACCACCTGCTAACCACTTTCTACCGAAAACCACGAAACCCAATTAGAAAACTAATCAAAAGCCTGGCCAAATAAATAGACCTTACACTGTACCTACCCAGTGCTTCAGTCTCCTTCCTCCATAAACTATGCCATACATTTATCATCCTGTGTATCAAATAGATCTGCCTGAGCATCCCATTCACTCCTAGCTTCCTAACATTTAATAGAAGCTCTAGATTTTTAATTCCTAATGCAACTGTGATGGGGCACCTACTGCTCCCATCATCTTGGCTTTGCACAGACCACCCAGAGACCTTCTCTTGTGTAGCTATCACCATGCAGCTTATTTACAGTGTTTCAGTCCATCACCTTCAACGCTTTGCAGACACACTAGTTACAATATCCTCCAGTTTTACTACCCCTTTTCCAAAGGTGAGGAGAGGAAAGTCTCCTTTAAACTCCCTTTTATTGGGCCCTACTGTTCTTTCTCACTCTCTCCACTCCCCAACTCAGACCTCTCCACCCCGTTCACCACCACCTTTTATCCAGTCTCACTGGTAATAAGCTAATTAGCTCATTAGCTTCCTAGCCCCAATCTTATCTGATAATGACTTCTCTCTTTAATCAGGCCCTACCAGGAGCCTAAGTGGTTAAACAGTGACCAGAGTGCTGGTTCACTTGCTCATTCCCAGCACTCTGTCATGCTATCTCAATAATCTATCATCTAAACTCATTCTCTTCATCATTAAAAAGATATCATGTCTCCTTTCATCTATTTTTCAGTGAGCAGCAGACCAACTTTCTAAAACTACCCCAACAACTTCGGTTCTTTACACTTGCTCTAATGTGTTACCTGAGGCTGCTCTCTGACTAAGGCAATATCAATATCCAGGGCTTAAATTCTCCTCAAGTATTTCCTCGTGCCCCAGGGCTCGGGGCTTCAGCCCTGCAGAGCAGCGCCAGCACTCCCATGGGTTTGAAAATATTTACCAGGGCTCGGTTCCAGCTGACTTTAAGCCCTGTCAATATCCTTTCTAAAATTCACTGACCTTCTAAATGAGGATCCAACAATGCCTTGTACAGTAACACTATCAACTTGTTTGATGTTCAGACCATTTGCTAATGCAACCAAATATTTCACTTGCCTTTCGCACTATTGCTGCATACAAGACCCCGCAAAAATCCTCCTCTTTATCTGTGTATATCACAAGCTCATACTTTTTTTAATTAGTTCCTTTTTTCCCCGAACTATTTGTTTTCAAGCTTTTCCACTTTGCACTGCATATGCCAATTGGTCAATCATCTAAATCAGCGTTTCCAAACTGTGTTCCGCAGAACACTGGTGTTCCACACGATGTGAACAGGTGTTCCATGAAAGAATCGTAATTTTAAAAAAGGGTCTTGCACTTAATTTTTGTACTACTTTATACGCGCTTTCCAGTTAGAAGTTGTTAGTTCAAGTTATTTTAAATTTGTATTTTTGCTTTGTTTTATAAAATACCGTATAGTGCCAAATCAGGGAGTATGAGGGCCTAAAGTCATTAAAAATACAGGCTCTCTGCCTTAATAAAATGATCCATCAATCAAACAATGACTCATAAAAGAGCAATATGAAAATGGCTTTGTGACAACAAGTCCTAAAAAGGACCACAATCTTTTGACACTAAGCACCACTACCTTCACACCCTACACACTACTGTAATAATGTTTGTACAAAATATGCGTTGTGAAGTATAATTTGGAAACTAATAACTCACTGATCATTAATATTCTTGCACAACGTGGTGGGTATTAAGAGTTATGGATATATGCTAAAATTATGACTAAAGTGTGTTTAAACCAGGCATGTCAGGGGGAATTGTTAAAACAGGTCAATCCTAAACCTCAATTTCCATATAAGCAGTAAAGAGGATCATCAGGACCACAGGGAAGAGATGGCAGGAAACAGAACAATCTGCATTTCAGCAAACACAAGTGGGAGAAGAAAAAGCCTGGAGATTCCTTCACCACCAGAGTCCATGTCGTCTCCCTCACAAATTGAATAAACTTTACTTTTGAGAGGCAACCCTCAGAAGATCCATTTCAAAGGTTTACTGGTCTATAAACACAGGAGGGCTGTACGTCAGTAGATAAGTAATTGAATCAACTGATTGTATACAATATTACATTATTATAAAAGTCTACAGAGTGAGGTGTTTTCTGAAAGCTAGGGACTCAGTGGTAATTAATATCATTGTGAAATGTCTGTATTAACACTGTATGAGGAAAACATGGATACTTAACGTTATGTTTTAAAGTGGCCAAATAGAGAGAAACAGGTTCCCTCCCAGACAGAAGAGAAGGCAGCTATTTACCCTCTCCTGTGTAAATTAAGCATGGTGGAAATCAAAACAATGGAAACTCCATTTACATATAGCGGGATGGGATGTCCAGAGGAAGGGAAGAACAACATGAAGTCGTCCAGTCTCTTGAAACAAAGTCACTGAACTTTGGAATATATAAGCAAAGAGAGAAGCCATCTTTGGCATCCATCACTAGATAGACACAAGGGAACAGAGCTCTTGCAAGCTGAGGAAGATGGGTCTTTCAAACAAAGGGCAGGGTAGCTGAAGTCTCTGGGAGCTGAATATAGGTGAGAAACCTGCATAAGCGAAGATTGTATCTTGCTAGATTAAGCTTTAGAATTTTAGATGCTTATTTTCACTTGCGTTTGCTTTTAACCCTTACTAACTTTAATCCTGTTTCTTGGCATCACTTAACCTATGTCCTGTTAATAAATTTATTTAATTCTTACTACATACCAACTCAGTACTGTGTTTAAGTAGAAGGGTATATTTACCCCAGTTAATAAGTTGTGATGTGTTTTTGTATCTGTAGGGAAACAAACCAACCATATTATTTCTCTGAACTGTCCAGAAGATGGCTGAACAATGCAAAGCACGTGGTTTTGAGGAAATTTGTGACTAGGAGCGTGTTGTGGGTCACTTTGCTGCTTGTAACCAAGGCTGGTGAACAAGTCAGAGTTGGGCAGCAGGGCTGCAGACAGACTGCTCGGTCAGAGCTACTGAACCATGTCTGTCTAGCACACAAACACTCAGGCTGCGATCTGCATGTTTGTATGCTGGTTATGAGCATCCCACACTGAGCGCTACAGGAGTAAAGCATTGTAAGGCATCCAGGTTGCAGGGCAAGTGGTGACACAAACCCCTACTGGTCTCGATTGCATTCTGAACCCCATCACAAATCTACACTATTGTAATAACCAAACAGAGAGTAATGGATAAATGAAAAAGTATTTAAATGGCTAATGTTATATGACATATATTGATTTGCTGAAAACGAAGAAAAAATATTTCACTCAAAAAGGACTTTATGGCTCTGGGCCACTACGGCCCCGAGTTTGCTTCTCCCTACTGCAGGTCCACCGTGTGGTCTGGCCAGCCATTAGCTCCCTTCTGTACTCACCCTTTGTACTGCAATTCTTATTTTACAATCCCTCCTGTCAGAAAATCTCTCTGCTTTGAGCCCAGCCTGTCTTCTACTTCTGCCCTATTAACTCATGTCAATACAGCAAAGAGAGCAAAATAAAGCAACCAAATGGATGCTTGTATGTTACATTACTGTGTGGCTGCTATGAAGAGGAACAAAAAAAGGTTAAGTATCCACAGCCTCACAGAAAGCTCGATTTCTGCCCCAACCCTTAGGTCCTACGTGGTACCTCTTTGTATCAGAGGTGCTCATACCTTCACTTGTCTGTCTAGTAGTCAGTTGCTGTTGTTGTATGAGATGTGTGAAGTGGCTGCAGAAGTCAAAAGATCACTTTTCTTACAGAGTTGTAGGGCTCTGCAGCTGCTCAGCAGTCAGCAGAACACGAAACTGCAAGCTGCAGCCAACACCCGGCTTTGATTACTGTTGCATCAGAGGTAAAAATAAATGAATTGCTGAATAAAAGCTCTCCTTGTTTTAGCAAGATCACCACAATTGGTAACCAGCCAATATCCAGATGTTTCCCTGTCTTCCATCCTATGCTTCATTTTCCCCAACTGTATTCAAGGGTTCCAAATTTGCACCTCCCCACTAGAGTCACGTACAAAATGTCTTTTAGAATCTCTGGGGATAACAGGGTGCATCATTGCTGAACAACTAACACCTAACTGGATGGGATGACCTCTCTTTATCCCCTACTCTTATAACAATGGGGACACCAGAGATCTACAATTCAGAACAAGGAAGAAAGCATTTATGGAATGGAAAAAATTAAATCACTTCCAACACTGACTGAATGACCACAGTATCATATGAATCTCTGTTCCTGCTGCTAGAAGAAGCCAGTGATTGAGATTTATATAGGGGGCCATGCTGAGTGAGGTCAAGGATGAATCCACTAACCAGAGCTCTCCAATCTTCCGCTCTTGTAGAATCAGGGAAATACTTAACCAATGCAGTAGAGAAATGAACATTACATGTCAACCAATGGCAAGTTCAAACTGGCAATTTTAAACCAGATATTGAAAACTTTTTTTAAAAAAATTAAGAAGTTGTTGTGGAAGTTTCTGATCATTTTAAGTAGTGGCTAACTAATACAGAGCTTAAAAAAAAAAAAGGGACAAAAATCAATAGACTGACCTGATACAAAGGAAAAACAATGAAGGACAAATGAAGGAAGGGGAAAAAACAAAAAGTTAAAGATAATGAATGTTCAAAGTAAGAGCAGAAATTAAAGGAGACTAAGGTACATTTAAGTAACTCCTGACCTCTGTAATTGAGTAGTGAAATAATGAACAGTCACCCCTTAAAGAGCTTCCTATGACATATATTGCACAAGGGTGTAGAGGCACCACTTGGAACCTAGTACACAAGGGGTTACCTCCAGCTTCCCCTCCCCAGGTATTCATTATTCAGGGCAAAGGTTGTAAGGAGGTACTGCTAGAGAGAGGAGGGGGAGAATGCTTGAGGAAAGGCAAGTCTGGGGGGGAGGGGAGGCTGGGTTGATCCCCAGATTAGGGATACTATCACTTTTCTTCCATTTGTTTTTATAAGGCTCTCTTCTGCTGAACAGAACTTTCTGCCTATTGGTTTTTGCTCAGTCATTCTACTTACTTACATACCCTTTTTGCAAAACAGCCTAATACAACCAATATAAAAGTACAGCTGTGTGTGGAGGAAATACAATAATACATACAGTAACCCCTCCAGACCTCCTGTTCCTGGTTTACTCAGAGTTCAAATCCCCAAAATCATCCAAAACCTGTAACTCCAGAAGGGAAGGCACTGAATTTTGTCCTGGAAGTCAGCAATGTCTTCAGATTTGAATGAATGCTTCAATTTTTGCAAAAGGCTAGAGAGAAAACTCCCCTAATTAAAGAGGCTCTTAGAAACAGGACTAGCAATGGTTTCATCACACTTCCATCCCCCATTCAAACAGGAAAGACCTGATTCAAATAGAAGATTAAGAGCTTTAATAATCATTCCGCTCAAGCAAGCGCTCACAGAAGTGGCCCAGAGTGCTAAAAATATGCTGATGTCCCATTTTGAGAAAGTGTATATTTGTTGCCAGTGCTTGTGGTTTTATTATAAGTCTTGCAAATTTTGGTGTTTTTCTTATCGCCCCAGCTCCTAGAGGAAGCTGATGCAACATGGAAATGTCAACTTTCATTTCAAATAAGAGTTTCTAATCCTTGCAGTTGCAGAAAAATGCTTGAAAAGGTGACCCAAGTGTGAACCTAAAGACTCAAAACACAGAAAGTAAATAAAAAGAACCCTCAATATTTTTAAGTCAATTTTTTGGAGCCTGACAGGATTTTTGATCTCTTGAAGGTTGGCAATGTTGGCTACTCTTGTTGATGGAGCACAGTGCCTAGCACAGTGGGGTCTTGGTGCATGACTAAGGCAGGAATACAAATAATGTCATAATAATAGGGACATACCGCTCCCTCACACTCTTTCTGTACAGGGGAGGGAGCCAGCCTCACTCAAAAAAGTTCTTGTCGAGATTAATATTCTCAAGGATTTCAGGCTCCAGTGGCGGCTCGTTCAGTTAGATGGACAATACTTTGTACTTATATAGCATTTTTCAGATAAATATTTTCAAATACTAGTTAAGATTCACAAACACCCTCCGGAATTGAGATATGGGATTTCTTAATCCACTTCCAAAATGCACTCACCCTTGCATTTCTACAGTACCTTCCATCTGAAGGATGTCAAAACACTTTATGTAATGAGCTCACATCTTTGTGAGGGAGGTTTCATAGATGAGGGAACAGAGATATGCACAGGTGAAGGGACTTGTCCAATGTAATCACAAGACATCTATGACAGGGTTTGGAACATCTGCACAGAAACATCCAGCGTGCTACCATGATGGAATCGCTGCCAATTCTAAAAGATCCTCTGACCTGGGACTCAGACTTGTGTTGAGAGGCAGTCATTACACTAACAGGCAAACTTCACTCCCAGCAACATTGAGCAGAAACATTAGCAGGATCCTGTAGCCAGAGGAAATGGTGACTGCAAAGTTCACTACACTTCCTCGTGTCAAAATACTTTATCCTGACAGTTCCAATCTCTTCTGGCAAATTAGTCTACAAGTTTAGGCTTCTGGAAAATGATTCAATCACCCCTACTGTATCTCACAAACCTTAAGCATTGGGATACAAGACACACTGCTCAACCTTCTTCTAAAGGGAACTTACTCTTTTGAGGTGAAAGGGGCTGTTCAGTTTCCACATTTACTGAACACCATGCTCCACTAACGGACCCTGAGAAATCACCAGATCCAGGAGGTGAAGGAAAGTCAATTCACACTTCAGTCCATAATTAAACTTTTTTAAATACAAATTAGATAGCAAAGTACCTATTACAAAACATTCTTCAAAAGGAAAGATTTTAAAGTAGCCCAGTAGAGGATTACCCATTCTGAATACATTATCGCCAGGAGATTCCGCTGAATCAGCAACATACAACGGTCTCCACGCTCTCTTATCAAGCAGTACGATGGCAACCGCTACTGCACAGTCAGTCTTACTGGCCTAGTCGACAGAAAATTAACCACCACTAAAGGATTAAATAGTGAGACACAGACATCAATTTATGTCCACCCATACTACAGCATAAAAATCAAAATTCTAACCCTAAGCCCTAACAATGCCATCTTTATTGTCTCATGCCTGCCCAACCTTCCTTCAAATGGCCTGAACTTTGGGTCACATCATCTCCCTTCTTCCACTCATAAAATCTCCTCTCATGACAAGATTCCAGGGATCTTATATCCAACCTATGCTCTCCAGAGCAACATTTGCCTCTTCAGGACACTGCATGGACCTCTCACGAACTCACATATAAGATGCAAGTCTGGCATTAGGCAGCTCACCACAATGACTGACAGAACCTCCACAGAGCCCCACAGAGCTCTAGTGTAAGTCAATCTCTTCTTGTCCCACCAGCCAAGAGGACCCCTCGTCCCCACAGAGTGCTTTAAACACTGCCTACACATTACAGCTTTTAGATCATTTCAAGGAAAGTAACTTGACACTCAAGGTACAGGCTGCAATCAAGCAAGTAAAAATAAAGTGGTGGGAGATGACCAAATAACACAGAAATGCTAAAAGCACTTTAGACCATCATTCTAATGAAACTGGCCAAACTGTTCAATGAAATTTAGGAAAAGGAGACCCCTCCTGGCCAGTGGAAACATTGACTCATTGTCAGAATACCCCAAAAGAGTGATCTTACTGCCTGTAACAACTGGATGGAGTTACGTTACCCTCTGTTGTAAAGGAAAGCTTTCTGCAGCTTGATATTACACAGGATGAAAGAGGCAGTGGATGCAAAGCTTAGAGAACAATGGGCTGCATTCAGGACCAAGAGATCCTGTGTAGATCAGATATTCACAATAAGGACCACCATAGAAAAACGTATAGAATGGCAAGCTCCACTCATCTTTGATTTTTAAAAGGCATTTGACAGCCTGCACAGACACATACTGTGGAATATTCTTCGGTCCTATGGAATTCCAGCCAAACTTGTCATGAAGGCCATGTACAGAGATGTGAACTTCTCTTTAAAGGTGAACGAGACAGCGGGGTGGTTCAGCATGGACACTAGTCTGAAACAGGGTTGCAATTTATCCCCACTGTTTAACATTTCCATAGACTGGATAACAAAATGTATCAGCAACACAAACATTGGTATAGAATGAGCAGATGGCAAAAGCTTAGAAGACAAACTATTTATGGTATTCAACTACTGAGCAGCATCCCGGCCAAAAAACACAAACAAAGACAGGCAACCTGGCAACAACTGCAGGACAAGCAGAGTTCAAAATTAGTTATGCTAAAACAAACATCCTTGAAACCCAGACATCAAGCAGTAAACATCACATTAGAAGGCAAAAATATCAAGAAAGTAGAGCAGTTCATCTAAACTGGGCAGCACCATATTGGCCAATAGAGACCTCAAAAAGGAAGAGACATCAAGGATTGGAAAGCCATCCATAGTATGTATTAATTTAACAATCTATGAAAATCAACGATATAAAGCACCAGAACAAACCTGAAAAATTTCAATTCAAACAAAAGCTCAGTGCTAACGTACAGCTGCAAAACCTGGAGATCTACCAAGAAGTCAGACAGAAAACCAGATACCTTCAAAAATAAAGTGCCTACACAACATTTTGCGCACTGGTTGGAAAGTCTTCACTACCAATAGAGAGATCAGAGAAGCCACAACCAGCAGCTCATTTCTATCAGAAACAGTAGTTTCGGCTTGAAATTAGACAAAGGTTTCTAACCATCAGAGGAGTGAAGTCCTGGAACAGCCTTCCAAGGGGTGAAGTGGGGGCAAAAAACCCAACTGGCTTCAAAACTGAGCTTGATAAATTTATGGAGGGAATGGTATGACAATGGCATTTAGCTGATCTGCAACTGCTATTAGCAAATATCCCCCAATGGCCAGTGATGGGACACTAGATGGGGAGGGCTCTGAGTTACTGGAGAGAATTCTTTCCCAATTTTCTCTGGCTGTTGGGCCTTGCCAAAATGCTCAGGGTCCAACTGACCGCTATATTTAGGGTCAGGAAGGAATTCCTTTCTTCCGGGTCATATTGGCAGAGACTCTGGGTGTTTTTCACCTTCCTCTGCAGCACGGGTCACTTTCAGTCTTGAACCAGTGTAAATGGTGGATTCTCTGTAACTTAAAGTCTTTAAATCATGATCTGAGGACTTCAGTAACTCAGCCAAAGATTATGGGTCTATTACAGATGTATGGGGGTGTTCTTTGGCCTGCAATGTGAAGGAGGTCAGACTAGATCATCATAATGATCCCTTCGGCCTTAAAGTCTATCAAAAACACTACACATACTTGGACCATGTACTCCAGCTACCAATACACAGGTTCCCACATAAAGATATCAAATGGAAACCAACTGGTAAGAGGCAATGGGATTCCCCAAGAGAAACCTTCAGAAGAACCCTTAGCACGGAGGGAAGAACAGTCGATCTCAACACCACAGAGCAGATGGAAGCAGCAGCAAACAGGAGATTGGTTTGGGCCCTTTTTTGTTTCTTGAGTATGTATAAAGAAGACCTGAAATATTTTCCTTCCCTCTCCCCCCAAAAAAAGATGTTTTGATACTTCAGAAATATCAGGAATAACAAGTCTTTTCTTTCCTGTTTTGACAGTGTTCCCCTTGCAGGACCAGGAAGTTGGAGCGAGTTTCTCAGTCTCTATTGGAAAGAGCAAGAATGATGTATTTCCTCCAAACTATTCATCAGTTAGAGAGTGTTAAACAATATCAGTGTTTTAAATAGTCTGTCTCAACCCCATTCTTCTCCCAATTGTTAAAGGTTCACTTCCTTCCTACATGTAAGCTAATAATCCTACCAGTTTTCCAGCCATAAAGAGTCTTCCAGGAAAAACAGGGTAGACAAAAGCTGAATTTCTTGTTTTAAAAAAAGGGTTTAAAAAGATATTTTGAGACTTTATAAAGCAGCAAATAGGACACTATTTGTTTTCTACTTTCAGGTAACCTTTAAAATATGGGGGGGAAATCTTCAAAATGCAACAAGATGCATGCAGAATCAATAACAGGGATCACTCTCACAGCAGAAAATTAATACAGAGGAGACTGGGGGCATTTCTATTGAACCCTGACAAAATGCAAGTCTAAAAATGGAAGGAAAGGGTTAAACCATTCAACTACTTGGTGAAATGGGGATATGATCTGATGAATCATGAGATACCTGTTTCATGCATTCCAAAGCCAACCTGAAATGGCTCCCAGAAGGATAGTGTGGATGCCCTCAGCCAGTTGTTAAAATAGTTTAACTTAACACAGTTATACAGCTGAAGCTATGTTAAACCATTCGCAAAAACTATTCAGACATATGTGCTCACCATGGACAGTAATCTCCACATCATCATAATCTCAACCCATCACCAAGGGTTTAGGAATAACAGCTTCCCATTCAGCCCCCACCACATGTGACTACCAAATTTTGTGCCGCTCCATGTGACATTTTATGCAAATGTATTAATTAGGTCATTTGCATATTCACAAACAACATGCATACAATCAAACTTCAGTTTTCAAAAACTGTGTGGATCTAATTGTGTCATGAAAGGTGTCAGTTTAACAGCCTTGATTAATTAAACCCTCTATCTAAAAGGAAGCGGCAAATCACATTTTCCAAACACAATACCCTGTCAAGCAGGCCTCACTTTGATTTGGGGTAGGGCAGAGAGACTTCCTCAAGGGCCAGACTAAGGCTAGGCTTGTCTCCATGGCCTGGGCATTTCTTGGCCTCTGTTCCAAGTGTGCCAATTAGTGTAAAGTGGATGATAATGGATGCAAGTTTGTAATGTGGGAGCTGGAAGTGAGACCCACCAAACAGGCCATTATAGCAAAAACTTTTAAATTTCTGCTGAGCTGGGCTGGACTCAAATTGGTGAACTACAGGTGAAACGCTCTGCAGCTCATTAGCAATGCTCTCAGGTATCCAGTCCCCAGTTAGGGCTAATGTTTCACTTTCAAGAATGAAGCTTCCTTTCTGGTAAAGTAAGTTTATTAAATCAAGCTCCAACCTGTTTGGAACTCACACAGGCAGGGTCCTCCATTCTCAGGACATAGGCAAAATTTCCCACACCCTATTCTGAATTTCCTGCAAACATATCTTACAATCAAGTACCACAACCTGCTATTAAAACGACAGCTCCCATTAACCAAAATACAAACAATAAAAACATAAAATTCACTTCTAAATATGTCTTCCAATGTAATGTAATTTCAACAACTATAACTATTACTAGGTCCCCACACTAACTTAAGATGGGCTCCTATAGATACATAAGATTTTTTTTTTTTAAATCTGTACTTTAAAAAATGGTAAGGTCGCAAAGCCAAGCACTTAAAATTCGGAAACACCATAATTAAGATTATCTATGAAAGTTCAATTGAGTTTCCTCAGTTATCTTAGCTTTAAAATGGGTCAGTGGTAGTTACCTCCACCAGGAAAGGTGCATGAGCCTGAGTTACTATGGATTGTGAAGTCTAGGGACATACTGACAGCAGCCAGTTGAAAAGCTGCGGCTGTAACTTACCGTCTCTTGGCTTGTAGCTCAGTACACATTCCACAAAATACACTGTAGCCCCGGGGAAAGGGTCTCTCCCTTGCCTTATTCCTCCCCCTCTCAATATATTGACATTTTAGCTGTTATGTGGGAAGTTAAGACAGAGCTGCCAGATGTATGGCACTTGACACTGATCACAGCCAATTCATAATGTGGGAAAGCAGAAACTGCACACTGTCTACTTTCAGTTTGTAGGCATAGCATCCCTATTGTGCCTGCTTTAAGTAGTGGTCTCTTGTGACTCACTGTTTCTTCTAAGAGTAGAGAAAAATCTGAAGGGAAAACAAATCCAGATACCAAGGGAAACCATTCATAATGCTTGGGCAAAAATGAGCATTTATAACAACTTTCTTGGTTTCAGAGTAACAGCCGTGTTAGTCTGTATTCGCAAAAAGAAAAGGAGTACTTGTGGCACCTTAGGAAACAAAGGAAACTGAGCTTCTCTTCCATCCTACCTTCTTCTCTTCACGGTTGTATTTATGCACAAGAGTGCAAACCCCACATCTGTGTGTGGTAGAAGACAACAGAGTCACTGGCAGAAGGATGAAGAGGGATTTTTTTAAATCACAAAATGAAACTTGATTTTGACTGCAGGAGAGAGACTCCTGCTTTTTATTGAACAACCTACAATAGCTAGGTGCTGATCCTTTCAGTTTTAAAGCAAGCCTTTCAATAACTAGAGACTGGCCCTCCACAGAGTACATCACTGCAGTGGGCACTGTTTCTGTTCTCCTGTTTCTCACCTTTTTATGACGAACTATATTAAAACTGGTTTAAATGTAATAAAGTTTGCAACCTTTACAGCTAGACAATATTGGAGGACAATAAAATTAGCCGAGCATAGAAATGAGGGAGTCTTAAACATCCTTTGCTTGTCTTCCAGTGGCAATACATACAGAGTTGGCAGAGACTGCAAAATCGAAGGGACTTTAAGCCAATTTAAAATTCAAACTACCATTTCTCCATCTCCTGCCTAGCACAGCCCCAGGGGACATTACACACACACACACACACACACACCCTCTCCCCCCCCGCCTTTCCTGCCCCAGCATTGCTTCCACAGCTTTTCATGCTTGTTTTCTTAAATTTGTTTATGAAATGGTGATCTGAAATATTTATGAATCACTTGTCATCCCCATACCTGCGTTCAACATAGGCTGGTTCAGTGGTAATGAATGCACATTTTCTCTTCAGTTCACACTCCACCCAATTTCCCTTATCAGATAAAGCTGGAAAAAATTACCTCAGCTCCCATCCCCATCTCTGTTCCTTCTCTATTTATTTGCACACTGACTTATCCATGCTCACATTCATTGAATATACAGCACCAAGAAGCTTCACAATGCAAACTGAACAAGCAAGTCCACATAGAAGCAAACAGATATAGATCTAAGTAGTAACCAATTGTGTCACTGTGCCAAGACAAAGTTATCCTCACAACCATTCTTACCCCTTTTATCACCACTCCAGAAACTGCACAGGATGTACAGCAGTATGGTATAGTGGCTTCTCCTCATAGCATTCCTTTGGGCAACTATAGAAGAATGTATCAGATAGATACCTCCTATGCTCTGTCCTGAAGTAGCAAGTGCTAGCAGCCTCCAAAAAAATCCTTTAATGAATAATCAAATAAATATTCGTTCTTTGTACTTTTATAGTACTTTTCAATCTAAAGAAATCAATTGCTTTACAGAGATACATATTATCCCTTTTTACAAATTGGAAAACTAAGGCACAGAGGCTAGTTGATTTGGTCACACAGCAAGTCTATCAGAGCTGGGACTAGAAACCCAGGTCTTCTTGTTCTAACCCTGTGGTTTTCAACCTTTTTTCATTTGCAGACCCCTAACAACTTTCAAATGGAGGTGTGGACCCCTTTGGAGATCTTAGACATAGTCTGTGGACCCCTTGGGGTCCACAGACCACAGGTTGAAAACCACTGCTCTAAACAATAGATCATGTGAACTCCCTTAACAATGACAGCAGCTGGAATCAATTGGTAAAACAATGCAGAAGACACACTGTATTTCATGCAAAAACCCTGGCTTATATCATGCCATCAATTTTTAACCAGAACTCCCCACTGAAGCTAAAGGAGAGCTACAGCTAAAAAAGAAAATAAAAAAATATATTGTCTGGTATAGCCCCTTGAGTTTTGGATATTTCTTTACCCAGTCCCTACATCAACCTCTGAATTTTCATCCCAATACCTTCCTCCTCCCTGTAACTTGGAGAAACCTTTCACTCTCTACAAAGAACTGTATTAGATGAGACAGACAGCAATGATGAAGGCTTTCACTACTGAGTACTTTAGGAAGGAACTGTACAATAGTGTCTGTACCACAGAGAGATTGGCTGGGCCAGTCAAGAGTGCACAGTGGGTACACAACATTCCGAAGTGTTGTCAGTCTCCCCCTCAAACGAATTTTGTAAAAGAAAACTTTTTTTTAATCTACTATACTCTCCTCCCACCTTTCCATAACATGTGTTATATATGTCAGCTGCTTTGTCATACGTAACCTTCTCTATGATATATACAGGGTTTGGGTCACCATCTAAGTTCCCTGTAAGCTGCACAGTCCCGCAGCAGACTATTTAGTGGCACTCTGGGGACCTGCTGTGGCTGGGGGGGGGGGGGTGCCCCTTCCCCAACCTAGCCCAGCCTCCAACCTGGCATGGGACCCCTCCCCCAGCCCCGACTCTGCTGCGGCCCGGGTGGCCCAGCCCAGACCCAGGCGCAGCCGGGGCAGCATGGACCCAGACCTGCTGGGGTCAGGGAGGGGTGCCTATCCTGCAGTCCCAGAGTTGCCGCAGCTGGGAGAAGTGCCTCTCTCCCACAGCCCAGGTGCTGCTGCGGGAGAGAGAGCTGGGCGGAGTCCTCTCTCCCCGCCATATCCCCAGAACACCCTCTTGCACCCCAAACCCCTCATCCCCGTCCCCATCCCAGAGCCCTCACCCCCGCACCCCAACCTTCTGCCCCAGCCTTGAGCCCCTCATCCCCAGCCCCACCTCAGAGCCCACACCCTCAGCCAGAGCCCTCACATCCCTGCACCCCAACCCTCTGCCCCAGCCTTGAGCCCCCTCCCACACTCTGAATCCCTCAGCCCCACCCCCACCACATGAATTTTCTTATGTGCACCAATATGAAGACACATCACCTCCATATTGGTGCACATAACAAAATTCATTGTGCACATGGGTGGGGAAAATTAGAGGAAACACTGGTCACCATGTCTGCCCTCTCGTCCAGCCAAATGAAGCGTGCTTCTTTCAATGCAGCCATTTAAGTCAGTGGCAGATAAAACCATATTACTGTAGTATCTGAATGCCTTCCACATAGAATCAATAGCAATAGTAAAAATTTTTGTGGACTGCATGGGGTCTCTGGCTTTTCTCCCTTTTTGAAAAAAAACTCTGCTTTGGATATATGGAATGTTTTGGTGGTTAGCTGAATGGTTTGTTTCAATTTGAAACAATAGAAATTGTTACTGAATGCAAGTAGACTCATAACTGTGCTCAACTGCTACCTCTACAATGACAGTGGAGTGAAAGCCTGTCTGGGATTTCACCCCAGGTGGCTTGGTTGCGAGTACAGGCTTCTCATTTAAAGATGTCAGTCTTTCAAACCCAAGGGAGCATTCCAGACAGAACATGCTTCTCAAACCCCACTGTGTACATACCTTGTACAGGAAACATTGGTTGGCTTATATTTCATATAGTACGGACTACTGGGAAGGAAGGAACCTGTACTTTTTAAAGAGCCTGTAGGATGGCCTGATATGTACTACCATTCAAGGAACAGGATTAAAAACTAACTTGGTCGCTCGCTTCCAGATCAGAATTGGCAAGCTCGATATTAACTCCTTCGTTTGCTCCAGGTCAGTATTCATCAGGCAACTCATGAGTAAATCAAAGTGGATGGTAAAGTTTTGCACCTCTTGAATAGACAAATTCTTCAAGCGCATGAAGAATTATTTCGGAAGTCTATACAAGTTAACAAAAGATGTCACACAAACAGAGTCACTTTATGATATCAGTACCAATGGAGTCACCAGCACTGCCACATTTACAGGGAGTAGATACAACAACTCCGGTCAGTCTGGATGACAGCTTCACTACTCAAGAGCTGCTCCCACAGCTGTGTCTTTAGTTAAGTTCTCACTCAAAACTGAAAGAAGAGCCTCAGAGGGTAGAGAGGAGAGACTACTCAAACCTCATCCAGCCTTAGTGTCCCAAAGTCTATTCCAGATTTTACTTCACTAATTTACAGAAGGTGATATTTTTAGATTTTTTTTTTTAAAAGATATAAGAGAAAACACCCCTTAGCTAAGGTCCTGCAAGGGCAAAAGAATGTCTGCTATAAACTTACCAGTTTTTGTGTTTTCTCATTCCATAGTAAATGAAAGGCTGCCATAAAGACACTAATTTCACAGTAGGGCTTGAATCATTTCACACTTACCCTGGATTTTTAGAATTAATGTGTGGTTGCCCAACTAATTCAGCTATGTCCCTCTGATACTGTTTATCCCCCCCCTCCCCCACAAAACATTATAGAATGATACAACCTAATCCCCTTCCTCCACAGGACAATGCTTCTCCTTACAGTTATCAGAACATACATTTTTAATAATATTCTGAAAAAATGAGCCTCTGAATGTACATTCTATAGGCAGAGAAACCAATGGAGGAAGCAGCACTTGAGTTTAATGAGACAAGTGCATAACTTAGGGTGTTACGCTGTGATGCGGGCAGTGTAGTCACGCTTTATTGCCGGGGGAGAGCTCTCCTGGGGATAAAAAAAATAACCACCCCAAACGAGGGGTGGTAGCTTTATCAGCAGGAGCAAGCGGCTCCCGGCAATAAAGCGCTGTCTATACTGGAGCTTTTCAGCGCTAAAACTCTTGTCGCTCAGGGGGGTGTTTTTTCACACCCCTGAACAACTAACGTTTTAGCGCTGAAAGTGGCAGTGTAGACACAGCCTTATACTTTGTTTTCTCTTGCAGCCCAAGCATTTCCTAGTTGAACTCCCAATCCATGCAAAACAAAGATTTTTACAGGAACACCGTCAACATGAAATTTAATCAGTTTTTTCAAAAAGTAGTTTCAGGTACTATTCCGGCCCCAATTCCCCTTTGTGTTTTTTGTGGTTTTACAATCACATGATAGAGCCACAAATAAAACCTGGACCTGACTCATTGACTTGAAAGGTGAAACAGTGAACCTGATTATACACAGTGCTACCAAACAGATAAATTAAACTGGGGAAAAAGTATCTCTCTTTTTTTTAACCTACATTTTCCACTATAGTCATCTTAGGTATTACATGTAATAAGTGTAGATAAAACATTTACAAGCACAAGTATAATTTTTTAAATTTAACATACAAACTGCTTAGACCACACCACCAACTTAAAAAGATTGCTCAAATTTACAATTGATTTCGCTACAAAAACTCCCCTGCCAACAGACCTTTCCCAAAGTCAGCATAGCCCATGGTACTGTTTTCACAACTGCCAGAGGCAGAAATAGTTTCTCTTAGAAAACACATTTATCCTAGAACACATTCAACCAAATGAAGCGAGACTCACTCAACAGTCATTGTGATGGCAGGTTCAGGCTGGCTGCTGTGTGCTCAGAGGAGATAAGTCAAACAATTTGATAAAAAATGATTTCATTGACAATAAAGAAAAGAATATTTTTAGTTAATACAAAATTGAAGTTCCAGACCCTTAAATTACAGCTCTCCTAATCAGTTCTGAATCAGCGAACCAAGTTGTGTGTATAGATGACCTCAGTGTAACCACGATACGTGTTGTACCTGCGTCATGGCAGCTCTGCTAGACAGAGGGATTCTCCTTTCTGAATGAAATCGAAGTCCATCCGGGTCAACCAGCTCGAACAAACACTGGTGCAAGATTGCGATAAAAACCAGAGAGTGCTAATAAACAAGGCATGAGACATAGTTGAGCAAATTTAACCATTACATTTGGAGGGGTGACCCAGTTGGACAACCTGTATTGCAATGATACCATCAATGGCACATGGGTAAGATTTCAACTGGAAGGGAACCAAGCAGAACTACATTGCCATATACAAGATGCGGGGCTATGGGAGGACTTCTGTTCTTGGAATTGGTGAAGACAAATTTACATAGATGATCACTCTGATTTCCAGGAGTCAATTAATACAATACCCCTTGGCATGCTCAGACGGGGCAGGAGTAAGGAGAGAGGTTTTTATTACAGTTATCACATGCGTTTGTGACATCTTTCACAACTGAACCCTTTAAAAATTAGTTATACTCTGACAGTGTCTTCTTAAAATGTTTCGGAGGGGTAACAGTGTAAAAGCGGCAAAGAGTCCTGGAGCACCTTACAGACTAACAGACATGCGTCCGACGAAGTGGGTACTCACCCACGAAAGCTTATGCTCCAATACGTCTGTTAGTCTATAAGGTGCCACAGGACTCTTTGCCACTTTTTCTTAAAATGTGTACACTCACTCTCTCCTCTTAATATATGCCTTGCAACTCTACTGGTTGGGTCTGATACTTCCTCATATGCAGATGCCAGAAACAGAAATAAACCAGACATTTCCCTGTGTATTTCAAAATCTTATTCCTGGCTAAGAAACAGAAAAGCTCTCCAAAGTTTATTTCACTCATGGGGATTTGATTTTTGTTGCTTGACTAAAAGCAGTTCCATATTTTTACCTATTTACACCTCCTTTAACAATAAAAAATTTAAAAAGACCTATGAATATGTAAATAATGTTTTCAATATTAACATAGAAAATATGTATAAACAGTACATAAATATTAATGGCATTACATTTTTCAAGAATGTTATTCCTAGCTCTAATGATGTATGAGGCCTGTGAACTCTGACCAGCCATCAAGCCTTAAAAGGGAATTGAAATGCCAGGTCCCACTACAATACTGAAAAAGAAATGCAATCTTTCTGATATAGACACTAACAGGAAAGAGTTTACATCCATCTGCAGCAAAATAACTTGACCAGTTGCCAGCAATTCCTCCTTAATCTGCAGACAATGAAATGTATGGATAAGTAAGTATTGAACTTTGGGTAAAAATATTCATGGCAGAAACATAGGACAGCTTCAGAAGATGGCAAACCAATCATTGCAAAAGACAGAAGAAGAGATGCACACGGAAGCTGATCACTGCACTGAGTCTACAGCTTTACTTTATAAAGCCAACCTCCTTTTGCCAAGGCAAAACACAAAAAAGGGCAGCAAATCCCCTCAGGAGTCCATTGAAGCAGCACACAAAGGTAACAAATGAAAGACTGGAGATGAAGAACTGTAGCCCTGAGCACGCATCTTGGAAAACTGGTAAGGTAACAAGTCTTGTCACCAGTAAACTAGTTCACAGGCAAAGCAACACACAATCCAGGGAATGCCAGATGTATGCAGAAGTATGAGAGCAGTCAGAAATTCTCAGGGATCCCATCCAAGAAACAGTACTCTACCAGAAGGTCAAGCAGCAAAGAACTAGTATGCGAGCACTTCCACCTCCTAAAAATCCTTCTCTTGTAATTAAGAAAAAAAGGAGAAACTGACTATGTCAACCATATTGCTCCCCTGTGATGCCTGTACATAAACGAGGATGAAATTTGATGGGCTCTCAAGGGTGACCCACCCTGTCCTCCTCAAACTGAAGTTGCCACAGTATTGGATCTCATGAGTGGGAGAGGGAGGAAATATCTTGAAAGCACCAATACACCCATCAGGATCCTTACAATTCCTAATCAAAGACCCTAGAAATAGAGCCTAATTCACACATTCGGCTATTATGGTGCAATTTCCTTGCTTGTCTTCTCCTTACACCAGACTTTCTCCAACTAACTCTTGCTTAATTCAACAGATGCCTTAAGAGTGCCTCATTCTTTGATTTCAGAGTAGCAGCCGTGTTAGTCTGTATTCGCAAAAAGAAAAGGAGGACTTGTGGCACCTTATTTATATATTATATATAAATATATTATATATATTATTTTAAAATAAAATATATTTATTTGAGCATAAGCTTTCGTGAGCTACAGCTCACTTCATCGGATGCATTCAGTGCTTTGGTGGAAGTTGTTTTACAGCTGTGGTGAAAGGCCACATCTGAGCACTCCCCAGGAAGAGGTCTCTGAGACAGGCATATGCACATCAAGATATTCTCCAGTTTTTAGTTTTTTTCCTTCCATTTGTAATATTTTTATCTAATTGGCTCCAGAATTTATAATCCTAGAGACAGCATTCTGGCTGTGCTAGGCAAAAAAAGGTGGGGGAGGGGAGAAAACAGCTGCAAAGGCTGAAGGCACCATCTTCTGTTAAGAGCATGTTACTGCAATAGAACAGTTAAATTCCAGCTGCTGCTCTTTCCACCACCAACCTGCCAAGTAAGGCATGAGACATCTTCAGGCCAATCTTCCTGCTTAGAAGTATCATGAGTCACTTGACAAGTTTTATGCAGATTCATGAAAAACAGAGTTTAAATTTGAAGTGTAACTAAAACAACTAGACTTGAAAAGGCCTAGATTAAGCAGAGAGTGGAAAAATGCAATTAAAGCAAAAAACATTGTATTTAACAATCAGCACTCCACAATAAAAAGGTTTGTCAGGCACCGGTTTAGTTTACACATGTTCAGATCTGTCAGCATTTCCATGATAAATCCCAATTTTCAGCCATTGTTGATCAAACTGAACTGAAACTTGGTATGCAAGTTTTCAGCCCAGATGCTCAAATAAATTATGCACACCAATTTAGTCATTTAAGTTTCAGAGCAGCAAAAATGCAGCTTTTTTGGTTTTTTTGCAATTTATGACAATTTAGTTTTTTGCCATAAACAGCTAAAAACTAGGCAGCATACTTTTTTTTTAAATGAAACTTCTCAGGCAATAAGAAGTCTTTTGTACAGACTGGTAAACTGTGGCATTAGGGAAACATTTACAATGGACTAAAAATACCACTGCACATCATCTATGTTTTACCATATTTGCTCCACACTATACATTACACTATGGTCTCCAAATACTGTATACAAGTGTATATAATGAGGCGTACTATTTCAAGCATTCCTAATATCAGGCTGCAAGTCTGACAATAGAATCTCAAATATACGAACACCAGAGTTACAAACACCCTGTGAAACCAGAAGTCATCAAACAGGCAGCAGAGACAAAAAAATAATTAAAAAAAAGCCACAGAATATACTGTACTACCTCAGGACTTTAGCCCTGGGGCTCATGGCTTCAGCAGGGGGGTGGTGCAAGCATAAAGCCAAGCCAGAGGCTGTGCAGTCTCTCAACTGTCCCACTTCAGAATCTCTTGGCTGCTCAAGAAAGCTGTAACACACTTAGCCCAATACAAATCATCAAACAAAGAGTTACACAATCTAGTTGCCACAGTTCAAGTGTGCTGCCTCGAACACTTAAGGAAAAGGAGTTTGAGAATTATAGCTACTACACTAATCTTAATTTACTCAGTTATATAAGTCACTGAAGCTATTTTTGAATTAAGTTATTTAATTTACTTTAAAAAAAAAAAAGTTAAGTAGTGAGGTCCAGACTAGATAAGAAGCAGAGGAGTAGGGATTTTGTTTTAATTTCACAATCACTAATGAATTTATCATCACAGCATCACTGTGAGATATGAGGATATTACTTCCCTTATATATGAAGAACTGAGGCACAGTGTAGATTGAGTGACCTGCTCAAGGGTGAACAGAAGTTTGGCTTAGCCAGACTTGGATCCCACTGCCCTATCCGCAGGTCCATTCTTCCAAGCCTAACTTTCAAGTACTAACCAAACCTAAGGGCCTCTTCATTTGCAGTTCACATAAAACTCCCCAGAATTTACTTGGCAACTTTGCTGGAGAAATAAGAGACCCCCTTCAGCAATCTGAAAGTTAAGTCACTGCAATTCCAGAGCTCTAGACAAACCTTGGCAACACGCTGAAATCAAGACTTTACATTTTAGTGCCGTTTCAGAGCCGAATTTTTTTGTGCTGTTGCCTGCTGTGTAGCAAGGGATTGTAATTTCTCCTTTTGTATTCATGCATCAAAGATGATTTGGACATGGGACATTCTTCCTCTCCCTCACCAGCTCAGAGTTAATCATTAAGTTGATCAGCACACATAGCTATTCAAAAACAATGGTAATGACCAAGATGGGGTAATAAGAAATGGATAAAAGGAAGAGAGGTAATTTAAAGGAGGAGGATTTCACTCTAAATATCATTTCTAGTTTCTAGGAACTCCAGAACAATTTTAACAGTGTATTTCATCTAGGGCCTAGTGAATGTTATTCTCACGAAGACAAGGGATTTTGAGGCTAAAATCCATCTTCTCCAACCCATCCTAATCCAAGTCTCCAATATAGCAACCAGTATAGGTAAGCCAGGCAAGGCGGATTAGTTTATCTTTTGTTTTGCTTGTGAATTTTCCCTGTGCTAAGAGGGAGGTTTATTCCTGTTTTCTGTAACTGTAAGGTTTTACCCAAAGGGGAATCCTCTGTGTTTTGAATCTGAATACCCTGTAAAGTATTTTCCATCCTGATTTTACAGAGATAATTTTTACCTTTCTTTTTTTTTTTTAATAAAATCTTTCTTTTAAGAACCTAATTGATTTTTCCATTGTTCCAAGACCCAGAGGTTTGGGTCTTTGATCATTTTGTAACCAATTGGTTAGGATATTATTCTCAAGCCTCCCCAGGAAAGGGGGTGTAAGGCTTGGGGGGATTGCTGGGGGAAGAGGAACTCCAAGTGGTCCTTTCCCCTAGTTCTTTGTTAAATCACTTGGTGGTGGCAGCATAGCTCAGTCCAAGGACAAACAGAGATTTGTGCCTTGGGGAAGTTTTTAACCTAAGCTAGTAGAAATAAGCTTAGGGGGTCTTTCATGCGGGTCCCCACATCTGTATCCTAGAGTTCAGAGTGGGGAGGGAACCCTGACAGCGTATAAGGGAATTGTTGCCCTATCCCCACTTCCCTGTGGCTGGCACACGCAAGACACTGTTGGAATCAGGTATAGTCCCTTTTATTATTTAATATTCATATGACAGTAACATCCAGAGGACACCCGGTTGTAATAATTGGGCCTCCAAATATAATGTGAGCTCAACTCTGAAAAGTGAGTGAAAGTTCATAAAATGTCACAATAACTTACAACAAGCATTGATGGGAAAAGGTGCAAAAGGACACAGACTGAATTAGTCCAAACAAAAATGCCTACTCATATAACTCAAGAACAGTGTTTATTTCATATCTACTAAACAAGAGAAGCCTGAGACTAGAAATTAATGGACCAAAATTGGTGAACAAAATAATGAGTCTGGCTTTCGGGGCTCTTAAAATAAATAAATAAAAAAGACAGGGAGAGGACAGATGGATGAATGTGAATGCAGGCTGACAAAAATGAGAGACGGGTAAGGTACATGCTTTACTGTCACGTCCGCCACCTCCACCATCTTCTGAGACCATGGGATGCACTATACCACCATTGCACCTTCACTGTCCTGATTCTGAGAGATATCCTGACCAGACCAGGCCAAAGAGATGGAAACTCAAATGACACCACCACCACCTCCACCCGTTCTGGCTGAATCCCAAACACCATCTGGTTTAAGAGACTACCACTCTCCCCCTGCACCCGCCCTCACCTCCCATCTTGTGTGTCCTTTTCCTTGTATATCTTATTCTCTTTCCTCTCTCTCTCTCCTTTTGCCATCTGTTTAAAAAGACAGGTTTCAGAGTAGCAGCCGTGTTAGTCTGTATTCGCAAAAAGAAAAGGAGTACTTGTGGCACCTTAGAGACTAATCAATTTATTTGAGCATAAGCTTTCGTGAGCTACAGCTGCATCCGATGAAGTGAGCTGTAGCTCACGAAAGCTTATGCTCAAATAAATTGGTTAGTCTCTAAGGTGCCACAAGTACTCCTTTTCTGTTTAAAAAGAGTCTGGCTTAGCAGGCCAAGGCTTTATATTTTACATCACTGCTGTGAGCCTGTGACCAAAGAGGCAGCTAAAAGCAACACGCTACACAGCTAGATGCTGGTACAAGTTTGCCAGGTTTCGGAGTGGCTGATAAGACAACATGCCAGACCTCTGTTTCTCCAGGTGTGTAGTTGCAAGTGAGAGTCAACACTGGAGACAGAAGCTGCATTTTTTATTTTTGCTGTTCCCCTCTCCCTTCTTGTGTGTTTTTATCTTGCTTCGTCTTCTAGGACGCGGGATCGGACTTTAACAGCAACAATTCTGTCCTTCTTAACTTTTTTCCACTTTTCCCCAAAAAGAATAGTTACCACCATCTATGAGACTTCGAACATGGGATTTTTTTTTCTTCTAAAATCTCTCTACAGCTCAAAGGAAAAGGAACAAGAGCTGTTAAAATGAAAGTCTTATTTAATACTTTACATTTCAAATGATTTAACTGTTTTTCCTCTTTTCTGTATCTTTAACGGAAGGTTAAAAGATTAATAGATTAAGGCCAGAAGGAAACTGTAGGCTGATCGCGTACATCGCACAGGCCATAGAACATCCCCAAAATAATTCCTAGAGCAGATCTTCTACAAAAACATTTGATCTTGATTTAAAAATTGTCAGTGATGGAAAATCCTCCATGACCCCTGGTAAATTGTTCCAGTGGTTTATTACTCTCACCATTAAAAACGTACATCTTATTTTCCCGTCTGAATTTTTCTAGCTTCAACTTCCAGCCCTCAGATCACATTATACCTTTCTCTGCTAAACTGAAAAGCTTATTATTAAATATTTGTTCCAATGTAGGTTCTTACAAACTATAATTAAGTCACCCCTTAACCTTCTCTTTAAACTCAATAGGTTGAGCTCCTCGAGTTTATCACTATAAAGCATGTTTTCTAATCCTTTAATCATTCTCATCGCTCTTCTCCAAACCCTTTCCAATTTATCAACATCCTTGAATTGTGAGCTCCAGAACTGGACACAGTATTCCAGCAGTGGTCACACGAGTGTCAAATACAGAGTTAAAATAACCTCTTTATTCCTACTTGGGTTTAACCTGAGATGCCCATTTTTGCATCCCAAGATCGTATTAGCTCTTTTGGCCACAACGGCACACAAAGCTCTTGTTCAGCTGATTATCCACCATGACTCCCAAATCTTTTTCAGAATCACTGCTTCCCAGGATAGACTCCACCACCCTGTAAGTATGGCCTCCATTCTTTGTTCCTATTTGTATACATTTACCTGTATTAAAACACATATTGCTTGCACCCCATTTACCAAGCAACCTAGATTGCTGATTCGGTGACCTGTCCTCTTCATTATTTACCACTCCTGCAATTTGTGCGTCATCTGCAAACTTTATCAGTGATGATTTTATGTTTTCTTCCAGGTCATTGATAAAAATGTTAAATGGCACAGGGCCAAAAACCAATCCATGCAGGACCACCCTGGAAACTAGAGCGCTTAATGGTGTGTTTGCCACTTTAAGCAGGCTAAGGTCTCTGTATACCAAACCCCGACCCTTGCTTAACACTGTTTAACGTTGGACAGTGACCGAGTTATGTTAACACCTTTGGCCCATATATTCCATCTAAATTAATACAACAGTGGCCACACTCAGATATCCTAGCACCATCTCCTCAGGCCATGATCCTCTATGTCTTCATGTGCTTATAGAGTGCCTAGCACAATGGGACCCAATCATGACTGGGGTGAGGGAGAGGTGGTTGTATTAATTTTGATGGAATATATGGTCCCTAACAGCCAAAGATGTTAACATGACCCTGAAATTCCCTAACATTAAGCAGTTTTTAACAAAGTTCGGAGTTTGGTATATAGCAATGTTGCAAAATACACAGTCCTGGCTAGCTAAGACAGATGCTTTTCAGACAGAGGGAAAAAAAGGAGAGAAACTGGAAAGAGAAGAAATAAGATAGAGAAGGGAAATAGACAGCAGAGGAGACAAAGTCTCCAGACTAAGTGGTGTTTGGGATTCAGCCGGAGTCAGTAGAGGTGGTGAGGTCTTCTGAGTCCCTCTTTCAGGCCCAGTCTGGTCAGGACATCTCTCAGGATGAAGTAGTCCCGGGGTCCCAGGAAACAGTGAGTGTGGCAGGCATGATGGTGAAGCTCGCTGCAGTAGCCGTAGCCAATTTTTCTCCCCAAAGTCTCATTTTCAAAGGACCCCAAAAGGAAGCGATGGGTGGAATAGCCCATCCCCTCATTATTTTGTCCACCAATTAGACCTAATTTCCAACACACCAATTTTGGTTCATTGATTTGCAGTCTCACACAGTTCTTGTTAACAAGACGTGATCTTAACACAGTCCTTGAATGATATCAGTAGGCCTATTGGTTTGGACTAATTCAGTCTGTCTCCCTTTCATACCTCTTCCCCACCAACATGTGTCATTATAAGTTACTGTGACATTTTATGAACTTTCACTCTCTTCTTACAGTTAAACTCACCATTAGGGTAAATTTATCACACCGCCCTAGTTGTTTTCCTTAGGATTTCTGAACATTCTTTTCACCAAGCTCAAGGGGGGAAGAAAAGGGGGGGTGGAAAACAATGAATATGAGTATGACGAGCCATGATCTGGGGCTGATGTCTATGATTCTAGGACAAAGGAAACCCAATGAGGTGGAAGGAGATCAGTGCCTTTATACTGGCCTTAACAGTTCTTTTTTGCCTCCTTGCTTTCTAATAGGGACCAGTGTAGGACAAGGGGGAAATGAAAAAGGTACAACAATTTATTATTTCTACAGCACTATCGTTAAGCGTGGCACTTTAGAGACAAATACCATGACAGAACCCTGCCCTGTGGAGCTGACAATCTGAATGTGTTTGCTGAGAGAAGAGTAGGCTGGTCATTTCTTAAAGAGACAAGTATTTTCAGGCCTGCAGTGGCTATTTTGTGCACATTTTTTAAAAACAGGTGGGTTTATGCAAAACTTAATATAAACTGGAGTCTTTTTATAACTATAAATGCAGAACATGCTGGAAAGTATTTAATACTGCCCTGAAGTGCTGTGAACATAAACATTAGTCTAGTATTATATAAATGTGCATCCACACACAAATCACACCAGAGTGTGTGCCCCTTATATATAAACGAGGGGGGAGGGGGAGGAAGAGAGACTGTCCTTGTCATATGGACTCTAGGACACATCAACTGCTTCTCCTGCTAGCAAAATAACTTACAGAAACTATCAAAAAGCCAGCACTTTTTCCTCCTTTAAATAAAGGACCTTTCCTTGTAATTAAACATCTGTCCAAGCCTAAAGAAGATTAGGGGAGAAAGCATGACAGGCTCCATTTATATTCAAGACGGAAGTTCTCTGGGACGTCCAAGGAAGTGAGGAAAACAGACAGTGGATGATGGTTTATGACATGGATCTGACTTAATACTTGAGGAGATGGACAGCTCCCAGCTTGTTATAATTCACTCACTGTTGTTTAAAAAGAATCCCTGCTGCCTTACTCAAAAACATTTCCTGTGGAATTTGCAGCCTCCCTACCCCTTGCTTTCATTGAAGTGGTTGGTTTGTTTAAGATATACATACATATACACAAAACCAGAGAGCAGGTTCTTTGAGAGAGTAGATCAGTAAATCACACACATTTGATTTACACAAATGGAGCCTGTGAAGGACATGAAGAAATGTGACACTAGTGCACCAACAGAGCAGAAGTCTTCTGAGCACTCTGGGAAGGAAAACATTTAATCAGCCATATTTTCAGAATCATCTTCCTCACAGGAAGCTGCATATTCAAGCAGGAAGGGTCCTTTCCTCAATGCCCCTAAAAGGAACTTTCCATTTAAAATAGATTTCTTGAAATAAAGTCACTATTTGATATGTTCTTTAGGAGGAAGAACAGGAAATAGATGAAACAAAGATGTCCTACTCTTCCACGTAAAAACTGATTCTGGTTTCAATCTGCTCAAGGTGACTGGTGGACTTCTTAGCACCTTACTTTGGTTCTTCAGACATTTTGAAGGTTCCGAGTTAAGAATGCTTCCTGATCATAAGAGCAGAGGCAATAAAAACACACTGTTGCTTCAGAGGTATTGTAGTCTGCATACCATGTGTGTCTGGCCAAATCCTAGATCCCCAAGAATCCACTTTCACAGCATGCCTGTAAGGGTCAGAATGAAAATCCACAACAGTGGAGAGTTTATTCCAAAAATGTGAGTTGTAGTTCATGCCATCACTGCTGGACCAACTAGCAATTCACACAGGAAAGAACAGATGAGAAGAAAGACCTTCCCCAGCATTTCAGATTCTTGGATGCTTTGTCCTCACATTTGTTTTAGGAGATCTTCCACCCATAGACTTGGCTGCTGGAGCAAAGACATCAGGGAAGGATGCTGGAATTAAATTTTAATCTTGGTTGCAGAGTCCATATCACGTCTCCAAAATGATAAGAGTTTGTGAAGCTTTTGTTAGACGACAGCACCTAGAATCTCCAAACGCTGAGCTAAATACATCACTATCTCTTGGAAGTCCTCACTGAAACCAGAAGGAAGATGAAGAGTTAAAGATGGCATCTTCAAGTGACAAAAATGTTGAAAAGGGAATCCTGTTCCTCTTCTGAATCAAAGATCTGTCTTAAGTAGACAAGCTCAGATGAACTTGAAGAATTTGATGACTTCTCAACTCCAGATTTAGGATGCCTATGGGCTAAATAATATAGCAATTCTTCCTTCTAATGTTCCTTCCTTTCCAAAGGATGCTCTAAAGAGCAGTCTTAAGGAGGTTTCAAATAAAGCCATATGAGTTTAATGGGCTGTAACAACGACGCTGGCAGCATTTCTGTTCCTGGCGTTGCTGGGAACTTCCAGGAAAAGAGATGGAAGAACCAACACAATGGGAAGCATGAGCCAAGAAGAAAAATCGATCCTGTGAAGAGTCTGGCCTTCACCTGGAAAAGGAGTGAGACATAGACCCAACGCTCTAGCCATGCTTAAAAAATTCTGGACATATATGGCAGGAGTCTCACATCTGAACACTTTCAGACAGACACCCTAGTCTTGACTGAACTAATCCAAGGGACCATGGTGTTTGCAACCAGGCCAAAGGCAAAATGGAAAATACACAGCTTGTGAAGATTTAGCTATATACATTGCTAAATGCTGTAAGGGATAGTTACCAGATAAGGAATGGACTTTATCAAGGTTTGTGAAGCTGGCTCTTGTAAACAGAATATATTAGGAAAACAGCTCTCACAAACAGAATTATTAACCATGAATGTAAACTGCTTTTTGATAACTGATAGAAAATAGATGCATTCAGCTGACAAGCAAAATGTATTAATCAAATAATGGAATTTGTTTGTTGTAGCTATAAGTGTGATTAAAAATGAGAAGTTATGTAATCAGTATACAAAAGTAGCCAATGGTGAATAAGATTTAGAATGCTGAATTATATAAAACTCTAAGGTTTAAGAGTAACAGCCGTGTTAGTCTGTATTCGCAAAAAGAAAAGGAGTACTTGTGGCACCTTAGAGACTAACCAATTGATCATCATACACATTGTAAAGAGAGTGGTCACTTTGGATGGGCTATTACCAGCAGGAGAGTGAGTTTGTGGGGGGGGAGGGGGGAGGGAGGGTGAGAAAACCTGGATTTGTGCTGGAAATGGCCCAACTTGATTATCATACACATTGTAAGAAGAGTGATCACTTTAGATAAGCTATTACCAGCAGGAGAGTGGGGTGGGAGGAGGTATTGTTTCGTGGTCTCTGTGTATATAATGTCTTCTGCAGTTTCCACAGTATGCATCCGATGAAGTGAGCTGTAGCTCACGAAAGCTTATGCTCAAATGAATTGGTTAGTCTCTAAGGTGCCACAAGTACTCCTTTTCTTTTTATAAAACTCTAAAACTGTACTACAGTTAGGTGCTGTAACCTCTGGATGATGATTGCTCTGTATGTAGCATGAGAACACAACAAGATTTGAGAAATGCACTTAACCCACTAGTCTTTCAGTATTCTGCAAATATGTATGACACCAGATAAGAGAAATTCTGGAAGGTTTACAATGTTAGCCAATATCATATACAATATTATATATAGCACATATATTTTTGTGTAACTACTAGTTTTATTCATGTTCAGCTTTTCACCAAATGCTTTTCACTTAGGTTAAGCTGTTTAACGAAGGAAAGATGTGAAGTACTATAATTTCAGTTTTAGGTACAGACACAGAACAAGGACAAGACAAAATTTGGTTGACGTTTGTTGACCTGCACCACGCTATAACTTATGAAGTAGGTCTCTAAGGTTTTGCTGACTTCTGGAACAGTCAAAACAAGATAATCAACTGGTTACAAACTTTGTCATGTTTACTGAAGGTCTATGCAAGCCTAGTAAAGAATCTTGAAAAACATGTCGAAGATAATAAGAAGTAATGCTCAGAAATGGTGAAAACCCTCAACCCTAGTATATACAGAGGTAGAGTGCAGCTCAGATTCTGAGTCAGTTGGCCAGCTGTACTATCATTTCCCAGAGAAGTGGTACCATACTGATCTTCCTTTCTGTGCCATGCTGTTCTAATCTTTGACTAAAACTAGAATTCATAAAGTTGAGTAAGCCTAGCTATTTGTCACCTCTTGTTATTGAACTGAATCCAACCGTAACATTAGGTTTCTGCAGTCAGTGGCTCAGTTTCTTGGGCTACTGGCCTGTTTTCTCAGCCCAGTAAGGATTAAACACCATGCCTGGAGAGTCTGTTCCCCTGGCATCTATCCCGGTAAAAGCCGTGGCACCAGAGAACTCCTGGACCAGTGGAGAGTTTGGGACTGAGAGGCAAAGCAGGCCTGAGGCCGCCTGGTATGCTGCCAGCATGGAGACGGTTAGTGCTGGTGCCGATGTCATCAGTACTGGACTCAACAGATGCCCCATGGCCAGAACTGGAGTCAACAGTATGGGCTCTTGCTGGTCTCGTCACAATACCAGGGACTAATTGGACAGGCCTGCTCCATCCCACGTGCTGGAGGGAGTACAATGCCGGACAACACTTCTCTGAGAAGATGAGGAGGAGTCTCCCTGAGCCCTGGAATGTACCAACTTGTTTTATGGGACCTTTTTCTCACCGCATCAGGAGGAGGAATGACCCCTCTTCATCTTCAGGGAAACATCAGAACCTGAGTGTGGAGTGGGTTCACTTGCCAGATCTGAAGGCAACTGTTGATCAGAAGACAGCCTCAGTGCTAAAACAGGCCTCATAGCCTGCTCTAGAAGGTGCTGCTTTATCCCCAAGTCTCTTGCCACCTGAGTCTTCTTTCTGAATGACTTGCAGATGGGGCACTACTCTTTAATGTATCCCTTGCCAAGACACAGCAAGAGTCTCATTTGAGGGTTACTGTTGGGCACAGCACCCTTATATGATGGACAATGCTTGAACCCTGGTGAGGGTATCACATAGAGCAGCAAACTAACACTGAACTAAACCTAAGATACTACTTCTACTACTACAAACAAGGAAAATTGAGACCAAAAGTGTGAGGTGAAGACACCACACCAACTCTATCCATGCGCAATGAGAAGGAACTGAAGGGGTCGAATTGGTGCCGCCCTTATATGGCCAGGGGAAGGGCTAGGGCTGCAGGCCATGAGCACTGCCCTTCCAGGTACTGCTAGGCAAAGTTGTCCTGCTCTGGTGAGCTGGGTGTGCGCACACCTACATGGAATACACAACTGCTTCTACTCAAAGAAGAACATTTGATGCATTTGTCAGTGTTCACATACCTCTTTCCCAGTGAACCGTTCTCAGACCACAAAGCACTTCATGAGTCTCTTGTAGTAAAAATATGCAGAAATAATTTCCCAAGAAGTAGGTCTGACATCAGGAGGACAGTAGGTAAAACTGCTATTTAAAAGATCCAAACAATAGAAGGATAGACCTCGTAATGGAAGGCTCCTCTAAACTCACTACCAGCATGTCTACCTGAAACCTTCAGTTCCAGGAAAAGAGGAGACCAAGGCAAACCTGGAGCAAAATATTTGGAGTCTGTGGCTTAAGACCTGCCAATGACCAGGTCTATTCAAAGAGGACAGTGAGTCTACAAATCTTTATGCTCAGGGCTTTCAAGTACTGAGCTTTTCTCCAAAGCAACTCATCTCCTTAGCTACTTGGGCTACCTTCTTTTCTAGCACTTTCTTTGTGTCAAGGTTGCAGCAACACATGCCCTGACACTTGTTTATAAACACACAAGACTGCTCCGCAACATATGAACAGGAGATTTATTGGCATTTCTCTGACACTCATCACCATAGCGTGTGAGCAACCAATTGAGTTTATAAAAATATGGTTGGGGACAAGCAGAGTGGAAAAAGTTTAATGGTTGGCTGAACTCACTAAGAAGAGTAAGGTACAAGCAGCAGGAAGTATTAAGTCTAAGATCTGGATTTTAGAAAGCTCTCTTTCTTTCTCCGTCTCCTGGAGATGACATGCGTGGGAGCTCATCACAGCACATGCTTACGGCGGAAGCCAGCCATGACTGACATGTTTCTAGAACATTAATTTTGTACTCAGAAGGAGCGAAAGAAAAGAGAAGGAGCTAATCACAGTAGCTAAATGGGCCTAGTAATTAAACTTGTTTCTTTCATTATCTACACAGTGCTCCTCCTAAGTAAGGCCAATTTCTCATAGGCTACATCTCATCAAGCTATCCAAGTGATCCCAAAGCAGTCTTCATTATCTTCTGTTCCTCTAAGCCTTTGGATTGTTATCTTTATTCTACAGTTACCCAGGCTCCACAATACCTCCTGCTGCTGCCGCCTAAAGTATAATTTACTCTATTTACACAACTCACAGCAACACGCTCCAAAACAGCGGTGAGATTCCATCATGCGCTATTAATGGCACTTTCCGCTACATTAATCAGCAGTGCTGAAGTAGTTTTTTTGCTGCAGTTAATGTGCCCAGTGGAAGAGTGGCAGGGACCCTCTCCTCCTCCTCACCAGCACTATAGGAGGAATTTTCCTCTCCTACCTAGCAAATGTTAGCAACCTCCGAGAGACTCCATACAATTCAGACACGAGCAAAAAACCAACCCACAGTCAAAAGAAATTGACTTAAATTTACAGATCAGGAAATTCTGGCCTATGGTTGTGTCTCAAGTGCCCCAATTTGCTTAGGTAGTGTCATATATATGATTTGCATCATCACCTATTCTCTACAGTTCCCTGAAATACTGACGTACAAGTAACACTAAGCACTGGCTGTGCCTACACTCCCAACAGCCAGAAAAATCAACGCTAAGCCAGAGCTGTAATGTTACGATAATGTAACCTTTTATGGTACAATAGCCTTTTATTATTTTTTTAATAATGGAAACACTGGCACCACAGGAGCACTATACAACTAGAGGGATAGAAATTCAAGGGAAGCGTTAAGTGAAATTGGTTTTGTCTGTTCATTCCTCACAGATGCAATATGCTGTTGTGTACACATTTTACCCATGTCTTCTCCCCTCCTCTCCAGACTCCTCTTTCTAGATCTCCCAGGGCAAACTGAACAAAAACAGGCTCCAGGCTAAATCTGCTCTCCAGTTCTGCAGGAAAGATGTGATTGTGTGTCGCAAATTACCCCCGTTCCATCATTTCCATGCTTGGTTTGTTTTCTGAAGCCCAGTCCTGCTCATACTCAACTATATTAGCCATCAGATCTTCTCCATTAAGGAAACTGGGGGCTGTTTGTTAGACTGCAGGATGAATAGCAGATTGAAAAAATGTTTACAATAATCAGAATACAGGAAAGGTGGGAGGAGGTTCCCCCAATCAAAATAAAATACCACTAAAAATTATACTATGAGGATCAGGAAAATGATACCAGTATTGTAAAAGCTCACACAAGCCATTCCATAAAACTCAACCACCACCAACAGCACCTTCACCAAACATATCCAGACTTAATGAATACGCAGTAAAAATCGTTTGGAGAGTGCTGCCATCCTGGAAGTGGGATGTTGCTGATCAGTTAATTATTAAAGCCCCTTCTTACACCACTGATACTAAAGAGCAAAAGAGACACACTAATGAGGAATAAGTCCACGAGCAGGTAATATCACTAACCTCACCTTACACTCAACCCTCTTCTGTCAGCCATCAGGTCTCTCACCATAACAATATGGAAATTGGGCTTATAAGTGACTTCCTGCTCCACTACCCAAAAGAGATTAAGATGCTGACTCCTGGTCATGATTTTCCTAAGTATCCAGGTAGTAGAGATTCTAAAATCATTCTCTTAGCAACTATTGAGAAAACTCATCAAAGCTCTTTGGAGCAGGGACCCTGCCTTCCTTTATGTTTTTGCAGTGTATAGGCCCATACATATGCAGGTAACACATCTGTCAGCAGGCTCAACCCTATGACCTTCAGTACCAAAAGCCCAAGACCCTACCACTAAACCTAAAAGGAGAACTACTTTAGTAGTAGTATGCATCCGATGAAGTGAGCTGTAGCTCACGAAAGCTTATGCTCTAATAAATTTTTAGTCTCTAAGGTGCCACAAGTACTCCTTTTCTTTTTACTTTAGTAGTGAGATAGTAGAAGGCTGTATAATTGTTGGGACCAACCACTAGAGGGAGTCATGATCACACACACTAGGCCATTGTATTACATAGGCTCATTTTGGACGCTACAGGAAACAAATAAAAGAATATATAAATCAGCTGATGCTGGATATGGTTCAAGGAAAAAAGAAAAATCATATTTGCTTTCTTAAAAAGCACTTTACTGTCAGAGACTCAAGATCCTCTCCTGGGAACTTTCAAATAATCTGTAATGGAAGATTTTAGAACGTACCTGATTGCCTATACTTTAAGACAGAATAAAATATTAGACAGAAGAAAGGAGAACTTGTCAGTTTTAGAAACTGAACTCACAGGATTGCGTCTTAGAAGATTTTAAAAGTTTTAATTTGAGCCAGTTTTTACTGCCTGTTTCATTTGAAGGCGCCTTTGAAAATCAAAAAGTAATTTTGATCATGTTTTTGTTTTTAAGTTAAATTGATCCAGTTGTGACCAGCATGAACAGGCACTTCCAAAGGGCTGTTTTCTCAACAAAAAGATTCCTCCTGGCGATTAATAAATTCATTAACAAAATCATTTTTTCTGGCAGGCTGTGAGCAGCAGCCTCCAAAATCAATAACTGTTAAACATTACCACCACCACTTATTTTTATTTTGGTCATTTGTTTTTGTTTTTTAAAAGATATCAAACTGGTTTTCCCCTTTAAGCCTCTTGACAACGAACCATGAACCAATTTATCTGGCTGCATCCAGGGGATTTTACCCTGGGCTAACAATTTTAACAACTGGCTAAACAGTTTCAGTAGCACTTAAAGAGTATTTATACTAAGCTTTTATTGCCCTGCTTGAATCCTGCATGTCATTAGTAAGGGAGGGCACAGACAATGATCATCCCCTGAACCAGAATCTACCAGACACTTCAGGAGGCATGTTAGTGAAAGTGGCCTGAGATTAACAGAGGATGTTTAACCACTGCTGAACTACAGAATATTTGACTGCTGTGTTTTCAACATGTTTATGCTGAAAGTGGAAATGTTGTACGTTGCTGTTGCTTGGACATGTCAGCCAACACCTTGGCAACGCAGAAAGCCACAAACCCAAAAAACCTTTTAGATACATGTTGTGGTATTGCTTCTAACAAGGACAGACACGTAGATTCAAGGAAATGCCGTGGCTTGGGAAACAGGAGAGAGAGCGCACATGGGTTGAGGGCGAGAGCACGCTCTACAGCAGAATCACATTTCCTTCTCGCAATGAGCAGCCATGCTTAATAATATTACCACCTGTAATCATCTCAGCCTGTGAAGTAAACAGATACAGCCTGGCAAACAAACTCAGTCCCCTTATGAAACACCAAAGTATAGTAACTTTAAAGGTTGTATTGCATCAAAATATACTTTTCTAATCTTGGCTGTAGCAGTAACGGTATAGTCAGCAGGTCTCTGGAAAGGGTCCAAGAACAAAGGACTCAGTCATTACTTAGTTTGTAAGCTCTTTGGGAAATGGACCATATTTTTATTCTGTGTTTGTACAATGTCTAGATCAATCAGGTCCTGGTCCATGATTGTGGCTCCTTACAAAATAAGTAATAATCCCAACAGAAGAGTTCAATCAATTATAAGAAGTCATCGCAGGCCCACTATTGAATGAAGTATATTTCTCATAGGTTAAGTCTGCGTGGGATGCCAGGATCAAGACAACAACTTCTGCAATTCCAAAGTTAAAGCAAATTCCTTCCCTTCATGCCATATCTCCAGGAAAGGTTAAACAAAACAAAAAACACAACCTCTCCTTTTTCTGGGCGTCTGAAGCAAAATATACAATTCATACCTTTTGATGTAGATGATCTATCCAGATAGGGAGTCAAACTGAGAGTTACTTCAAGGAACCAGATCTTAAAGTATTTCCTGCAGAAATCCCAGGATATTGGTCCTCAGGCCAACCTGGTTTGACCAGACTCAGTAACCAAAAAAAGCAGAATTGACATGTTCCCCTCAAACCAGTTCTACATATTCGGGTGCAAGAAGCAGTGTTGGATCTTCTGGGAGCTCTACAGTTCAAACTCTGAACATTGTCACTTAGAACCTGGACTAAACCAAACTTAAATCAGAGCTCTAACAGTGATTAGCGCACAAGACAACTTGTTGCAAAATGCAGCAGATGCACTGATTATCTCTCTCTTGTTCCCACACCAGTGTAAAATACCACAGTGCCTACAGAGTCCAGTTATGGTGGCAGAGTCTGGATAATTTTATACCAGCTATATCATGGCAACAAATTAGCTTGCAAAAAACACTCCCAACCCCAAATTCAGCAAGAGGGCCGAAGGTGCAGTAACCCAGGCTCCTCTGAATGTCTAAGAGTAGCCTACTCTCAGAATGCCACTAGCTGAAGCCAGAAATTCAAAGTCTTCTCCCATCACCTGTCAAGTCAAATTTCCAAGTCTTTGAAGTGCTCTTTTCTACTAGCCTAATCACAGTCACACGCACCCAAGGATTCTTAATCTTCCTCTACATTCAGGGGACTAGTCTGTTTAGCTTTAATATCCCTTTTAAAAGTGAAAAGGGTTGGGAAACCAGCTCACATTCCATTTGCACCCTGAAATTATTTCAGCCTCAGAAGTAAGCATGGATAAAAGTGATCCACACATTTCTACATCTCCAATCCCCAAGACCTTTCCAAAAATCTATGGTGTTCCTTTAAGTCACAGTCACAAATGTAACCTTCACCACCAGCATAGTAAAGATAATAACGATACAGAAGATTTCTGGGAGGCAGTAGGACAAAATGAAGAGCAGCAAGTACAAAAAGTATCTGGGACTGCAGCCTTTTATTTTCTCTTTACTTGTATTAAAAGTAACAAATTCCTGCAACACAACATTCTTTGTTGGCAGCACCTACCTGTTTGTGATGGTAGAGTTCTGCTCTTTCAGCACAAGCTCCCTCTGTTGCAGGGCAACAATCTGCCTTGAGAGATCATCAGGGGTCCTAAACAAAACAATAATGGAAAGAGTTAACGAACAGAGACATGCCAGTGGCTGAACAATTAAGTCCCAGGCATGACCACATAAAAATAATGACAAAAAGGCAGACAAGATTGTTGCTATAGGCTAAGGCTGCCACAGTCCATTACAACAGCTGAACTATCACAGGTTTGTATATTGTCAAGCACACACAGCCAGTTGTATTTATTCGGACATTAAGTCCCTGCTGGACTCTAATCCGCCCCCTTCCAATGAAGAGGGCATCAGCCCTATCACACCATATCAAGCCTTAAGGGTCTAAGAGACCACATTTCCTATCCTAAGCTAGTTACGTTTCCCCGTTTGAGAAGAGCATTTGCCAAAAAGTGCATTGCAATTATCTCTGCCCACACCAAATGCCACAGAACAGCTCCTTCCATTTAGATGGCCAATGAGCATGTATGCTATAGGAAAGTGCATACTATACAGAGAGTCATCTTATAGCACAGTGGAAGTAGATGGTGTACACTGACTTTATACCAGAAACAGTCTCAAGACCTAGAATTTACTTGACAGTGTTGCCAAACCGACTAAACATTCAAGATAGCCAAAGACTGCAGATTCTACTTGGTTTACTTTTTAAAACTCAAGCAAGTAAAGGAATTTCAATTCCTGACTAAAAAAGAGACAGAAAATGAATCTTTGAGCCTGCACACAGAGGTTTTGATACACTGAGCAGCACTGCCCTCTACTGGATGGAACACATCAGGCTAGTTCACATAGCTGAGCTTGAAGAGAAGAGAGACAATTTTTAACACGTCTAGTAAGCATTTGTTTTTGGAGTTAAAGGCTTTGCACCTATTTCCAGTGCTGCATGCAGAAGAGTCACAGGGTAACAGATGTGAGTAATTGGTGGAGAGCCAACTTCACTTGCTCCCATAATCTGAAGGAAAACAGATTTAATAGCAAAGACTACTTTTCCTCTAGCTTGATGGGTCATTTGCTATTCAGTTCCCTAATTTCCAATCTGCAGAAACCAGGCTTCAGCCTCTGGGACTCTGATCCAATTCACAAGAAATGCTGATTCTCTTTCCCCACTGTCTACCTAGAAAGTCCTGGGCTGGGGTGGGAATAAACAGAAAAAAGATATGACAGGGGAATTATAATTGACAAGGGGAATTTGCTTTCATACAAACCAATTATCGTCTCCTTTCCACTACCTCCTCTATCACTTAGTGGTGATTCCATAACAGTACTCACTAGACTGAGCAGACATGAACCCCTGCCATTTGACAGGGATATAATCTTTTGAAATCCTGGCTCATGTCTTGTAACTAAGGCCAGGAGATAAATAGTCTCTTACCAGAACTCCTACGTGTCACACATATTACATGGTGCCAGAAGTAAACTGTATCTTTGGCAAAAATTTGAACAAATTAAGCCATCTGAATCTCCCAACTTGGAAGGGAATGAGGCAGAGAACCCAGGAGGGATGGGGAATGGCATCACTTCCAAGATTTAGTGGGAGCAAGGAGTAGTGCAGAGAAATCAAGAGAGACAGAAATCTTCCAGATGCACATATGTGGCAGGTTCAGAGACACTGAAGATCTAAATTCATTCCAGTGGCAGCGTAAGAGGGGAAGGGAGGGGAACCAAGAAAGATGAGCCTGTAAACCTACAGATTAAGGCTTTGTCTACTCTAGGGATTTCAACCATCAGTGACAGGTCTCCAGTGTAAACCCCTACACTGCAGACAGGCAAAAATGCTGTAAGCCACTATTTGTACCCCTGCCTGATACTGGGATAAGTTGCATCCATGCAAATCCCCCTAATAGCAGATTTGCCTGCCTGCAGTAGATGTTTCCACTGGCATAGTTACACTGGTGGCTATATATCCAGGATAAATCATCACTGTAATCTAAACTTGTCTATTCAAACATTTCATGAATTCATACCCTGCAAAAATGTCACCTGGGAAAGACAGTTTCGAGAAACCAGGTGCAAAGTGAGACTATTGATCATTATGGATCTTTGTATGGAAGCTAAGACATTCAAATTTAAACAATTAAAAAGATGGACCAATTAGAGTGCAAATTATTTGGTGTGTTACATGCAAAAAAAATGATGTGGAAAATATAGTATGTGATCAAGTAATTATAGATTATCATAATGCATACACACAAGGAAGATGAATCACATTTGTAAAGGCAACCTTCATTGTGGAATTTTCTCATTTTTGATTGCCTGCCTTTGTAATCTTAATGTTCTTTTTAATGTTAGGAGAGGCAGGGTGTGTGTGTGTGTGTGTGTTCTGTAATATACTGTTTTTTATAAAAAGCTAACTGAAAATCAGAAATATCATGTTGGCCATATTGCATTTGTATTAGCAAAGTTCATTCATTCATAGATTTTTAAGGCAAGAAGGGACCATTAGATCCTATCAGCTAAACTCTTGGATAACACGGGACACAGAATTTCATCCAAGTACTCCTGTCGAAGCACAAAAACTTTGTGACCTTTAGATCTTCAACACAGCTCCTGTCTCAATCTCCCCACCAGCTCATCACCCTTCTCTATTTCAGACAAGCTGCATCTCTTTCTGTGCTGCCTTGGCACCAGCAGAGGGAGCATTAAAAGACTAGGAGACTAGACCATCTCTTGGCTCTCAGTTCTGGTGCCCAGTACTAGAGCAGCCCCAACAATCAAGAGGAGCAATTATAGGGAAAATTCTGCTCAGCCCTGGGATGGAGTATGCTCTGTGAGGAAGGTGCACGCTCAGGCTGGTCAACACAGAGCTGTAAGTGGATGAAGCATTCTCAGTGCAGGCAGAATCCTCAGAGAATTTAGCTGCCAAATGCAAACAAGTCAGTGCAGCATGTGTGAACTACAACACTCAGAGGCTTACAACTCATCCAAATGTGGGCAGATTTTCACAAGAATGGCAACAGGTAAATCCCTGACAGCAGGTGACCACTGCTGCCAAATTCTGAGTCGCTGCGCCAAATTACTAAAACTTCTCAGTGAATCAGTTTTAAGAATTTTTAACATGAACAAAAGTTCCCTAATTTCATTCTGAGAAATGCCTGAAATATTTTTGCTGAAACTTAAAAAAAATTCAGCTGTAAGCAGACTCCCAGCATGGAAGATGTCAGTTAAAGTTTGGCAAAACTTATAAGCAACTGCAAAACAAGGTCTTTTAATGGAAAGTGGTCAGAAAATCAATGATGTTCAGAGATAGCAGCTGCCAACAGATTTCCAATCAGAGGCCAAATCATCCTCCTCTGTCACAGGGTTCAGGTCAACAATCTAACCTCCAACCTCATTTTATTAATTGGCAGCTTTGGGGTTTGTGGTTATTTTTGGTTGACGTGTTTTACTAGCATTTGATTTAAAAGAAGGAGTGTGCAGATTGACAATGAAGTTAATAGAGATTACCTTCTGCCATGCAACAGGGGTATTAGCTTTCTAGAAACTAAACCATATGATGGGGTCCAGGAAGTAAAACCAGTCTCTTGCAAGTAATCATCTATGTCACACCTTTATTACAGATTCCAAAAACTATTCACATCAAAATCCCAGCCAGGTCACATAAGGTGCTTTCTAGGTCATCAAAGCCAAACTCCGCACACTTTTCCCACTTGGCTTTTTAAACATACGCAATGCAATGAAACTAAACCAGCCCAGCTTTGGTACCAAACAGGGCAGGTCAGAATCTACATTTCACTCTACTAACAATGGACCTTCACTGATATAAAATGGTCCTCTCTCTTCAGAGGTTTATGGAAATAGTGGTGAATGAAAAGATGGCAAGTACTTGTCAGCATCCCCGTACACACTGAACGCTCCTGCATTTGTTTGCCTCAAGCCTTTTCATTAGCCTCACTGAACATACCACCACCCAGTAACTATAACAGTTCATACCAGTGATTATTAGAGAATTAACCAGATCATTTTTAAAGGACCTGCCTTTTAAAACTAGCAACCAACCTCATATCCATATTTTCCCAGCACCCATTGCTACTTCAAAGAAGTTAAAGCATCTAGCGTTTTTCTCCAATTTATCCCCAATATTTCCCAGGCATGCATATGGAACAGGCCTTTCCTCACATTGTGTAACATGTACCCAGTGCAAACTCATGGACAAGGATTTTTCACAGTATAATGGAGAACTCAGACCTGAGCTTCCACAATGCAAGTTTGATTGAATTGCACAACTATACACACAGACTTAGTGACCTGATTTTGGGGTGCAAGGCTGTTAGGTATTTACTCGTCCTCTAAATGACTATAAAAAATGGACAGAAGGGCAAATGAAAAGACACAAAGCAGCTTCGGTATTTGAATTCCAGTCATTCAACTCCTGTCTGACTCTCTTGAGCAAAATGCAAGGAGCTGAAATCTGGATACTGCTTTTCCCCCTCAGAGATCAAATCTCCTTCTGCAATAAACCTCAAAGCAAAATCCTCCTTTTCAGTATCTGGGAAGCAATAACCAAACAGTCAGGAGCATTTGATACCAATTTAGAAACAAGGTTTTTGCCCTAAGGTACAAATTAGCCCAGCAAGGCTTAGAGCTGGAGTAAGGAAGTCAAGAGACAAAATTACACTTAACCAAAGCACTCAGATTTTCTTTGAAATACAGAAAATTTGAAAAGGAGCAATTTAATAATGATAAAAAAAATCCACAACTGCTCAAATGAAGTGAAAAATTAATTGAATAGGATGCCCATCCAAGTTACTCTGCTTTAGTCAGTGAGCTTTCAGACTACCATTGGCAAACGTTATGCCAAGATTTTCTTCATCCACTCAACTGGAATTTTGTAGAAAATTGCCAGAAAGTTTCTCCGTTGTGCTGTCTTAGTTAAGAGGCTATTAGCATTTCTGTTATAAACTCCAATACTTTGGCATTTAGAACTAGCTGGTTTTAAAAGCATTTTCTTTTTGCGAATACAGACTAACACGGCTGTTACTCTGAAACCTGTCAGTAAACAGCCTAGACGCTAACCTTTTTTGGTTAAAAAAAGTAAAATTGGATAAAAATGTTTCTTCATTTAAAATTTATTAGAACATCCACATCTTATTGCAGGTGTTTCAAAGTCATATAGCAAAGGGAAAAGATTTGACTTGAGCTAGATCTTTGAAGTTACTCTTTAGCTATGGATGTGCAAAGCAAAAATAAGACTAAATTGTTAAAAAAAAATTGAGCTATTGTGTTTTGAGGATTGAGGCCTTTTAGATTTTTTGTTCTTAAATAAACTATTGAAGCTACCAAGATATTTACATTTGTATAATACTGTGCATTCCATTTACAAGAATCACCCACATATAGTGATCAAAACCACTGGGACAAAATCATTCCTATACTAACATACACTGCTTGTAAGAATCAACCGCTTATAAGAATCAAATCATCTGGGATGGATGTGATTCTTCTAAAAGCAGTGCACTGTACTAAAATGCTCTAAGTAGCAATTTTTGCTCATGCATAACTGCTTTAAAGTCTCTTCATGCAACATTTCTGCATATTGCTTTAACTCTGCAGGACTACAGACACACACTGTGGGTTCTAGAGTAACAGCCGTGTTAGTCTGTATTTGCAAAAAGAAAAGGAGTACTTGTGGCACCTTAGAAACTAACCAATTTATTTGAGCATAAGCTTTCGTGAGCTACAGCTCACTGAGTTCTGCAACTCAGCTAATTTAAAGTCATGTTGAATTGAAGCAAGGCATGCCCAAGCTTTTGGGACGAAACTTTATTTTAACCTATTTTTTAAAGAAACCACTTCCATAAGGTCCTATAAAACAGTGACTATTCAACAGACTAGAACAGTTATGGACAAAAGATAGTCACTGAACACTTGTTAACAAAAATAAAATGTTAGGAACAGATTACCAGGCACTACCGCTTCTCTTCGTCAAACCCCCAAATCCTTCTAATGCTCTCACCCCTTAAAGGAACTTGTAAAATAAAAAAGGTTTGGTTTGTGCCCTTTTCTGCTTCTTTCTGATGTTAAGGAATCATGAAAGGATTTCCAACCCTACCAAAAAAAACAAAACAAAAAAAAGTTTTTCTTCTGCTTTTACATTTTGAAATCCAGATTCCTTCCGTGTGGAAAACAGTGACCATGTCTACACTAGTGTATATGTGTCCTACACAGACAGAAGGATTTTTCTGTCAATGTAGTTAATCCGCTTCGACAAGCAGCGGCAGCTCAGTTGACAGAAGAAGCCTTCTGTTGACCTAGCTGTGTCTATACTGGGAAATGAGGTCGACCTACCTACGGCACGGAGGGCATGAAATTTTTCACAGCCCCAAGCAACACAGCGAGGTTGATCTAATTTTTAACTGTAAACCAGTGTTCCAAAATTTCTAAGTGTAGACCAGGCCTCTGATGTCTGAAGAACAACAGTAACATGGCAATCTCACAAGAAGAGTGAACTGAAAGTTGAGGTCGGAAGGGATTTTTAGGGTATGTCTACATTGCGACGTGGGCAGTGTAGAGACGCTTTATCGCCGGGGGAGAGTTCTCCCAGCAATTAAAAAAAAAAAAACACCCTGAACAAGGGGTGGTAGCTTTATCACCGAGAGCACGGCTCCTGGCGATAAAGCACTGTCTATACTGGTGTTTTTCAGCACTAAAACTTTTGTCGCTCAGGGGGATGTTTTTTCACACCCCTGAACTACTAAAGTTTTAGCTCTGAAAGTGGCAGTGTAGACACAGCCTAAGTTAGTCTGTTTAAAACTTTTTGTATGTGATTTAACACCTATTTTGGTGCTTTTTAACACCTATTTAACTTCTAATGGTTGACTAATTACATTTTGAATAAGGGAAAATGTCACCTCTTCAAATTTAAGGTTTTAAGAACTCACAAAAAACCTAAACTTATACCTCCTAATGGACCTCCAGTCAAAGGTGACAAGTCTTCACATGCTTAATATTTCTGCATTTAAAAAAAAAAAAGAAGTGGGGGGAGGGGGAAGAAGAGCAGTGAATGGAATACTACTACTGTCTGAAAGAAAGAGGGAGCCACAAGCAATCCCAACTTCTAGAGATCTCTTCATCTAGAAAATGTTCTCCATATTTGGACAGTAGTATCAGCAAATTCAGTTTCTTCTGGCAAAAGTGAAAACTCAATTCATCTATAAATCCAGCACTTCAAAGTCTGGCTAACCATTTGGAGCAGGAAAGGGACTCACTTGTGTGAAAGTGTTTTAGCAGGACTCTTGGAAAACATAAGGACAATTAATGGCTAACTCTCTGCTGGACCAAGAACAAAATCACCAATGAATCCAAAAACGCATAATTTGGGAACAAGAGTGAGACAAGGGGCTAAGAGAGATTCCACTCAACATCAGAGATTTTGGACCAAAACAGTTTTTCCCCACTTCCCACAAGTTAAATCAGAATGGGCATCCCAACAGCTGGTCTCCTGTGTTTCAGTCCTGCCTTCAGTGTATGCCAGGGTTCAACAGGATCTGCTTCGTCTTTCATTTTGGAAAAAAAATCTAATCAATCAACACTTTTTGAATTTTATTGTAGCACCCACCCTATTTTTTGGACATTTTGTTCAAACGTCAAACATAGAAGGCTGGAACACAAAACTCAGCAAGAACACACATCGTACACTTCAGCGTGCCCTGCGAGTGAAAAGCTTCAGAGTCCTAAAGAAGGCACAATGCTATATTTTGTTGTGTACTACAGAACACAACTGATAATAAAGATTGCAACGTTTTCTGTTTATTCTCAAGAACAATGACGTCAATGATGCTTGCCTTCACGCGGAAGTCACGGCACTCCAGATGACATGACATCCAATCTTCAGTTTTGAGGTGCCCCACAGGGCAAGAAAAGCAGAGCTGTTAAAGTTAGATTTGAAAATGTTTAGGCAGGATTACAATGCTCTTCAGGCTGCAATGAATAAGAGATTTGTCCTTCAAAGGGGAAGCAGCTCAGCCAAGTCATCACTATGGGCTTCCAGATCTCTCTGCAGCCAAACTGGCAGTGATGTATTCTAATAGCTGGAACCATCTGGCGAGATGGCAGAGGGAACATGGCAGATGATACAAACCCTTAAGAATTTGCCGACAGGTTCAACAGTGCCTATTTCACCAGAAATCCACTGTTCTTTCCCTACTAAGTAGTGAATATAGCCTCTGGCTTTATGTACCTCCTGGGAAGTCTACTTTCATGTTCAAGAAAAATTCCTGGGAGGTATGTAATGCCAGAGGCTATATGCATTGTCACTCTCTCAACTTTAGAGAAAAGAGAGTCATTAACATCTGTCTCTCCTAAAGCATTCTCTTTAGTGATAGCAAGACTGGACTTTACTGACAGTCAAAGTTAACTTGAAGCTTCTGTACCCTCTGAGATGGCAATGTGTGAACAGGTTGTTTATCTAACCTTGTGGAGATGTTCAAGAGATTAGATTTATTCCAATTAAATCACTATACAGATTTTATTCCAATTAAGTCACTAACAGATAAGTTTGCTGGAAGCCAGAAAAAGACTCCAGCTCTTAATAATGACAAGCACATCCACATATAAGCTCAATTTGTAGTACTGCTAACCCACAGGAGTGCCCTTTAATTGCTCTGCTGTTTCACATTACCGGGGTTCCAGCACAAAGTTGACTAGTAAGTCTGACGGGGGCAACCTTTCTCTTCTCTCTGTTTAGCTGAATGGGTTTTGATTTTTCAGCACAGAAGCTAATGCTTTATTACATGAATAATTCAAAAAATACTGCTGAATCTAAATCCTTCACTTCTCCCTGGTATTTATAAAGCATCCAGAAATATAGTTTTCTAGATTCCTGATTTTGAGGCAAGAGGAACTATTATTAATGACTGTCTGAAGGTCCTTGCGAGAGTCTACACTATATTTTTAGCCATCTCCCGTATAATTCTTATTTACACCTAATTATAATCACATACCTCTTCTGTCTCACAGCTAGAACTGCCATTTTCAATAGGTGTTGAAGCTACCGTTTCAGCTAAAACTACATTCACTTGGAAAAATCTTTTTTTTCTTTTTTAAACTCACCCAATGACTTTTTTAGTCACAGGGGAAATTAGATTTAGAATGAAGGTGGGTTTAAATGGGGTGCTAGGATATTTTGAGGTAGGGAAATGGGGTTAAGCCCACTGCTGCTATGAATTAAAAGCTGTTTCAACTTACACAAAGACTACTTCAAGGTTTGTAACAGGTGTTTCACCACTGGTGGAGGCAGAAAGTGAATCATGCTGGTTTCAGCAAACCAGTAAGAAACCTTACGGGAATATGAAGAATCAATGGCTTGTGCCAATGTTTGTTATTTATCAATAGTGGAACAAAAACAATAACAAACATAGAAGAGTTAAGGAAGCTGTTGGCATAGGTCAGTGACATATTTGTTGCATAGTTATTCGTATTAGAGCAGCACCTAGAGGCTCCAGCTGAAATTGGGGCCCCATATGCTAGGTACAACACATATCTAGTTAAGACTGCTCCTGCCCCAAAGAGCTGACAATCTAAATAGACACGACAGACAAAGGGTGGGAGAAAGGAAGTAGTTTTATTTTACCGATGGGGACCCTCTGAGGCAGCGAGATTATTTGATTTTCCCACGGTCACCAAAAAGTCTGTGTCATAATCCATAAACTGAATTCAGGTCTCCCAAATCTCAGAGCAGTGCTTTAACCACAGGACCCACCCTTCAAGTGCATTCTGGGAATCTACCATTTTTATCCTGCCTCAACTTGAGACTCAAGCTTTTGCATGGCCTTAACCTCCTGTTCAGCTATTCCATGATTTCCACACTGCTCCCTACTCTGTTCATTGGCCATTCACAGCCCATTTGTCAGGTCCTGGTTTTAACAAACACTGTGAGCACAACGAGCAGCCCTCCACCATCAGTCTCAGGCCTCTGACTTAATCAAAGTACCGTTCTCGCTCAGCTGTCCACTCAGCCAAGCAACTTCAGGAAAATGAATTACACACATCCCCAGACACATGTAAATAAAATGAAGAAATTTCAGATTTACAGTAGCTGCCTTCAAACCCACTCCCCCAGCTCAGGGAGGATTAAAAGGACTTCAAAGAAGCCCGAGTTCCAATTAAACCAGTGTGACCACCCCAGGGATGCAAGAACATTCCTCTGATTAGTGAGATGCACTCTTTGAACTGTTTAGCTAAAAAAAAGCTTTCAGAACTTTCAACAAATGCAGTAATTCTCTTGCTTGACTTTTGTTTTGTTTTTTTAAGTTTACAACCAATTGAATATTCAAAGCGAAGGACAAATAATCACTCAAACCAAAAGTTTTATGCAAGCTCACAAGTACATCAGCACTGATGAATGTAAAATGATTCAGCAAGATCTAATGCAGGAGTTTCAGCACTATTAGGCTGGGTCAAGTCTCTAGAATAGAAAGCAGAACCAGAGACGTGTCTGAATTTTTAATGGGGTGCAGGAACACCCAACATGACTCCCAGGACAGGACAGGAGCAATTCCCAATCCAGTGCTACAAATCACAAAAATCTCACCAGCCCCCTAACCTCTTCTCTTCACTATGGGGCACAAAACATCAGCCCCACTGGCAGAAGACCCATCTAGTTCCAAACTTCTGCCTTATCTCCACAGCATCCACTCCACGGAACCCCAATTCCAAGCCTCATGGTGCCAAACCCTCCAACCCAACATGCCAGTAGAGACTTTATCTCATCTCATCAGCACGCATCAGTTTAAATGAAATCCTTGTGTCATTTTACGCCTAGCACTACAGATCAAGCAAAACCCCACAACAGCTTTCTGTTCCCAAAAAAATAAAAAAGTTTGCATTATGTACTCTGAAAGTTTCAACATCAGAAAGAGTGATGGACAGAAGTACAATGGTGGGGAACTAACTGTGTCTTGGTGTGCGCCAAAGGCATTCAGTGCTAAATGGATATAATAAACCCTCCAGTGAAAGCCAAACCCCCATCACCCACAAATAATGAATAATTCATTTCAGAAGGCAACAAACAGATTTAAAGACTCATTCATAGAAAGTGCAACTGCTGGAGTGTAATCGCATTAAAGATGTAAACAGCAGCATTTCAGCAATTACTGTTCTCCTTTTGCCAGCTCACTCTCCATCAAACCCGTACGTCAGCTGAGCTGCCTGCATCAAGCACAGGGTTCAGAACAGCCAAAAGCAATTACAACTTCCCTGCGTCTCTGCCACAGGCTTCTGTGACTGGGATTAAGATAAGGGTTGGATTGGTGTCACAAGCACTCTGACACCATCTTGGCTTACTGCTATAATAAAGTTTCAGTCACTTTCAATGCCTGAAGCTATGATGGGAGGCACTAATAAACTTAACAGATCTACAGCCTATAAAATTTGAAATGTATTTATGGAATGGAGAAGAGTTGCACATTCTCCCCAGTAAAGAGAAAGAGAAACCACTGTAACTGCTTTATACTTTACATTGCTGTTTCTCTGCTCTTCCCTCATAAACATAAATTCTGATTTTAGGATTTGATTTGTGTGCGCTGTAAACCACAATATAAAAAGGTACCTATAACCCATTATTCTTTTTTGGGGGGAGCAGTGAGGCCATTCCAGAGCCAGTCACCATAGTTTCAACTATGAAGAGATTTTGAGCCTCAGACTGGATTTCAGCTAGCTGTCCATTTCCTATTTACTAAGCCCCAACCCTCCCTTGGATTTGGGGCTTGCTGCTCCTGCATGTTAGTAGTGTGGCTACGAAGAGCGTACAAAACACTTCCGTGAGTGAACCTAGGGTGCATCACGTTTGGACAGGTCCTCAGGTCTCAGTTGGGAGAGGTTGTCTGAGATTGGTGAGATATTGTAGTCCATCTGTATTTTAGAATGTAGGCCTGTATGAGAGTCCTGTTTAGCATTAAAATTGTTTTACATAAATTTTGTAACAGATGCAGCCCCTGGGATGGGTGCAGAGAACACATACAAATGAATAAATAAAGCTGCCGTGAAACCAGTAGGCAGATTTGAGTCACCAGTACACAGCTGCTTTCATTGGCTTCCTCCCTTCCTCAGTTCCTTTGGACCCCAAACTTTGTTGTTATTTACAAAGGAGTGTTTCAAACCACTTCAGCAGTGCTGGGAATTCAACTTGATCCTCTGTTAGTGGAAAGGCACTCTCCAGTCCCAGAGCAGCCCTCCCTCCTCCACTGAGCCATGCTTTCCCAAATGAAACCCACTGATTTCAGCACTCTCTCTCAAGAATGGAAAGATCAGAACTGCACATTTCCTGTTATGTTTCATAATTAACAAAACTGCCAAAAACAGGATAAAAAAACCAGAGGCCTAAGAAAGCCACGTTCCTTTGCTCAAGAGTCACTTTGCATAAATGTTAGTGCTTTATTCACTAGACAGTCATGTAATATACCCAGGATCACTGGACTCAGATAATGATTTGTCCTGAAGAGCTTTATCACACCACTGATGAACAAAATCTGCAGCATGCTGAAGAGAGACAATGCACTCTCTTTGCGCTGGATTAGTACGAGTTATAGAAGACCTAATCACAGGTATTATTCCTAGGACTGGATCTGTCCCACAGAACAAAGGAAAATGACCAAGACAATGTGAAGTCTTTTCAGGGGCTCTACCTCTCATCTAAGAGGACACTCCCCCTAAGGAATAAAAGAATATGGAAGGGGCTAGCAGTATTAGCCTCTAAAATAAAACCAACATTATCCTGTATGTTTGTCTCCCAACTACAGCTACCCTTGAAGGTTAGAACCAGATGTGTTCTCCACTAGCACTGGAGGGACCATGCTCAAACTCCTAGTACAGCAAGCATGACCAGAGCTATAGGAGATTCAAATATTTCCTTCAGGGAAGCTCCATCTTCCAACCCTGGCCAGCATGTAAACAATCAGAAATCCCACATGCACATTTATCAGAACTTGTGTAAAGCCGTCCAGTTAAACATTTTTTTAAATTGAGTAAAGTATACAGCCGCCCACAGAGAAGGAGAGGGAGCTGCTTATTGATTTCACATCAGGGCTACTTCAGGCAAGAGGGTGAAGAGAACATAACAATCAAGTCCCCCTCCCTCTTACATCCTCCCCTCAAAAAAGCATAAAAGCTTTGAATACATGAAAACAGCTCAGCTGTGTAGTCACCCTCAGAAAAGCCATCAATTACCCAAATTGGTTGTGTGACAGAGAAAGGAATAAATATGAGACTGGGTCAGGGCTGCTCTGGAACTAATTTCTTGGGGAAGAGAGAATTTTCACAAGACGGAGTGGTTTTCTCCTCCCCCTTCGCACCCTCACTCGCCTTCAATCATGTCATGCCCCAAGGAGACGGCAAAAGAGGATTTCATTAATAAATTTATTTCAACTTTCTTTTCAATGGTGCTGAGAAATGTATGCAAATCCATTCGTAATTAGGTTTAAAAATTCCATTTCATGGGATAATCAGACTTCAAAAAACTCAATTTTAGTTTTAATCAGATTTTAACAAGGATATTAAGTCCATTTCGTTCAGAAGAGGGAGAAATGGTGAATTTAACACAAAATGTATTCAAGCTTAGCCCTGGGAGATAATTAAATAAAATTAATTTGGCAAGGGTTGTCTGTAAATGGAAACACTCCAGTCAGCAGAGCACGTTTCTGAAGGAAACAAAAGCAGTTCATTACTGTACAAACAGATACAAAGCTTACTGTTCAGACAGAAGAGAACTGCAGCTCTTCTACAACAGCAAGATGACCTGGGTTCTCAAGCTCCCTCTGACAAACACAGCAGGTTACAGAGGAGAAACAAGCAATGATGGGGGTCGGTGTTTTCTACCCTCTTCAGCTAAGCCCCTTAAACTCACCCAGGGGAGAGTAAGATATGAAAAATGCAAGCAACACACACAGATGTGAGAAATTCAAACCATTATAAATAGGAAAGGTTTAAAAATGATCTGAATGCAGGAGACTCTCTTTAGGGAAAGAGAAACACAGGTGATTTTAAGAGATCATTGGCAAAATTCAGACCAGGTGTAATTACATCAAAGTCAATGGGGGATGAATTTGGCCCCATATACCATGTCTAAATCCCAATCTGACATAAAAAAGTAGACAATGCTCCCCTGGCCAACACAGTCAGACAGACAAGTGGACTTTCTACAAGTAGTAGGAAGAATGTAAACATGCAAATCTAATACGCACCCACGAGCTGCCAGAAGTTTTCCATTTTGAAAAGTCACAGGAACATTGTTTAGAGGGAGGGAAGATACCAGCAGAAGTCAAAATGCTATGCAATCTCTAACACATTTCCACTCGTTCACTCTTATTCCCTATTCCTCTCTCCTCGTTCCTTTTCCCCCCTCTCAGGTCTATACCTCTTTTCATATTGCTCCTTCCTCTTGAAATAATACCAAGTTCCAATCAACCAATCACTTTCTTTCTCCCCTTCGGACTCATTTCTTAATCAACAACTTCCTTTCTTGTTTTTGTTACCAATAATCTCTTTGTATCTCATTTACCTTACTTTTAACTCCTGTCATGTTTGTATAAGCTCTTTAGTGCGAGGAACTTGTCTCTCTTTCTCGCGAATTATCACAAAATTGTAGTGCTATATAAACCCACCTTAAGAAATACCTTAAGAAAATATTAAAACTGCATGGTTAAGCTCCCCAAAGTCAGTAAATTGCCAAGTTAAGATTGTAAGCACAACCTTAGCTCTGCCCCCTATAGTGTATGCATTAAGGTCCTGATTCATTTAAGCACTTAAACACATGCTTAATTTAAATGGGACTTAAGCATATGCTTAATTATGTGCTGAATTCCCTTCTTAAGTAGGAACACTTGCCTGAATCAGGGCCTGAAAATAGTTTACTTATGTGGACACACAATTTCTCAAACATATCATATTTTTCTTACAACCTTAGATACACATGTGCGGCACTTTATATTACTGGGTACTCTATGTATGTTGGGGACAGTCAATTAGATAGATTCAGTACAACAATGTAGAATTGTAAGTATGTCATCAATAAGCCACCTACTTTGCAGCTATGTTAGCATCACAAGTAACTGTCACATCCCCTGAATTCTACTTAAGTAAGGCTGCATCACGGTTGAAATAAAAACGTACAGGACATGGGAACAAAATTTAAGATACATACCTTAGAGAGAAGAGAATTTATGGAAGAGTATAAGTTTGTAAGCATATAATGGACCATTACAGTTAAAACAGTGCAAGTTTTTACAAATGTCAACATATCACAAGATGTTTTTTCACATCCACAGTTAAAGAAAAAATGGATTATGTAATAATGTATTAGTTGAGAAATAGTGTGGCGTTCCATCATTGAAGGTATCATAAGGTTTACAGAGAATAGTACATACAGCCACCTAATCCTACCACCTCCACGGTAAGAGGTGGAAATACAATACCATTTTAGACCATTTTCTTTTTCCAAGTAACTATTTCTCACTAATGGACTTTCAGATATACCAGTTGTGGGCACTGCCAACTGCATTCCAACCACTTCCAAACAGAGAAGATAGGTACTCGGTCACCAAGACAAGTGGTCCAGCGAAGCAGAAGGCAGGGCACATCTTGCCAAAATCCCACTGGAAGTGATCAGGACTAAATGAGATGCTAGTCACCAGCAGGCTTCATGTCATCAATGCCGCCCTGAACTCTGTGGATACTCAATTTGCAGGCAACCACCAGCTGCCACAAAGCATTAAGTCTGGGAATGCAAAAATCACTGACCAACTGCAAAATGTAATTTTGCCAATTGGACATGCACTAGCCAAACGGAATAAAAGGGAATTAATTCATTGGATTAAACTATCGACTTTCAACTTGAGTCAATAGCAGATCTGTGAAGAATCACAGGAAACTACCCAAGCCAATTGATGAATAGACTAGAAGTTGAGTCCCCATCTCAGGACATCTATATGAAGCACTAACACCTCCAGTCAAGACAGTGAGCAAGATGCCCTGCACTTGCCCTCCCAAAGAAAAGCCAGCAGGATACCAAGACCTCCCTTAACAGCTTTTTGTTTACAACAGAAACAGAGGGACAATTCCTATCCCAACTCATGGCTGAAGAGATCTCATTGAAGGAAAAACTGTTCGGGTTTCCTGTCAGCAGGATGTATCTTGAGAGGGAATGTGGAATTTCAGATTTCTCCCTACCCCATATATTCCATTGCCATGGAGAAAAGTCTTCCTGACAATCTTCACTTTCTCAGGTAGCCTGACCTCTCACATGTAATATCACTGATGTGATCCAGGTATTCTAGAATAGAACCGAAATGGTCAGTAGAGTTCAACTTCAGTGATGGTCTACAAACTCCAAAAAGGACCTCTTAAGTTTGTTTCTCATCATTGTTGCCTTTTTCTATTACACTGATCAGAAGACACAGCACTTGTAAACCAGGCTGACATCATCAGAGTTCAGGATGTGGTAAGGAGGGGGACAGATATGAACTGAGAATGAGGCAGGAGCCAGAAAAGGAGAGAAGATAGATTCAAGAACAAAGACGACATTTCTAGAAAGGCCAAAAAGGCATATACAATGGATGGTGCTCAGAGTCAACTCTGTAGCTTCAAACTCACTTTATAACAAGGTACAATAAAAATTGAGAACTGTTTCAATGTTAGGTAGTTTGCAACTGCCATTCCAGAGCTCATGGGTCTCATACAGCAAAGCTGCTCTGTACAGAACATGACTTCATTATGAGAATGTTCCACTGTCAAGTGACTATACTAGGAAAGTTTGCAAAACATATTCCAGTATATCAGCAGCCAGTAGGCAAAAACTACTAAACTTGCAAAAAAAGTTTCCAAGTATGCTCCCTGGACCCCTGACTGCATAAGAGGCGGCAGGTATTCCTGCCCTCCCCTCCTATGGTAATTGATTAGGCTGCACTGAGTTGTGGACAGGTTTTATTTGCCTCCTGCTGAGAAGGCTTGGCTCCATTTTCTACACACTTAACACTCTAGTCCCTCAGAAATCCTAATTTAAAACAGCAGCCCTGAACACTCAATTTCAACAGTCCAGATCAGCGCTTTCAAAATTATCATAGGAAACTAATTTATTTCAGGTGTTTGCTAAACACACAGATTCACTGGGGCCTCATCACCTCCCATCTTTGCTTTCAAAACATAAATCTTTGCAAATTTCACAGGCATAATTCCCTGGATGACTCAGTTCAGTGTCTGCTTTCATTCAGCCGGCTCGCTTCAGGCAGTTCTTTCTAGTCTGCAACTCTCCCCCTTCAACTCTGGAAGAACAGAGGTGTAAGCCAGCAAACCTACAATACCGCACTTAACAGCATATCAAATGAAGCATCGAAGAGCAAGGGAGAGAGGCGGGAAAGCAGCAAGAAATAAATCAGATCACAAGTTTACAACCAGGTTTGTGTGTTTGATTTTATCTCCACAGCTAAAAGTACAAGAAGAATAGGATTGATTTCAAGAGACACCATCAACTTAACAACACTACTTCTGTCTGTAAATCATTTATCTATTATTGTTACAAGTCAAGATTATTTATAAAGTTACTTACCTGTACAGTAACTGAAGTTTTTTGAGGTAGGTTGCCTATATGTATTCCACTTCTGATATACCATATGTATGTGAGATCGGAATTATTTGGTCAGCAGCATCTGTTGAGCCATGCCTGTGCCTTACATACCCTTTCACTACCTGAGGGCATAAAAGACAAAGGAAGGCCAACAAATGCATAGTTCCTTCACCAATACAGAGTCCAGATATTATAAGTCTCCATAATAGCAAGGAAGGAGGATGGGGCATGGAATACATAGACAACATATTTCAAAGAACTCCACTGTACAGATAAGTATCTTTCTTCTTTTGAGTACTTGTCTATTTTATGTAATTTATTTCGCAAGCAGTAACCTGATAGAGGGAGTTTAATTAAAGCCTGTAAAACAGCTCTGCCAAATCATGCATCAGATCATGATGTCTCTACTAAAGAATAACATCTAATAAAAGTATGGATAGTTTTCCAAGTAGCTGCCTTACATATGTCAACAATAGGGACACTTGTGAAAAAAGCCACAGAAGTTGCTTGTGCTCTGGTGCAACAAGCCCCATCCTGCCCAGGTGGATCTAAGAAGCTATCTTATCACAAAGTTTGATTCAGTCTGCAACCCATTTAGACAATCTTTGGGTTGACATTGCTTGACCCTTTGATCCTTCAGAAAAGGCAACAAATAGTCTTGGAGAGACCCCAAATGGTTTTATTCTATACAAATAAAAATATAGGGCTCTAAGAACATCTGAAATATGGAGTGCAGCTTCTCCTCCAGAAGAATGTGGCTTTGGAGAAAAAAATTAAGTATCAGTTTACATTAAAATCCAATACAACCTTCAAGGAGAAACTTAAGATGTGGTCTAAGTGCAACCTCGTCCTTACGAAATGTAATATAGAGTAGTCCAGCCACAAAAGCCTAAAAACCCTTGAGGACAATGTTCAGATCCTAGGGAGGACAAAGTTCTTGTACTTGTAGAAATACGAGTCAGACCCTTTAGAAATGTGACCACCAATAAAGAAAAAAAATTATGATCCTGAATAGGTGTGTGAGGAGCAGATATGACTGCTCAGTGAACTTGCATAGAATTGATAGAGACACCCATACTCTTTAAAGATAAAAGGTATTTAAGGATATGAGGAATCTCAGTTCTCGTAAGGCAGGCTGTGTTGAGAGGACCAGATTGAAAACTTGATCCACTTAGCAGCATAAATAGTTCTGTAGCATCTTTTCATGCTATGGATTAGGATGTTCTGCACATCTCAAGAATAAGTTCTTTCTAAATCAGTTAAACAGACAGCATCCAGGGCAGTGAGATAGTGAGACGGACAGTGTGAATACACAGTCTTCCCTTTATCCTGAGAGATCACGTCTAGGGATAGTAGTAATGAGAGCCTCATCAGTTCTGGAAACCAATACTGCCTGGGATAGGCTGGAGCTAAGAGGATCATCAGTACTGTTTCTTGTCTGACCTTCTTCAACACTCTTGGAATGAGAGGAATCAGTAGATATGCATACGTCAGCTCTCAAGACCAAGGTGTAAGGAATATGTCTGCTTGAGATCCAGGACTCCAACTCACTGTGGAACAGATGGTTTTGAATTTTCTCTTCTCCTTGGTATTGAGCAAGTCTGTGTCTGGAAATCCCCATCAGCTGAACACTGATCAGCTGAGTAGCCACGTTGTCGAAATCTGGTATAAGACAGACATGGTTTCGTTGTAATGGAGTCTATCAATGTTCCTATAAATTCTAAACTTTGAGTAGTTGTTGAGAGGATTTGCCCTTGTTGATCTTGAGCTCAGAGTTGAAAACAACTTAAGCACGTACTGTGACAGGCTGAGAACTTCCCCAAATCAGCCAGTTGTCAAAATATCCGGTAAACTAAAATGCCTCGCTTTCTTACATGTGCTGCTTCTATAACCAGGCATTTCATAAACACCCTGTTTAGGTTGTTGGCAAGCTAAAAGACAGTGCTCTGTACTGGTAGTGTGCCTTCCCAACTGTGAAGTTCAGGTATTTTCTGTGCACTGGGTGGATGGAAACGTGTGTCTTGCAAATCAAGAGCTGCAAACCAGTCTAAAGGATCCAAGGTAGGAATTATTGAACCCAGTATCACCATTCTGAATTTTAACCTACAGACAAAGGGGTTCAGACATGGCAGGTTAAGAATGGGATGCCAACCTCTTGACTTGGGGGAACTAGAAAACAACCAGAATAGAAACCCTTTCCAGAGGTGGCACCTTTTCTATCTCTCCGAGAGCGAGGAGGGATTGTACTTCTTGATCTAACAGTCTCTCATGACAGAGATCCCTGAAAAGAGATGAGAAAGGTGGGTGGGGAATAGGAAGCTCCTGGGAATGGATTGCATAACCTTTCTGTATCATCTCTGTGACCACTGATCTCCAGTAATAGCATTCCAAGTTCCCTAAAAATAAATCAAGCTATCTCCCAATGGAGTGGGGAAAGGGTAAGGATCCTCTATCACTGACTTTCAATTTAACCATAAAATGGACTACCTAGAAGATGGCATCAGTCTTGCTGAGATTCTGGTTACAGTAGACAAAGCCTTCTCCTGTTAAACTTTTGCCTTCTTCTGAGTGGCCCGGTTGGTCTCTGGTAAGATGGGTAGCCTGAAGAAACAGGAGGTTGCCTCAAGTATGGCTGGTGTTTCGGCTGTTTTCTTCTGACCTGAAGGGGTGTAAACGCACAGGAATCTAAGTATAGTCTTAGAATCCTCTGAAGAATTAGTTCATAGTTAGCCTTGGCACTGAAAAAGTTCATTCCTTTCAAAAGGAAAGTCTTCAATGGTATTTTGGACTTCTCTAGGAATCCCAAAAGCCTGAAGCCGGGACAAGCACACAGTTAACGCTGGTGCCACACACTGCCTGACTCATTGATAGCAGCTTGTAAAGTGGTACGTGCAATAATCTAACCTTCTGTGACATTGCCTTAAGGTCTTCTCTTGCATCCTGTGGCATTCTAGCCAAGAAATCTACAGTTTATGTCAACTGAGATTGTTGTACCTGGAAAGGAGAGACTGGCAATTGCTTATTCTAAGTAGTAAACTAGCTGATAAAGAGCTTTTTCTTCCAAAAAGGTTCTAACTTTTCAGCTTTTTTCCCCTTTAGAGTAGATTTTGAAGTCTGCTGCCTCATTCTTTCTTGACCTACGTAACTATTAATAGAAACTAGTGAAAGTAAAAATACTCAAATCCCAAAGAGGAGTTAGTATCTCTTATTTACTTTTTTCAAAGTTAGTGAGATTGATGCTGACATTTGCCACAGCAATTGTGCAGGTTCTAAAAGTCCAACATTTATCAGCACAGCAAGTCCTTCATATGAAGATGTACAGGAATCTCCAACATCTTGGGCATCCTGCACAGAATGTCTTAGAAAACTCTGTCATCATCATGAGGTGAAATTCAGTTGGTGCAACAGTCTTGCCTGGCAGTTAGGAAGAAATGTGTGCAGAGTTTACATCCAAAGATTGCCAGTGTTCCTATTCTGAAATTTGCAACTGTGAAGTTTCTGAACAGGAGAATTGAGCAAGTTATCACTGGTGAGACCAAGGATCCCTATGGTGAGGGCAACCTAACTATGGATGGCACAGAAGAACTGCGTTTCCTGTCATGGGGCATGCTCCAGGCTGCCAGTATGGTCAGGAATGAAGACCGTATAGGTAATGAGCAGGCTAGGGTTGGGGGCGGTACTAAACCTCTCTAATATTTCTTACACTCACTATGACCCCTAACACTAGAATCCCTGTCTGAGAAATAGGGACCATAGGGTTGAGTATATAGGAGAGTCTTCTACAGTACTATCTGAGGTATACTCCTCCTGCAGGAATTTGAGGATAGTGGAACCCTAGTCGACGCCAAGGAAGGTCCTAGTACCAACACAGATATATTCCACCAATGAAGATAACAGTGGCTCTGCTTGGACAGTCAAATGCACCAGCACTGTAAACCTCAGTGCCAACATCATCTGTTCCAAGAGTAATAAGCTCAAGGTTGTTGGTACCAGCAACGTTGGCACTGGCGCAGTAAACCCCAATCGCTAGTACTGGAAGCTCATTGGACAGAACCATGGAATCCATACCAAAGTCAAATTAAGACTGAGTTTTAGTATCAGGGTCTCTCCTGGTGCCAGAAGGATCCGGATGAGGCCTTGAGCTATGCTTTTTAGAAGTGGAGAGGGGATTTATCCCTCAGTCTTTTCGAAGCTCCTTGGAACAGAGACCCACAAATGTTCCTTAGAGGAGCAGTGCTGTGACCTACTCCATTCTGACAAGGAGGAAGGCCTGGGAGACAGAGCAGCATAGGATTGCTTCAGTGAGGATGCAGGAGCCCTGGATGCTAAGGCAGAAGTATTGCCTGCCAGAGTGTTTTAGCAGATGACTTTTCAGAACCAAGGTGGTTGAGGTAATATCTTTTATTGGAACAACTTCAGCTAGTGAAAAAGACAAGTTTCAAGCTACACAGAGCTCTTTTTCAGAACCAGTCAGATCCTGCTTCCCTGGGTCTGAGGAAGGTCTCATTGACTTGTTTACAAATGTTTTAAGCAAGCAGTACACAAGCATCTCTCACTTTAGGACTCTGTTTGGAGAACAAATGACAAAAAACATTTCTCAGTGGCATACCCCTTACAAAAACAAAAAAAATTGAATGTCTGTCATTTAGAGAAATAAGTACTTTCTTTGCATAATGACTAATCCTTAAAACTATGGGATTTCTGGTGAGTAATTAAGGTTGAAAAGCCAGTAACAGGTGATTAAAAAGACATTAATCCAAACTAAAACTTATAATAGTTACCCAACCACTAAGAACCCATCTAACTACACTGAAGGTAACTTTATACAAAATCCACATCTAAATCTCAAGTGCAAGACACAGGGACACTGCTCTCTCAGTTCTATCTTGCAGCCATGGGCCTTATTCTGCCCTTTATACCCCTGAGTGAAGAGTGGGAGCCACAAGGAAATGCGTGGCACAGGTGCAGCTCAACAGAGTCTGCTAGCCAGAAGAATCCGATATCAAGCACATTGGGCACATGCACACCAGAAGTGGAATACATACACACAAGAACTCAAAGAACTGAAAGATTAGAGAAGTGAAAATATTTCTCTATTTTGTTTGTTAATATTGTGCATCTGACAGCACTTTGTGTATAGTCAGTTTCCCATTTGCCTGGGTCTCCCACACAGCAGCAGGAGAGAGAAAAAAAGAAAGAAGGATTTAAGCAGCTTTCATGCTCCAGGGCATAAGCCATTCTGAAAGGAATTAGGAACACATTTCCCCAATAATTGTCAACTACAGAATTCTTACATGATGCTCAGAAGCATCTCATATGGCCATCATCAGAGACTGAAAACTGGAACAGATGGACTACTGGTCTGACCCAGTATGGTAATTTTTATGTTCTACTTTAAAGAGAGGAAAATGCAATTGGCAGGGGGACTCATGGGCAGAAATCAAACTAATTTGTGCTCATTCTAATTTTTTTAAATTGACTAAGTTTTCATGTCCACTATGTGCCTTTAAAGATATGTTTGAAAATATCATGTCTTTCCTACTAAAGGAAATACATATTTTTTCCACAAAAAAGAAACTGTGCGCACACACCCTTTTATAATATGGGTTGAGGAGGGGGTTTGGTGGCAGGGGAAATCTTCTAGTAAACATACAAGCTTAATTAAAAAATATTCACTGAAACAGGGGCTGCAGTAGAAGATTTCAGTAGTTAAACAAAGAGCTTAAATAATATCACATAGCTCTCAGGTTAGTTCTGCCAATGGGAGCTGCAGGGGCGACACCTGTGGACGGGGAAGCGCACAGAGCCGCCTGGCCGGCGCTGCACCTCCGTGTAGGAGCCGGAGGGGACGGGGCAGTGCACAGAGCCACCTGGCCATGCCTCCACGTAGGAGCTAGAGCGGGGACATGCTGCTGCTTCTGGGAGCTGCTTGAGGCAAGCGCCACCCGAAGCCTGCACCCCTGACCTCCTCCCGTGCCCAACCCCCTGCCCCAGCCCTGAGCCCCCACCCCCCTCCAAACCACTTGGTCCCAGGCCAGAGCATCCTCCTGTACACCAAACCCCTCATCCTCAGCCCCACCCCAGAGCCCACACACCCAACCCTCTGCCCCAGCCTGGGGCCCCCTCCCACACCTGAACCCCTTGTTTCTGGCCCCAGCCTGGAAGCCGCACCTCAAACCCCTGCCTCAGCTCGGAGACCCCTCCCATACTCCAAAACCGTCTGCTCCACCCCTAACCCCCTCCTGCACTCCAAACCCCTCATCCCCGCCCCCACCCCAGAGCCCACACCACCAGCTGGAGCCCCCTCCCACACTCCATCCCCCAATTTTGTAAGCATTCATGGCCCGCCATACAATTTCCATACCCAGATGTTGCCCTCAGGCCAAAAAGTTTGCCCACCCCTGCACAAGAGACTCTCTCCCCGACTCTCCCTTGTTAGGGAACCATTTTTAAATCCTGGTATAAAATGGTTTCTTCATCAATATGAACATGTTTATGCCAGATGGTATCACTGGGGCATAAATGTGGTTTTTATTAAATCACATTTAATTAGCCATCAAGAAGTGTGTATGTTTAAATACTGTTATTACATGATATTATTACTGCAACCCTTGTCATGCCCATTCCCTGCCATGTTGTTTGTTATCCATATACTACTTCATAGATTTGATTGATCCCAAGGTCAGATGGGACCATTGTAGATCTAGTCCTATACAGCCCAGGACATAGAATTTACCGAAAATAATTCTTAGAGCATATGTTTTAGAAAGACCTCTTGATTTAAAAACTGGTAATGATGGAGAACCCACCACAACCCTTTGTAAACTGTTATTTGATCAGATAAGGCCAATAACAAGGTCTTTGGGGCAAGAACCGTGTCTATAGACTCTGAAAGGTGGTAGCACATTTTCTGTTGAAGCATGTAATAATTAAATGAGTGGTTTTTACAATATGTTCTTCTTTCTATCTTGAGAATGGCTTTAAAGAACAGATTATGTGTCATGCTCCACCAACACCATCCGGCATAACCATGTCCACCTGGCATTTGCAGGAGTCATTTTCTACACCTGTGTTAAAACCAGTTCTCGATCATGAAGACTTTTATGTGCTGCACATTGTAGCACAGGGGAGGGGAGAGTACATGGGCAGTGTATGCACTGTAGTTCAAAAGCGAAAAACTGAGGCACACTTAAATGGAAATGGAAGGTTAACATTATACATGAGCTAGCGACTTTAGCAGTTATTGTGTTTGTGGAAATATCAAAATGAAAGGCTGAATAAAAAAAAAAGTCTGAGCATCTGAGCCTTCGAGCCTCCTGACAGCAGCACACCATCCCCTTGCTGATTTGTCTCTGCTATTTAAATGATAATTTCACTTGAGTTACATTAAGCCAGTACCGTTTGTGTTAAAGTGAATTTTTTAAAAAGGTCCGCGCTTTGGAAATCTTTCCTTTCACAGCCGAGTGAGCACCAGAGTTCAAGCTATTTACATAATACAAGGGTCACCACACTCTCAAAAGAGAAAAAGCTACTTTCACCCAACTGCTTTTCTACAGTCTCTCACCACCACTTGCAAGAAATATAGCAGCAATGGGCAATGATGTGTCTGATGCACTGGTTCCCTCCAGGGTTGGAAAATGGGATTTTGGCTACTCACAGAGGATCCGCTATAGAAAAGACAACATGCGCACACGTTTCTATTCTTAATAGAGGAAAAGTTTGTCCAACACCTGAATAAAGCACTTCAGACCTGATCTACAACATCCTGATTTTACACACTTAAGAGCAGAGGCATTCAGTGGGGTCAAATTGTGCTGTATTTGATGTGGATCAATGCCCATTACAGATTAGGAGAGACCAAACTGTTTCATCTGTGAACTACAGCAAAAATTTGAAGCCAGACCTCCAGAGGTGAAATGCTGATAAATAATTCCACTAGGCCACCTAATCCCCCCCCCTTTGGCCTACTGCTTTCCAAAACTTCATTCTGACCACTATGAAAACAAGAGACTTTAGGCTTTGATCTGCCTGAGTGACTTTTTTTTCCTTCAAAAGCCAAAGGTATCCCACAAAGAACAGCTAAATTCCAAGCTACCAGTGACAAAGCAAAGAATGACGTGACTTCTAGCATGAGATGACAGGCTGGCTAAGATGGAAAAGGCTTGGAGCAATCCTCCAGCAGATGTAGCACGTCACATTCTGTACATGATGGCTACCTCCAAGATCTCTCCATATTTAGAATGGCGGCCTCAGCAGAAAGGGCAGAACCACAGTAAGACAACTGCAAGTTTCAGGAGGGAATTAATTCTATGTGATAGATCTAGAGACAACTGCCTACCCTAGACCTGTCCAAACATTTCTGTCAAAGATTTTAAGTTCCCCCAGTTCAACTCCAACTCTTCAGTCTCCTCCTGACCCCAACCTGCATAAGAGCAGGGTGTAGTCCTGATTTGTTAAGTGCAGGTACTTCACCCCACCAGTGTGACCTCTGACTCCCAGTGCATTTCTGTTTAAAATGGCATCCTCCATGGAGTGTGACTTCAGATGCACACTGCATGGGAGGTCAACAGTGTGGGAACACCATTCCCATACATTCCCACCCCGTTACCTTACAATGTGGAAGAGCGTGAGCACTGCAGGTCAAGACTGAGTTGCACTGGCAGAATTGCACATTTGCATAGCACTTATCACTGTGCTTAGCCTGTATCATTTTACTTGTAGTGAAGAACAAAACACCTGAAATATTTCGCTGTTTTTTTAAAGTGCACAAATATCATCATCACCACCACCACTCCCATAACAGCATTGGTCGTTGAGGCACCATCACTGATGAGCAACCAACCAATTGTCTCCACCTCTGACAATTGTGTGTCAGTGCTTGAGTCTCCGCAAAGTCCATTCCTGTCCACTCTTATGTTGTCAATCTATTTCTTCATCTGTCTACCTCTTCTTCTCTTCCCCTTTACTGTCCCTGGGAGGATGATCTTGGATAGGCCAGATCTTATTACATGGCCATACCACTTCAGCTTGCGCTTCTTCACGGTCGTTAGGAGGTCTTTATATGACCCAGAGCATTGGGTGGTGATGTTGCAGACCTCTTCATTAGTGATGTGATTGAAGTAGAAGATCCCCAGGATTTTACGGAAGTACCTCATCTCTACTACTTGTATTTTCCGTTCAAGTTCTGCAGTAAGGGTCCACGTCTCTCACGCATACAGAAAAATGGAGATGACCAATGCGTGCAGCAGTTTCAGTTTGGATTCCAGGGAGAGGTCCTTATTCTTCCAAACTGGCTTTAGCTTTGCCACTGCCGCTGTTGTTCGCGCAGTTCTTGCTAGAATTTCTGCCTTGGAACCTTCATCAGTGATGATTGCTCCCAAATACTTGAATGTTTCACTGTCTCCAGCTGATCCAGTCATGTTTGTTTGTCATCAGCTTGGTTTTCTCTGCACGGATTTCCATGCCGTATTTTGCGGAGGTTTCATCCAATCATTTCACAAAGTTGGCAAGTTCATCTTCTGTTTGCTGATGACATTGATGGTCTGACAGGCAGTGAAAATTTGAGATTGTTTGCCCCCCCAATGCTGACTGTGCATATGTTATCTTCTGAGGGCATCAGTCATTATGCGCTTCAAGTAGATGTTGAACAGTGGGGGCGAAAGAAGGCAGCTTTGCTGGACTCCAACAGTGGTGCGAAACCACTCTCCTATTGTGCCATTGACGAGAACCGCACTGCTGGCCTTGGCATACAGTTGTTTAATGGTAAGAATAAGCTTACAGCCAACATTATACTTCTTCATGGCTGCCCAGAGAGCTTCGTGCCATACTCTGTCAAATGTCTTCTTGAAGTCCATAAAGGCGTGGTAGATGTTGGTGTTGTAAGTACAGTACTTCTCACATAGAACACGCAAGTTGAAAATCTGTTCTGTGGTACTTCTTCCAGCACTAAAGGCAGCCTGTTCTTCAGTGATGATATTCTCCGCTTGTGCCTTCAATCTGTTCAATATGACTTTCAACATCACGTTGCTGGGATGGCTAATTAAGTTTATGGTCCGGTAATTTTGACACAATTGCAGGTTGCCTTTCTTTGGCAGAGTGATGATTAGTGACTGAATCCACATGGAGGGCCACTCACTGGTCTGCCAGATCTTGTTGCAGATCTTGGTGAGTATATCTATTACTATTTCTCCTCTGAATTTCATCTATTCAGCTGGGATGTTGTCAATACCTGTAGCCTTTCCATTCTCAAGTGATTTCACAGCTGTCTCCACTTCTTCATGCAGTACTGGAAAGTCCTCCTCCTCTGTTGAATCTGGGCTGTCTAAGACACTAGGATCTCCATTTGTCTGGTGGTTGTACAGATCAGAGCAGTAGTTTGTCCACCTACTGACGATATCCCTTTCTTCTGTAAGATTGTTCCCTTCTTTGTCTTGAATTGCATTAGCTTTGGTCCATCTTTCCTTCATCAGATCTTTCACAACCTGGAAGGCTCATTTGCTATCTTTATTATTGATGCACTAATCAATTTTAGAGCATTGTTTTTCAATCCATATCTTGTTGGCCACCTTCATTCCTTTTTTGATCTTTCCACCAATCACTCTGTATTTATCAGCTCCCTCAATGCTGTTCTTGTCTCCCAAGTTATCCTCTAACATCACACATTTGTAGTATTTCATTTGTGACCCACGGATTTGTCTTCTTACGACGTTTCCCAACGATCTCCATTGCTACCTCATTCATTACAGTATTAAAATTGTTGGTCATTGTTTCTACGTCTTCCTCTAGAGTAAGCGGCAGGACAAATTTTCCAACAATCATTGCTTGGAATGACTCTGCAATGGTTCGGTCTCTGAGTCTTTCCAAGTCAAACTTGGTTCTGGTGAACTTTGGCCTGGCAATTTTCCTTAGCCGCAGCCAAAAATTTAGCATCACAAGATCGTGATCACTTCCAATATCAGCACCAGGGAAGCTCCTTGTTTTAGATCTGTTAATCCCAGAATGAAATCTGTTTTGCACCATGATGTAGTCAATCTGGCTATGATGGAGACCATTAGGTGCGTGCCACACTGATCGTCTGGGATCAGGGATCTCAAACTCAAGTCACCATGAGGGCCACATGAGGACTAGTACATTGGCCCGAGGGCTGCATCACTGAAACCTTTTCATACAACAACACAAAAAGTATAGTCAAAAATGAAAAAAAATGAGGAGTCATATAGCATGCTATTAAAAGTCAATGTATTAACTTTTTTTAAACTGTTATGCGAAGAAGGGCTTTAATAAAATATAAACAACTGTAACTATTCCTTATGTCAGTAACACTGATGCTGATCTACACTAACAGTCGATCAACATAGCTGTAATGGCAGGAACTTTTTAAAGTAACTATTCATACAAAATATGTTGCCACTTTTAACAAACATTCTTCCCAGCTACTCACAGCAAAGAATCATACATGCTGAACTTCATACCTCAGACTGCTCGTCTAGTGCATGAGGCCCCGCCCATGCCCCCATTCCAGCCCCTTTCCCAAAGTCCATGCCTCGACTCCGCCCCCTCCTGCCCCTATTCCAACCCCTTCCCCAAATCCTTGACCCGGCCTCACCTCTTCTTCGCCTCCTCCCCTGAGCGTGCCTCGTCCCCCCTCCTCCTGGAAAGTCCTTAGCACCGCCAAACAGCTGTTTGACGGCGCAAGCGCTGGGAGGTAGGTGGAGGAGCGGGGACACGGCACGCGTGGGGAGGGGAGTCTGGCTGCTGCTGGAGTCGGCACCTACGGTGGGCTGCAGGAAATAACTCTGCGGGCTGTGCATGTTTGAGACCCCTGGTCTGGATGCTTTATGTGCTTCTAATGTGTTTGAAAGAACCAGATTGTTAGAGCTGGCAAACTCAAAAAGTCTCAATCCTCTCTCAATGGTTACCGCATTACTGAAAGGGGCACAATAATCTCGCCAATCTGCCTGTGCTTCAGTACCCACTTTAGCATTCCAATCTCCCTGTACAATCAGGATATTTTTCTTGTGTACCTTATTGATAATGTATTGGAGCTGATTTTAAAAATCTTCAATTTGCTCATCGTCATAGTCTATTGTAGGGGCGTAGACATGTACCCTGTGATATTAAATGGTACTGCCTTTAGATGGATGGAAATAAGCCTGCTGGACATTGGGCGGCATCCTAATACTGAATTATTGATATCTTTATGCACAAGAAATCCTATGCCATTAACATGTTTGTTCTCTCCACTGTAAATAGAGTACATAGCCTCGTTCCATTAGTACCCCTCCAAAGTTTTTCCATCTGACCTCAGAGATTCCTAGGAGGTGCCAGGTGTATTCTTCCATTTCGTACGTGAGTTCTTTCAATCTCCCTATTTGTCTCAATGTCCTTACATCCCATGTGGCTATGGTGATGTTATCTCTTCCCCGGATCCTCTTCGTTGGGGTTACACCAATAGTATACTTGTCACGTCCACACTGGTGGCAGTGGATGGTGCGGTCATTATTAACCCGGGCTGTGATCAATCCGGTATGGATATTGTTGACTTGCTCATCATATGGTGTGTCTTGGGAAAATTTCGAACCTGGTAGAGCCCATCCTTCTCCAGGCAGCCCCCTTTTAGTTGCCTCCTACGACGTGCAGGAGCAGCAGTGGGCCTATTCTGTCCCTGGACCCACAGGGGAATACAAATGCTATATTTTTATAGTTAACCAAAAGTGTGCATTCATGAGAAGAGAGAGCATAAAATGCTTATTCCATGGGGTTTTCAACTGAGTCTTTGTAAGTGCAAAGAGGTAACTTAACAAAAATAGTAGTGATAGTTTTTAAATTGTTCCCATACATGTTGTATTTGTTTTTCTTTTCTGTACCACCCAGGGAATTCCCACTGTGATGAGACAGCTTGTTGTAGGTGGGAAGCCTTGTTTACAGCAGGCAGGCAAGTTACAATATGTTTGCAGATCATAAATTACAATTAATTACAGATATACTACATGCATTATATTAAGTTTCCACTTGCCACAACTGTAGTAACCTGTCTTCTTCCCCAATTAGAGCCACTTAGCTCTAAAACAGAGTGATCACCATGACCCCAACCAGAGAAAGAGGTCAAAGGAACACAGACATTGCCATTCAAGATCAGACCAGTGGTCCATTCTCTGACTGTAGCCCCCATCAGATGTTTCAGAGAGAGGTGCATTAATCCCTAAATGCATAATTATGAAATGATCAGCACCAAGGAGAAGTTTCTTCCCAACACAAAGCAGTTAGGGGTTGCATTAAACATGAGAGTTTATAGCACTTTTGTTAGTTTGGCCAAATAAACTGCAGATGGCCTCATTATCCACAAACATCTAACCCTGTATTGAATCATGCAAAACTCTTGGTCTCAATATTTTGTGGCAATGAGTTCCACAGGTTAATTACACATTAATTACACATTTCCGCTTATTGATTTTCAATTTAGCTCTTCAGTTTTACTGAACTTCCCCTTGTTCTAGTTTTATTATGTCTGTGTGGAATTCCTCCATCTTTTCATCTTGATTATCCTTAAAGGGTCAGGGATGCAACCCCATGCTCTGAGTGTCCCTAGCCTCTGTTGCCTGAACCTGGGAGTGGAGGACAGGGGATGTATCATTTGATGATTGTTTGTTCTGTTCATTCCCTCTGAAGCACCTGGCATTGGCCACTGTCAGGAGACTGGGCTAGATGGACCATTGGTCTGAGCCAGCATGGCCGTTCTTACGTTTTTCATTTTGTCTCAGAAAATGTTGCCACTTCATGGTTCATCCCGTTTTCCAAACTATTAATGAATATATTAAACACTCCCCAACCTAGTACAATAACCTACTGTTACATTTTTCACCATGTAATAAAATTGACTGTTTATTCCTATTCTTAACCAGTTTCTGAGGCACAAAAATACTCTACCTTTTGCCTCAAATACATAGCTTCATGACAAAACTTGTTGTGAGGGACTTTGACAAAAGCTTTCAAGGTCCCTTTATTTATTAATTTGATGACAAACATTCTAATAGTTTGGGGAAGCACAATTTTTCTTTACAGAAACCTTCTTCTTTCTATCATACATTAATTTAAGTACTATTCTTAAACCTACTGTTTTAATTGGTCTGTGAGGTCCAGGATAACCCCCTACACTTTCTTTAAAAACAAATACAATGGCTGCATTCCACCCCCTTCAGTACAGTTGATTATAATGAGATTGTTGCGTAGTGGATAGAAAGGAGAGAAACTGTTGGACTGTATTCTCAGATCGACAATGATTTTTCATCCAAAACTAAAGTACAAACAAGATGCCACAGTATTTTATATAAATATTATTATACACAAAATATTATCTACAAATTTGTCCAAAGGCAAAAAAGCACCAATAAACCCATATTACACTTTAATACTCCTCCTCGTACATTAAATACAGAAATAGAGTGGGATTTTCCTGATTAAATTACAAAAATATTGCACAGATTATTTTTGAAGACAACATATAACCACAGGAGCTAGGCAGTTAAAGGAGAGAAGAGCCAAATACCGTGGAGTTTGGGTCAGTCACTAGAGGTAGCTGGCTTCCCAATCTCACATAAATGACAAGAGCCATAACTTGAAGCCAAATGGCAAGAAGATTAGGTAGACAGCACCACTAAACCTGAAGCGCACCTCTGGCTCAGCTGCTATGAGAGCTCAGCCAACGGGCAAGGTGGGCTGCCACTGAAATGCCACTAACCTGTGCCCACTATTAAACGGGCAGTGCAGTGGGAGTATGTTTTTTATAATTCCAAGGGCAGCTGCTACAATTTTGATTTGCTAGGCAGAACGTGATGGCGTCCAGCTTTAGCAAAGTCATCACATGAGCATAATTATACAGAAAAAAAAAATTTATTTTTACTGGCAGCCACTTATTTTAGATGGACATACATAGAAAGGTAGATGGACATTCATAGAAAGGTAGATTACTGCCTTGTGGGAGAGGAGGAGATTACGAGACTTCATTCATGGTTGCAAAGTACATTTTGAGCTTCGGATGGAAGAAATTTTAGTATGGCCGAGTGTAATTACCAGGATTTAAAGTGAAAGATACCGAACTCCTATGCTCTCCTCCCTTCCCTACACTGCAAAAGAAACTCTAATCCACAATCAAGAAATCAGAAATCAAGAAACATGATTCCCTTTTCCTGCCTCCCGACTCCAAAAGGGGAACCTGGCTAGAAGGAATTCTGGTATTCAGTACTGCACCTGTGTAATTACAGATTACAAGTGTGCTAACCAGTGTACTAAATAGAGACACCTGCCACTTAATTAGATCCTTTCTTAGAGGAAAATGCACATACCCACATACTTGCTCCTCTCCTTAATTCATTTCAGACATTGCAGAAAACTAGTCCTCAAGATCCGTCAGCCAGCCAGTACACAGATGTTTCAGGAAGAAAACCAAGTCAGGACTAATAGGTTCACTTCTTTGGCTCTAGGTGACAGGTCAGCAGCTGGCAGGCTCCACAGAAAGTGAAAATGCTCCTTAAGCACTGCCCTGAAATCCTATCAAATCTGTGCTTCTCTTTATACACTTGGACACCAAGCAGGCAAAGCAGCTACTCCAGCCCTAATGTGATATCTCTGCTGAAACTAGCCAACCCTAGTCCTGTGATTTACAGATCACAGGCTCTCTCCCAATTGCCTCATTTACTCAGTTAAACCAAGAATTCCTTCAGTACAAGAATAAATCCACTGATACCCCTTTCATTTAACTCAGAGGGCACCCTTGGCACACTAACAGGGTCATCACTACAGAAAGGGACATTCCAGTCCTAAATGTCTCTTGCAGAGAACATCGCTGCTGAATTAAACACCAGACACTGAGATGGGATGGCTTCAGCCCAAAGCAAATGCAAAGATTAGAAATGATGGGGATAATCAATCCCAAGACCTCCATGGGACATCATGCTCCAATGCTGACTGAGGCCTCCTCCTTCTCCTGGCTTTCAGTTTTTAAAAATTAGCTCTTCAACTCACCTGCACTCCTCTCCCTGACTCCCTTCATATGTTACTTGTCTTACACCATAAACATTTTGAGCAAAGACCTGTCTTCCTATGTATTTGTATAGGACCTAGATCAATGGGGCCCAAATTCTGACTGGGACCTCTGAGCATTATCACAGTATATTAAACACAACACAACACTTCTCATTTGATATAAATATACACCTCATACCTCTCTACCCACAGTTTATCCCTCAGCCCCTTTTGACTACACAAACAGGCTAGAACCTTTCTTCCTATGAAGAAAGATGGACGTTGCTCCTTCCAGAGTCAGCCAGGCATGGAGATAGAAAGAAGGAAAAGAATCCTGGAGAGCAACGCAAAACACTCCATTGCTCTCTGATTCCTGGGCTGAGCAAGCAGACTTCTCTCACAGGAGAGCAAAGCCCATGAAAGGAGGAACAACCAACAAACCCCATAGCAGTTCTGATAGCTGTGGGTCAGCCGCAGCTCTGAAACCTAGTTACCTAGAGAGAAGTTTGTATAAGCCTAAGCTATCCCCACTTCATCGCTCCAGTCAGTCCTCCAGTGTCATAATCCTCCACAGCTTTAACAGATTCGTTCTACTGCACAGACACAGATCTGTAGGATTATCCTACCTGTGGTACTCAGATTTAGAAATCAGTGCCACCAATTTAAAAATAAAAAAGAACACAACTGTCTGCTTTTTTCTCTGCACCAGTTCTCTTCAAAGAGAGATTTCTGGAGTGATCAGAAGTCTAGACTTCCTGTGGCTTCTCACCTGTGGGCACCCCTACCCCACCCCTATCTGACTGTAGGGATGGGCATAATCTTCCAGGAGTCTTTCTAAACAGTGTAATCTCCTGGTTTTGAGAACATACAGGAGGTCACTTCAGAACTAACCATACCAGCAACAACAGATGGGAACATTTTAGTAGCCAGCCTATCTTGGGCTGTACCTCCTTTTTTAAACAAGCCACCTAAAGCAAATCACCCTTACTCTAGTGCTGAACTATTGCAACCAGCATTCTGGGATGGATCTGGCAGTGAAAAGCACTAAGCTATGAGTGGTTACCAGTAGTTGAAGATAACAGCAGCTGAACAGAGACAAGAAGAGGCAGGTACAAGAGTGAGCTGCAGATGAGCTATAAACTTATTTAGATTAGAACAGTGGTTTTCAATCTTTTTTAATTTGAGGACTCATGGAGGTACAGTCTAAATTTGGAAATTTCAAATGGAGGTACAGTCTCCTTTGGAAATCTTAGACATAGTGTGCGGACGCAGACTACAGCTTAAAAACCACTGATCTATGGTAACAACCACCTTTCGTGGACCCCTTAGACATAGTCAGAGGGTTCCCAGGAGTCCACAGACCACAGGCTGAAAATCACGGGATTAGAAGATTTACAGGGCAGGAATCTTGTCTGTGTATTTGCCAAGTGCCGCATAGGCTCTGAGCATTACATAAACAAAGAACAATGGGAAGGAAAGAATGGCAGGTTGATTATATTGAAAACAACATTTCCCTCTTAAGGATGATTCTGTGGATAACAGTGAAGAAGAAGAGAACTAGACTGAACAAGTCTGAAAAGAGAGAAAGGACAGGGAGTCAGGGAGAAAAAGAGGGTTGCTGAGATGGGTGAGAAAGATATGTACTGCACTCTGTCACTGGAGAAACTGTGTCTGAATCTCTGTTCACATTCAGAATAGCTGCAACAATCTAGAAATCTGCTAGACATACACACAGAGACAATGATCACACTGGTGTGGTTTTAAAATAGATTTTAAAACATTTGATTTTAACAAGCCAACAACTTTAATTAGACTAATGCCTGACCTTTTTACGGTGCCCAATTGATGTTTGTACAGGAGTCAGAGCATACCAGAATGAAACCAATGTTTTTCTGATACAAGAGAAAGTGTGCCATCTAGCGGTGAGTTCCTCACACTGACATCAAAAATAACTGCACTTCTTTTTTACAAACCCAGAAAGCCTTACTCCCTTCCAGAAACACTATTATTCTGCAAAACTAATTTCTTGCCTGATATTTGCAACATTTATTTACATTAGAAGGCGTCTCTGAGGCTATGGTGCCCTCTAGCAAAGGAAATATTCACTGAAGTCTATGAAAGTTTTGTACTGGTGCCCCTCAGTAAGTCCTTCTCTGAAAATAACCAACCACCTGGTCACCCAATCCACAATGATCTGTAAAAATCTACTGTCATCAGTGTGCCACAGGGAGAGACACAGAATAAAAGGAACACACTTTACTGACACAGAACAATAGAATCACAGCTCATTCCTAGCAATCAGGAGTTACAATAGTTTATATCAGCCAGCAGTGCCTCTTCTAAAGCGAGTAGCCTGTAGAGCAAAATAAAGAGGCTAATACATTTAATACACAGCAAGTAGATTTATTCTGCAGATGAAAACTAATGTTGCAGAAGAACTGTAGATTTGGGATAACTGAAGGCTTAGCATCTCTGGGCGTCCATGACAGAGTAAATATAAAGGGGCACACAAAATACTGACCGAGTTCCTGCAAACCCAAACTACACCACTCTTAACAAAGAAGCAGAGTCTAGTAAATTGGAAAGTGAACAGCATTAGGACATGAATATAGAGGAACCCTTGGTCAAATGCATATGAGACTGCAGACAGCTTCGTGATTTGGGTACAAGTGGAGTGTAACAGATAGAATGCCATGTACAATTTTATGATCTGGGTAAGGAGGGGCACAACTTATATGTCCATCATATTGGTAAACTGTTGAAGTTATACTTGCATTATATATAGGGTATAATTAAAAATAGCATGTGCTGTTCTTACCACCGTAAGAGTAGGAAGAACTTTGGAGAGGATGAAAAGGAGCAGGGGAAGGACAACACAAAATAATTCCGGGCTAGGCGACAATGTTAGCCAGTCTTCTACAATTTCTAATGTTTAGGCAAGGAAGAAATCACAGGTTTCAAAGAAGATGGAACTGATTCCCATCACCTGGTTGAGATGGCAACAATTCAGAACTTGTGGTCACTGGACTACAGTACAGTGAGAGCAACTTTTGAGTAAGGTATTTCGTTTTTGCACTTTTCACAGTTTATTTTCACCAAAGTTGCAGCACTGGAAGACAACCACCAAATCTCTCATAAAACTCCCCAAAAAGATAAGCACAGAGATGTTTGGCCTTAACACTCCAAGAAGATGCCCCCTCCCCTTCCAAATACTATTACATAAAATTACACACCAAAAGCCCTGCTCATAAACTAATCTGACAGGGAACCTGCAGGGACCACGCAATCAGTGAACAAAAGCCATTGCGAGCAGACACAGAAGAGAAGCCCTGGAGAACAGCGGGAGGAAATGAAAAACCATCTTCCGCAAAAAAGCCACAGGCTGCGTGCTCTTCCCCTGCATTCCATGTATAAATGGAGAAACTAAGAAGAGAAGACACAGGGACATAATGCATTCCCTTTCTTCCTGCTTATCTAGTTATTAGCAGACAGACAGTACATTGCACTGGCTCTTTGGGATAACAATCCAACTGTTCCCATTCTCTCCTACTCACTGTCTAGCATTTAACTTTCCTCAAGCTTTCACAAGAGGTACGCTTCAGGAATATGATTGGGACAATGATCTCCCTTTATACTTGTTCTCGTTTCCTGGCTGAAAATGAACATAATTCATACTGAAAGAAGACTGGAAAAAAAAACTAGCCCCAATTCCACTTGGTGCAATCACATGCAAAAGGTGATTTTCTTGAGAGCAATTTGTTCGTCTGTACAAAGAAACGCCCTTAATACTGCTAAACAATGCGGCACAATCAAAAACCTCACTAACACTTCGCATCGAATATTCTGATTTTAAATGAAGAGGTTATCAGACTTCAGCAGGAAGAGTCACTTGGTTTCATTTCCTTCCCACTGTGAAATTACCTCATTAAACCTTTAACAGCTTGAGGTAAGTAAAAGCTTCCATACCACTGTCTGGCAGAGAGAAAGTTTGGTGGGAAGAACTCAGTACTTCACTCTCCTGCAAGTCTGAACATATGAATCCTGAGCAGAGGCAGGAGACGGTCTCAGCATTGCTATCTACCTACGTGCATTAAGGAAAAGGTAGCTCACCACACACATTGGACAACACAAAGAATTACGAGAAAACTAAGAGGACACTGCTTGTGAGAGACCAGGGCTGGCTCTAGGATTTTTGCCACCCAAGCAATAAAATTTTTGGCTGCCCCCGCTTTTTTTTTCATTCCCCCCCTACCCCTTCCCAACCTCTTTCCCAAATCCCCAGCCCCGCCTTCTCCCCCGGACATGCCGCACTTCCCCCCCTCCATTGCTTCCTGCAGCTCCTCCCCCCACCCCCAGAAACGCCCTGCCATAGGTCATCTCCGCTCCGCCTGCTCCCCTGAACACGCCGCCACTCCGCTTCTCCCCCTCCCTCTCAGTCGAGGGAGAGGCAGCACGTTCAGGGGAGCAGGCGGAGCGGAGGTGAGCAGGGAGGGGGAGAGGTAGAGGAACCGCTCCCCACCCCAGCTCACCTCTGCTCCACCACCACTCGGTTTCCTCTCCCAGGCTTGCCGCGCAAAACAGCTGTTTCGCGCGGCAAGCCTGGGAGGGAGGGGGGAGAAGCGGAGCAGCGGCGCACTCAGGGGAGCAGGTGGAGGCAGAGCGGAGGCGAGCTGGGGCACGTTTCTATGGGCGGCCTGGCCAGCGCCGGAATGCCGCCCCTAGAAACGTGCCACCCCAAGCACCTGCTTGTTTTGCTGGTGCCTAGAGCTGGCCCTGTGAGAGACAATCCTCTTTTACCTCAAGTAGCAGCGTACCCAATATAGAATCCCAAATCCAAAACAAGGCTAGGCCCAAAGTATGCCATCATTTTGCATGCAAAACTTCCAGTGTTTTTGTTTGCTTTGCAGCTGCAATCGATGGGATAGGGACAGGGGCCCGAGTGGAGAAGTTTGATCTGGGGTAAAAGTTGCAGGTCAAGCCTAATTCTTGTCTAAAGCATAGCTCTCAATGCAAGGATGTACAAAGGAAAGCAGTTCTTTTGGGCAAAACACCTCCCTTCCCACCAATACGCATAATCACATTTGAAACATTGAGAGAGCCACAGCCCTTGCAAAGGTGGCACCTGAGCATGGCCCTAATTTCGCAGATTACTTTTCTTGCAAAAGCAGCAGCTATCCCTGGGAAGAAGATGCAACAGATACCACTCTTTGGTTACATCACAGACAAATTAGAAGAGCCAGAACTGTGATTCAGTTCAATGCTAAAAGATGTCAATCTCTGTATCTGTAGCAGCGATTCTCAAACTGTGGGTTGGGACGCCAAAGTGGATTGCGTCCCAACTTAATAGGGTTGCCAGGGCAAGCATTACACTTGCTGGGACCCGGGGCTGAAGCTGCAGCCCGAGCTCCATCACCACCCAGGGTGGCGGGGCTCAGGCTGTGGCCCCCTCTCCTGCCACCCAGGGCAGCTGGGCTTGGGCTCTGCTCCCCCACCCACCCCACCCCAGGGTAACTTTGTTGTCAGAATGGGGTCGCGGTGCAATGACGTTTGAGAACTCCTGATCTACAGTGTTACACGTCAGCCCTCTCTTTGACGAGTGTTACAATCATTTCACTGTCCCTAGAGAAATTTTCTCAGCACCAGAAGTGAAAAATGTTTATTACACCTCTACCATCATATAAAATACAGGATAATAAGAGAAAGAGCTGTTAAGTTAAGTTACTACTTTAGAAAACAACACGACAGGTCAGTCTAACGCAACATTCCTGAGATTTCATTACAGGAATTTTCAATAATGCATCACAGGCTCATATATATGACTTGCCGTACATCTCATAAAACACTCCACTCTTAATATGGTCACACTAACTCAATTCCTTCTAAATATGAATGTAGTTGTACACAAGAAGTTTAGAGAACTAAAAGCTGAACCAGCTTTCCACCCACCACAGTCTCAAATGGATTGGATCAGGCTGTTAGTCACCAGTTCACAAATTAATCCCCAAAAGATACTCTATGACTGTTTGTATTTAACAAGGCAAAATCATATATACTTCATAGCAGTGAGAGAGAGGAGTACCAACAGACAAGTTTGCACACGGGAGGACAGATAAGGTGGACAGCCTGACAAGCTTAAGCCATCAAGATCACTAAGTAGTAAAGCAAGTGGAACAGGTGGTTTAACTCCATCAGCACCTACCTGATATTTAAACCAGTGCTCTCATCTAGTTTTTCCCAGCTTTTCAACTTTCCCAGAAGTTTCTAGGGAGGAGGCAAAAGAAGTCAATAAAGAAACCTAAATGAGTGTTCTTACATCTCAACTCCTATAGCTGCATTTTTCATTCCTTCCACCTTGGCCTTTTCCACTTTTTTCCTGTGGACTTTATCATCTATGCATGACCCAGTACTGCTGGAACATCATTCTGTGTACCCAAGACACTATTAACAGCAGCATTAATCTTCTCAACCACCACAGTTACATGGCACAATGTACCATTTCTGTGCCATCCATTATCTATCCTTGTGAATTAACCCCCATGTACCAGATCCTGTTACTACAGAGACCAAAGAAATTAAAGCAGTATTCCAAACATGCCAGTGCTATACCAGCTGCTGTGCCCATTTCTCCTCCCCCACCAAAGGGATATGCATCACAACTCTCTATGCTTTCAGTACCAGATTGGATTGCCCAAGTCAGATCTAGCCCTTATAATAGCTCTGCACCACAACAGTTTCCATGACCGGGTAATCATCTTGAAAAATCATTTTACCTTTGACAGAGGGTGGGTGAAAGGGGTGATTCAGGCAACAGCAAAACAAAGAAATCAATTGTATTGATACAAGACTGTAAGGTGGCCCCTTCTACCAGCAAAACTGATCTGAGGGTATGTTACAGGTTCCCATTATGTGTCTATCTTACACCAACACCTCTGGTAAGCATTGGGGAACCAAAAGGGCATTCATAGGTGGGGCAAGGTGAAAGGGAGATGTCACAATGAAGATGCGATGCTACTTAGAGAAGTCTTTAAGATGAACAATGGACAGACTTTTGTTTTTCTCTCATTATGAACACTCCCCTCATATGGGTATTCTACATCTTAGGCTACATCTTGGGATTGGGCCAGCATGAACCACAAACCACAGCAATCACTGTCTATACCCTCGCTATGTCTAGAGGAACTTAAGTTCCCTAAAAGGCCACACAAGCAAGAGCAGTAGCCCCAATTCTACTTATATAGCAAATGTTCTTGGCTCCTCACCTCATTCTCCAATTCGAGGTTCACTAGATCGGCCTGAAGCTTCTCATAGCGCTCCAGTTTCCTCTGGAGACCTTCCACCTCCTCTCTGAGTAACCCATTGTTTTCCTTCATTTCCCTGAGAAAAAGAGAAAGGGCAAAGCCATTAGAAAGCCACCACAACAACTCAATTCTCTTATGTAAACTCTTGGATACACACACACAATCACAGGGAAGCATAAGGTATTAAAAAAGCCATTATGACACTGAGCCAAAGTGGTAACCTTCTATAACCTTTGCTACAAAATGACTGTTACACAGGAGGCAGCATTCACTGGGCTAAGTTTTCCCACTCCAAAATGCCCTGAGTTATGTCCAAACATATGAAAATTTCATACCTGCTTTACCGATTACTTTAAATTCTGTTTTTGTACAAACACAACAGCCTTGACATTATGATGCAAAGTCCATATGAATGCAGGTCTGGAACTCAGCAAGTAAGGAAACAGGCAAGAGTTAGTGCTCTTGTCCGTTTACAGATAGTAAGATTTCTTCAGCCCCGAGTTTATTTTAATATAGGTTTTGTGGGGGTACATTAGTCAATCCAATGGTGTCAAAAATAAGACCACTAATCTTTCAATGTGCTTCTGTTTCCACTCTGCTACGACACATTTCACATTTCCAAACAGAGAGGATTGCATAGAGGCACCTGGAGAGTTTCCATGATAAATTGTCATTGAATGGTGGTAGTCCACATAAATCAAGAGCAAACTCAAGGAGCCTGCTTAGACTCCAGTCTTCTAAATTGTGGTAAAGGGAAGCTGGCAAGATCAGATACTCATGTACTTCAGACTTTTTGTTCATTTGTTTTCAGAGATTGAAATTAAACTCTCTCAGGATAACAGCATAACAAAGTAATGCCAGATTACTCCATAAACACAAGACAACCAAGTTTCAAAATTCATTAGTACTTTGGAAACCTACAGAACAGATTCTAAAAGAGGCAGCACCAGAGCAATTTATAAACTTCAGCAGCCAGTCTTTCAAAATGATACACTGGCACAAGAATGCTTTCAAAACATTAGTGGAAATGCTGACTGGCTGGTAACAAAATAAGAATTTAAAATCTTTGCCAAGATATTACAGGGATAGACATGTTAGAAATGTTGTGAGATTGAAGAGATAGCCCATCACAAATCCCATAAAGAAAGGATTTATTACCAGCAAGTATGTTTAGCATCAAATCCCTCTCCAATCTCCCCTTACTATGCACAACCTTCCCTTTGATCCAAGCTAGAAGGTAAATATGTCTCACCTTCCAAAATGACCAATCCTCATTTCATGATCCCCTCACACTGTGCAAAAGGAGATTATCCAGAATCCTCCAAATCACAATAACTAGTAACCATTACAACACTGGCTCAACCTCATACACAGTAAATAGAGAAGACCTTTAAACTTCCTTCCACAGCATTCTATTTGGAAATTTCCATTCTATATAATGCACTGTATTATGCAAAGCCCCCGAGACAGAAAATGACAGCTATAGGAGGATGGATCACAGCAGAAGATAGCCATTTTTGACATATGCCCCATACTGAAGGCAGATCTTTCCTTCTCACCTGAAGTAGGCATTATCCTCCCTGAGCTGGAGCAGTTCCCGCTCCATCTTTGGGAATCGGGCCAGCTCTGTTTTCATGTTCTTCACAATTGCAGCATCTTGTTCCTGCAGGGAGAGCTTCTGTTCCAGATCCTGGAAGGTAAGTGATGACATGAGAACAAGACGACAACTGAGTTTAGCTCAGGAAGGCTCAGAGCTACCTCTCCACGAGACTGCTAAACCTGTCCAAATCCTTTTCTCTCTAGCACTCTCTCTATCCTTACATTAACTCCAACATACATCAGAAATGGGTACTGTTAACATTTAAAAGGACATCTGCCCTCCCTTTTACACATCAATTTCCTATTTGTCAAGGAGTAATAAGCCAAAGGTCATCTCTTCTCACCTACCATAAGGTAATATATGAGAGAAATTAGTACTCTGATGGACTTATTAGGAGTGGTCAGAACAGACACACACAATGGAGACAGGTTTCAGAGTAGCAGCCGTGTTAGTCTGTATCCGCAAAAAGAACAGGAGTAATTGTGGCACCTTAGAGACTAACAAATTTAGCTTATGAGTAAATGAGAAGACATTCATTGGATAGAGAGATTCTGGGATGAGAACCACACCTTCTTCCCCGCACATTGGTTTTTCCAGCAAACTAAGAGTTTATTTAGAGCAGTACTGCAGTTTGTTGTCCTCTTTCCCCACCTCCACTTCCAGTCACTCTGCCTGCTGTAGAAGTTTCTCTTGACACATCCATAAAGAATTGGCAATGCTGCTGCCCTTCAATCTTGCTCTACTCAATGCCAACCAAAGGAAACTCCACAATCAGCATTCCCTCAAAGTCAAGTTTAATTCTCTCCATCTGTTTCTATCTCTACTGCCTCCTATCTCCACAGAAGAGAATCACTCCTAACTGGGCTAGAAGTTAGTTTGGCAGGACAGAGGGCATCTCCATACTTCCCCCAACAAGTCAACCTGCAATCAAAAGCATTGCAGCTAGCTGTACTTTGTATGCATATTAAAAAGGATACCCTGACTCCAGTGGAAAGATTACCCCAGGAACAGGAACTGAGCTCAGAGTTGCAAGGCTCACCATCTGCCATGAAAAAGCAAACATGTCTAGAAGTATTGTGCCAGAGCCCTGAGTGACCAGACAAGACCAGGCTGAGCTTGCATCCAAATAATCTGCTATATAACGATACAAATCAGTTATCTACACAGAAGTTGTAGTTATGTTCCTGAAAAATGCTGCTTTAAGCGAAATGATGTTAAGCGAATCCAATTTCCCCGTAAGAATTAATGTAAATTTGGGGGGGGGGGGGGGGGGGGGGGGGGGAGGTGTTAAGGTTCCAAGGAAATTTGTTTAGTCAGAAAAAAGACTTTTTATATACACACATACACTACACCTTTTAAACAAACAATTTAATATTGTACACAGCAATGATGATTGTGAAGCTTGGTTGAGGTAGTGGAGTCTCAGGGTGGAAGAGGGTAGGATATTTCCCAGGGAATGTCTTACTGCTAAATGAAGAGCTAGCTCTCAGCTGAGCCCTCAAGAATTAACACATTGTTGTTAATGTAGCCTGACGTGGCAGAGAGAGACACAGACACACACTGTGTGTGAGTGTGAGTGTGAGAGAGAGAGAGACAGACAGACACACACCCACCATGTATGAGACAGCGAGCCATGCACTGCCCCTTTAAGTATGCTGACCCCACTCTAAGTACACTGACTTTTTAAGTAGACCAGCAAGTTGAGACAGCAACTGCTGCCAGCAAGCTCCATTCATCCTGAGTCCTGTCGTGCCCCCCCTGCTCTGTGGAGAAGGGGTACAGGAGCTGCTGCTCCTGCCCTCCGAGGCAGAGGGCAGGAGCAGCACACAGCAGTGGGGGGAGGGACAGTTGAACTGGCCGGCAATTGATAGCCTGCTGGGTGGCTGTCGCACAGGGAATTTAGGGGAGCTGATGTGGGGCTGCTGGTCCACCCTGGTTCCAAGCCCCCACCAGCTAGCTCCAACAGACTGCTCTTTCTGTAAGCAGTGGACAAAGCAGGCGGCTGCCAAACAACATTCTAAGGGAGCATTGCGCAACTTTAAACGAGCATGTTCTCTAATTGATCAGCGGCACAACAACGAAACAACATTAACTGGGACGACGTTAAGTGAGGAGTTACTGTACAAGTGCTGAATATTATAGACTGTGTAATCCACCCTTCTAATTTCTGTGCCTTGACATCTGAATTTAGGCAACTTCAGCTCTACCCACCTAACAAGCAAGGCATTTATATGACAGAGTGGCTCTCAGTTTCTGTAAGGGTAAATCTTCCCAATACTTTTTGTATGTAAAAATGAAAAGTAGACATTCAGCATGGGTCTCACACACTCTCACCTTAATTTTCTGCTCATGTTCTGCCAACAGAGACTGGCTTGCTTGCAGCAACTGGATTTGTTGGTTGGCCTCCTGACATTTTCTGTTTTAAGCAGACATAAGAGACAAATTTACATACAAGAATCACTTGATGGGAACAATCTATTATAGATATAGAGGTATACTGGAGACACACACTTATTCAAGTGTCATTTACCACAACGACCTAGGACTGTTGTGGTGTAAAAGCAAGAACTGCCCCCCAGGACCTTTCTTTAATTTAATTTAAAGTTCTGGGGCAACTGAGACATTCACTGTGGAGACAGATTACCTCTACTTAGGAAAGCAGAAATATTCATTCTTCTAAAAAATACTGACTCCATATATCCATAGAGATCCTCACGATCAAGTTACCCCATGGCCACACCAACAAATACATGAGTACATTACATAAAGAAAGAGTCATTTAAACCTTGATCCTAAAAAGGAGTGTTGGTACATGGAGCTGAAAGAGGAGGATGCAGCAGGCAGACACACACCTCATCAGATCTTCTAATCACCCCTCAACTACACATAGTACAAAATCAAGTATCAACATGAATATGAGAAGGGAGGTTTTAAGCTTGGATGTTTTTTTACGAAGGTAGAATTAAACTGCTGCTCAGCGCTAGTTTCCGGCAAATTTTATAACCTACACATCCAGATCAAAAAAGCCCTTTGAACAGCAAAAATAAAAAAGCTGTTGAACATTTTCTGAATGGCAGCAGCTGCAGAAGACTGAAGATTTCTTTTTTCCTTGCAGTTGTTGATCCCCTACTCACTGGTGTTGCACATCCAGCTGTTCCATCAGCTCCTGCTTCTGAGATTCCTGGCTTGTCATTTGCATCTCCTGATTCATTAAACTCCACTGCAGCTCAGATATTTTCCCTTTCAATACGCTGATCATCTGGATTCACAGAAAGAAGAGGAAGAATAAACAACACACAAATAGACCAATGGACCTCCAGGCTGAACATTATGGAATGCAAACTGCTGAGATAAAACAACTGACTAATGTGAAACACTGAACCTAGAAATAATTCACAATAAGACCTGCAAACCCACCTCAGAACAAAGTCAAAGAAAATTCTTTGCTCTCTTTCATCTGCCACCCAAATTGACATTTTCATTATTCATTAAGTATATGACCTCAAACTGGCATGCAAAAAAGCAAACCTCAAAGCCAGAACCTATGCTCACAAGAGGATGTGTCCTACTGTTGACAATTATTCCATCATCACCATATCCACATGCTCCTAAGCAGTGGGTTTTCAAAACAGAGACCCAAAAATTTTCAACCAGTCAAGTAATAGCAAAAATAAGCCCTCAGTAGAGGTCTAGCTACCATGGTGATTGGCACAAAGAAGTATGGCTAAGACAGTAATCACAGCAGCATTTGCCATTACACCTTTACTAAGCTACTAGACTCAGCTCTCACTCTCAGACTCACTCAGAATACACACACACAGAGGGACAAACATCAGTACTGCCAAGTCTGAAATAAACTAGTTGACTGACGAAGCTTATATGGCAAATATAGACAGCAAAGCAGAGGAAGGAACTTCACAAAGTTGAAGAATAAACCACATTGGCTCGAATAACCATTATTCGCCTGACCCTCATACCTCACTCCCACCTTTAGCATTCTGAAACGTATCGGATCGCACCCAAAATGTGTTAGATGCATTAAAGAGACAAGATCCCTGTCCCAAATTTTACTGATGTGGGGATAAAGGTGGCATAGAAATAGGTCAGCTGCATTTATTATTGGGTTAGTTTTTCTTCCAACCTCCAAAAGTCTTCCTATTTTTATTGCCACAAATTCCAATTGGCAAGTTAAATCCACTCATTTGAACCCCTCCTCATGGTCCCAAAATCCCTAAATTTTGGGTGCTTAGCTAACAAATGCTAGTAAAGGAAGTTGCCATTTAAGACATATTTGGAAGATGTCTCCTCTAGGTAGTTTGGTCCGACCTAAATCTCAGCTCCGCTAACTCTCCTGCTCGTTTCCTTCACTCCCTTCATTGCTTTCCCCCACTCTCCACATCATGACTTCTATCCTGATTTCCCCCATGCCCAGAACACTCTCCCTGCCCTTGCCCTCCAACTGTCTTTCTCCTCCAAATCCACCTCTCCAAGCAACGTCGTCTCATATTCCCCATATTCACCACTCTCGAACTGTTATCCCGTCTCCTGTCCTGTTTAGACTGTAAGCTCTTTGGAGTAGAGGACACATCTCATCTGTTTGTTAATCACTGTGTACACTGTGGTTCTAATTGTTGTAACAAGAGTGGATTGCTCCGATTCCATGTGACCCTCAAAGTCACCTAGAGCACTGGGTGAAATAAGAAATTGCTGTGCTCTTACTTCATTAGCTTCAGCCAGTTTGCTCTCCTTCTCCTGCAGCTTCTTGCTCACAGTCTCCATGCTCTTCTTAAAGGATTTATTCATCTCCATTTGTTCCTTCAGTTTAGCCTCAGCCTCCACTTCCTTTTCCTGATAGTGCTTTATGCGTGTGAGGAGCTCCTGGTTACGGTCAGCCTCTCGCTAGGGAAGGGAAAATGTAAAGGGACTTCATAAAGAAGAAAGAGCCATAACGGTGAAGACATCGTCCTTTCCTCTTTGCCCCTTTCCTCACTATAGTCCCACAGGCAACCCCACCAACGAATGCTTTTCAGAGCCAAGCTCTTTAACCCCCTCGCTAGCAAAGCTAGTATCTCACTGGCAGCTTCTCAACGACCGGGGAATGAAGCCAGGAAATTACTAGACAGATTCCAAGCACTTCTTGAACTGATGTATGGACGTTAGCACACAGAGTTGGCTTCATGGTTTGCACAGCATAATTTACATTGGCTCAAACATGAAAACCCTGGATACATCAATTACCCTTGCACAAGAAGTTTATTTCACTGAGCCTGGGACCTTGATATCTGGAGTAACAAGACAAGTTTCTCTGTGAAATTTCTATTTGCATTAGAGCATTTTAAGTCTAAAATATTTTAATCTTAAATAAGTCAACTTTAAACATACAACATAAACAACCAGTGCAACGAAACCACCAACATATGGGGGCAGATTTAGGGGTTTTTTCAGCCATATTTATTTATTTTATTGGCACTCTGACAGCATTTCACATGCCATTTCAAGTTCATTTCTAACTCAAATTGATTAGCACTTATTGAAAAATGTAAAGCAAATTGCTCTGCTAATCAAAGCAAATCAGGCCACAGATTTACATACTAAGCAAAGATTATGCAAAGCAACGCACGGTTCCTGAAACCTTTATCCACATGACTCATGAAACGCCGAATTTGAGCAGGGTAATTACCACACTGCTGGATTAGTGCTGCTCCCTTTTTGTAAGAGTATTTTAAGGGTTTCTGTGACTGACTCAGCTAGATTCAGGTTTGAACTGTTCTTGGCTTAATCCCAAGAGCGACTGACTTGAGGCAGAACCAGGAATTTACTCAGTGACCCACCATTTCACAGCTACAGAGTAAATCTGTCTCCCAGCATCCTTATAATATTTTGCTGGATTGATTTTTTTTTTTTTTTTAGCAGCTGAACTTTGGAGAGATGCTAAGAGCTTTATAGGATGACAAAGCCCACAAACTCTGCTGCTTATTTTAGCGACATAGCTAAGCAAACACATTTGGGCACACAACCAGAAGGCAACGAAACTATTAATCACTGACTAGAGCTCAGTGTCTTATCAATGCAGCTTCTCTTGTATGGCAGTCGCATGACTGGTGTTATCATTCCAGTCAAACATACCAAATGTTTGCAATTGTGCCAAATGAAGTTTAAACGCTTCTGGAAGAAACAAGGTTTAATACAGCAGACCTGAATCTCCTTTTGTTTTATACTGATGAGCAACAGAGTGCTCAATAAATAAATGTACAGAATATCTGGTGGTCAGATCAATATCAGACTATTTGTCAGCCATGCAACAAAGTTTTAATGATCTCAAGATGCTCTGACTGAAGCCTTGGCTGTCAGACAGCACAAATGCCGTACCCACCTCGTAGCTCCTAGCGTTAGTATTAGCTGCCTTCTCCAACTCAATGCGAGCTCTTTTGTGGCTCAGCTCCATCTGCATCTTCTCCCGTTCCACTTGCAGGAGCTGAGATTTGGAACGGATTTGCCCAGCTTCTTCCTCCAGCTGATCAGTTTCCATGTGAAGAGAGACATAAAAAACATACAATCAGCAGAAAAGCAATAATATTTTGCCTTTCTATAATACCCTCCAGCTTTGGCTTTCAAATTACTTTACAAACCTTGATATATTTAGCCCATCACGTCCTATATGGGGAAGGTAAGTATCATCATAAGCATTTAGGAGATGGGGAAACTGAGAACAAAGAGTTATGTGACATGCCCAAGGTCACACAGTGAGTCAGTGATAGCTAAAAATGGGAGTGTGGGTGAATTTTGGGGTCTTAACTCCAAATTTCCCACACCAATCATTACAGAAGCTCCCGTCTAGAATACACTTACCACACACAAAACTACAAAGATTCCTATTACAGATTTCTTTGGTCTTCTCGAAGAAGAAACAGGAGCTAGTCAAGGGTCAGAGACCAGGCCCCATACTTACATCTGTGAAACTAAGTGCTGAACAAATTAGCAGGTTTTTCCCACTGCCGTTAGACATACATGGTACAACCTCATTTTTATTCATATGAATGCATTTTTTGTGTAAAACTACTGCCGGTACTCCTGCGCAACCTAGGAGCACTGAAGGAATTAACAGAGCACTTTGTCTTTATGAAACATTAATACTTCCTCCATGTTCAATCAGAATTCCAGACCTCAACACACATTCACTGAAGATTCCACAACCAGCGGTGTCACACAAACAAAAGAGTAAAGAGATTAAAATATTATAGTCAGAACTTTAAATGCAATGGAAATTAAAATAAATATGGCAAACCCTTACTTTACACTCAGAGACATAACCAGAGATCCATAACAAAGCTACAGAAACTAAGAACTTTAAGGGAGATTTGTCTAAGATATCTTAGGTATTGCTGAAATGCCTATCACCATAGTATCCATAAAGACTGGTTTAGTAAATTAGACATTTACACTTCCAGGGCTACAATTCTGGCCCAGATAGAGGTCCTCAATGGAATGAATTTGGTCATCTCAATTCAGCCCTCAGAGTCAATATCATAAACACACCAGCGATAGTTTAGCCCAGCTGACAGTATGTTTTCAAGAGAGAGCTAGGCAAGCCAGGAAAACTTGTCCAACACCGCAAGCAAGCCATCAGTTAAGCTCAGTCGTGGGGCAGGATGAAGGGAAATCACAATACAGATGCCTGAGTTGGCCTACAGATAACTTAAAGGGGAAGAATTCAAGGGAGCCCCTTGATTAACCAGGACAAAGAGTCAGGCCCATAACTCACTTTTTTTTTTTAAATGAAAGGAATTAAGAGTTTTATTTTGGGTGCAAATTATCTCCATCATTGACAATGTAGGGATAGCAATGTAAGAAGGGACAACCCCCATCTCCTAACTAAAAAAAAATCTCCAGGCCTAAGATCAAATGAAATCTAAACTCTTGACTGCAGTGACACTACAGCTGTCAGTGAGCCTGGGATGCCTCACCTGCACCCTCTGCTGGTATTGCATATGCAAGGTACTTTGAAATGATCCTGGTGTGGATGGACCAGATGCGCCCTCCACACGCTGTGAAATGAAGTTGTTGAAAGATCTCAGGGTGGAGAACACAGTTGTATTATCCTCCAGGTTCTCCATGGTGAGCTCTCTGCTGTAAACACACACACACACACAAAGCCAAAAGTGAAACATCCAGGACAGCTTACAGTCTTATTCACTGCTGTAACTTAGGGAAGGCATACTCCTTTCTTCAAGTCACTCTGGAGCCGAGTTTCTCAAATGTGGCCACCAGGGCCATATGCAGCCACCAGCGGATTTTTTTTCAGCCACAACAGACTCCAAAGCATGGGGGGAGGGGAGGAGCCAAGCAGATTGTGGGGGCAAAGCAGCAATTCCTCCATGCAGCGCCCAGCTCCTGAACAACGGTTACAAAGGGCAGCAAGTTGTACCACCTTGGTGTTTGCGCTGGCACTGCCAGTGGGGATCGGGGTACCCTGCACAGCACAGCCCCCTCGGGGGGCCCCGGCAGTGCCTCTGGAGACATGGTGTACACAGTGCTGGAGGTAGCTCTTGTAAGAGGAGGTGGCTGCAGCTTTCAGTCGCTGGAGTGCTTCCCCCAGGCAGCTCCCCCACTCCTTCCCAGTCAGGCACAGGGAACCGGGGACTCTACAGGCAGCTGGTGACTTCCTGACCCACCTTCCCTGGGAAGGGGGCAGCTCTCACTGAAGGGCTGCACTCTGAGGCCACCCAACAAATTTTTTGTGAGAACCCCTGCTCTGGAGTCCACATTCTTCCCACATACATAGGGCCCTACCAAATTCACAGCTGTGAAAAACAAGTCACGGACTGTGAAATCTGGCTATTGTAGGGGGATCATGGTATTGCCACCCTTACTTCTGCGCTGCCTTCAGAGCAGTGGCTGCTGGCTGGGCATCCAGCTCTAAAGGCATCGTTGCCACCAGCAGCGGCTCAGAAGCGAAGGTGGCATGGTATGGGGGGCATCACTTTTTGAGAGGAGGCAGGGACAGCCTTATAGGTGGGCAACGTGATCGGGGGTGCGATGGTCACCCACTCACCCCATACAAACAGCCAGCCCAAGGCCCCTTTAACACCCAACCACTTGGGAGGAGCAGGGGTGGGGGCACCCTGGCCACGGGCTCCTACTTTGCACCAGGCTCCAGCTGCTAGCCCCGGCCGGGCAGTGGAGGGACAGGAACTTCCTCTTCCCCTGCACGGGCCGCTCCTGGGGCCAAGTCAGACCCACCTCCGGTGATGGCACAGAAGTAAGGGTGGCAATAACATACCATGGCACCCTCATTTCTGCACTGCTGCTGGCTCCTCAGAACAGGGCTCCCAGCCAGCAGTCGCCACTCTCCAACTGCCCATCTCTGAAGGCAGCATCACCACCAGTAGCAGCGCAAAAGTAAGAGTGGCAATATCACGACACCCCTACAGTAGCCTTGTGACCCTCCCACAACCCCTTTTTGGGTCAGGACCCCCAGTTACAACCATGTGAAATTTCAGATTTAAATATCTGAAATTGTGAAATTTAAGATTTTAAAAATCCTCTGACCATGAAATTTACCAAAATGGACCGTGAATTTGGTAGGGCCCTGCACATACAGCATGCAAAACCAAAACTGTCAGCTGCAGTAAAAGTGAGGGAGCCAAAACCCACACGCTGCTGCCCAGATGGGAGGAGCACATTGGTGGCGGGGCCCTGTGCTACTGCCCCAGGGGTTCAGGGGTGGAGGGCAAGGTCCTGTGCTGGAACTCCTTGCCAGAGGATGTTGTGAAGGCCAAGACCATAGCAGGGTTCAAAAAAGAACTAGATAAATTCATGGAGGATCAGTCCATCAACAGCTCTTAGCTAGGGCAGTCAGGGATAGTGTCCCTAGCCTGTGTTTGCCAGAAGCTGGGAATAAGCCATAGGGAATGGATCACTTGATGATTCCCTGTTCTGTTCATTCTCTCTGGGGCACCCGGCGTTGGCCACTGTCGGCAGACAGGACACTGGGCTAGATGGACCCTTGGCCTGACGCACTATGGCCGTTCTTATGCTGCCCCAGGGGAAGGGGCACACTAGTGGCAGGGCCCTGTGCTACTTCCCCAGGGGGGTTCGGTATCAGGGGGCATGGTCCTGGGCTGCTACCCGGGAGGGGTCAGTATCGGGGGGCAGGGCCCTCTGCTAATGTCCCTGGAGGTTCAGGTTTCAGAGTAGCAGCCGTGTTAGTCTGTATCCATATAAAGAACGGGAGGACTTGTAGCACCTTAGAGACTAACAAATTTATTAGAGCATAAGCTTTCGTGGGCCAGAGCTCACTTCATCAGATGCATACTGTGTCTGGGGGCGGGGCCCTGTGCGGCTGCTGCTGCTGCTGCCGGCCCCCCCCGGGGGGTGGGGGTTCTGGGGGGACGGGGCCCTGTGCTGCTGCCGCGGCCCCCCCCGGGGGGTGGGGGTTCTGGGGGGGTGGGGCCCTGTGCTGCTGCCGGCCCCCCCCCGGGGGGTGGGGGTTCTGGGGGGACGGAGCCCTGTGCTGCTGCCGCCGCCCCCCCAGGGGGGTGGGAGTTCTGGGGGGGCGGGGCCCTGTGCTGCTGCCGCCGCCCCCCCAGGGGGGTGGGGGTTCTGGGGGGGGCGGGGCCCTGTGCTGCTGCCGCCGCCCCCCCAGGGGGGTGGGGGTTCTGGGGGGGGCGGGGCCCTGTGCTGCTGCCACCGCCCCCCCAGGGGGGTGGGGGTTCTGGGGGGGGGGGCCCTGTGCTGCTGCCGCCGGCCCCCCCCGGAGAGTGGGGGTTCGGGGGGGCGGGGCCCTGTGCTGCTGCCGCCGGCCCCCCCCGGAGGGTGGGGGTTCGGGGGGGCGGGGCCCTGTGCTGCTGCCGCCGGCCCCCCCCGGAGGGTGGGAGTTCTGGGGGGGGGGGCCCTGTGCTGCTGCTGCCCGGGCGGGGGGGTCTCTGCGGGAAGAAGGGCCCCGTGCTGCCACGGGGCGGGAGGGGGCGGCCAGTCCAGCTTCCGCCCTGGGGGCGAGGCCCGCGGGGGTGGGGGAGGGTCAGCGCGGGCCACTCACACTCACCCGCCGCAGCCGGCTCCCTCTCTCCGGCTTGGATCTCCCTCCTCGTCCTGCACCGAGATCTCACGAGAACTCGCGCCCAGCTCCCGCGACACCAGCCCGCCCCCTTGCCGTAATGCTGGGATTATACTTGTATCCTCGCTTGTAGCGCATCCGTTCTCCTCTTACCGTAATGCTAGGAGCACGCGTGAAACTCCTATGTCCCCAGAGCGGTAAACCAGTGAGTGTCATGGCAACCTTGTGCATGGGAGACCTGCCACTTTCTTCGGGAGTGGAAGGCTGATTTTCTGATTCAGACCCTGGACTGGGGTTTGGGAGACCTGGGCTCCAGTCTCCGCTTTGCCGTGTGAGCTTGCTCACTCTGTGCTCCAGTGGGATATTTCCTCTCTCCCCTCCTTCGGTTGTTTAGACTCTTGTCAGCTTTTCCGGGTAGGGACTGTCGCCCACTCTGTACATACAGTGCCTAGCCCCCTGGGACCTGGACTTCCTTTAGGGCCTCTAAGCGCTAGTGCAATACAAATGTTTAACAACAAGAGTTATTCTACGAGGGGCCAGAAAGGGCATGAAGTGACCATCCCTTCTCCAACAAGGCAAGAGGCACCACGCTACAGGAGTTGGGCTGCCAACGTGCCATAGGGAGAGCGAGTAACCCACCTGGTCCCCCCAGATCTTCACAACTCCTGCCCACAGTAACACCCATGCCTGCATTCCATCCTTTGAACCCTGCAGTTCTGCCATCAGATTGGACCAGGACACCTGCAGAGAACCTTCCCCTGCCCCTTCTTCACAGACAGAAGCATCAGGAGGGACTCCTAGGACCCACAGGGCTCAGGCCAGTCAGACCTGACCATATGCTGTCCTCTACTGAGCACTTTTTTTGCTTCATTTCCAGAGGAGACAAAGAGCTTAGAAAATGAGCAAAATTCTAACCTGGACTAACAACGTTAGTAGCAATATAACTGTGCATGCATTGGATTTGCAATCACATCAGTGACCAGCCTTAGTACTCTCAGGAGTAGGAGAATATGCCCAAAGTTAGCTCTGGAAAACAAAGAGGCCTGAGTGGAATGAAAAGCTGTATCCTTTTTTAAGATCCTGTTGCTATCCTTCTGCAAGTAGATAAAGAATTCATGAATTCTCACTCCCACGTTCCTTCCTCACTCTTTTTGGTATGCAATTGCACCTTTGCCCCTTCTGCCTAGAAATGATGGATACAAGGCTGAGAAACTCAGCAATTCACACCCCAATCTCCCCTCTCCAGCAGTAGCACTAAGGATGCCCACTGTTAGCTTCAGCCATTCACGCCCTTATTCCACTCTCGCAGGAGGGTGCAGTTTAATCAAACCAAGTATTTAACAGAAATCCAAGGTAAATCACAGTAACTAAAATGTGTACTTTGTAAACCTCTTCACACTGCTAAACTGGGAATCCCAGCTATGCTTCCACTACGCGCACAAGTGACTCTGACCAGCTTTTTCCTGAGGCTGCATGAGAGAGCCTCCAGCACTTTGCTTTCCATGACTTTGGGGCGCAGCAGGCTAGAGCTGTAATTGCAGGGAGAATCCTGCTCAGCCCAGGGCTGGAGCATGCCAAGTGAAAACAAACTCTTTGGGGAATTTAGCTACTAAGCTCTAACAGGACTTGGCTTGAGCATATGCAAAAACTGATTTTTCAGAGGCTTGTAAGCTGGTTAAATGTGGTTGGATTGTCGTGGGGACAACAAAAGGCACATCTATGACAAAAAGGCCACTCCTCCTCCAAGCCCCTGCTCCAAAGCCTAGGCACAACAGACCTTCTCAAAGAATAAGTCACCTGAAGTTTTTAATACAGGTAAAACATGCATTTTTCCTAGCCTCTTTCTTAGAAACAGCTTAACGATTTTGGCTGAAGTTTTCCAGAAAAACTCAGCCTGATGCAGACGTCTGGCATAGAACAGTTCAGCCCATCGGGTTATTTGGCAAAGAGTGCACTAATAAATTGCACTAAGTTTTAGGAAAAATGCAGAGGAAGTAAAACTGACTCCTAGATCCCTTCTCTTCACTCTCATTATGACAACCACTTTACGTTTTGTTCAAAGCATGACTAGAGTCACAGAGTAGCAATTTGAAATAAACGTATAGCTGTAAACGAATCAATAACTAGTGTTTTATTTTTGTTTCCATCCCCCACAGCCAGGTTTTATATCATTTCCAAGAGCTTTCTTCCCAGAGGGGGAGTTAGACTGGATGTCCTTACTTGCCTAGTTAGATTATAAACTCAGTGGGACAACAACCTTGTTTTATTTTGTACCTGTAAAGCATGATGCACACCTATGATGTTATATAAATGACAGATTTCACCAAATTAGGCTTAACCATAAAGCAATTCAATTTCAGAGTCTCAATGTTGGGATTTTTTTTTTAAATACACTTCAAATCAAAGTATCCAGTCAGTGACTGACAACCACTGCAATAAAGGCAGACACAATCAGTGTTTCTGATGTTTCACTCCATCATTGTACAGTTTTGCCAAGTAATAGATCTCTGCTGACTCTTTCCGGCTGGACTGAGGCTTTATAGTTCTCACATCCTGGAAGCGCTCCATTAGTCTGTTCTGGAGAAGATGGGCTTCCGGTCCATCCCAGAATTTACAGAGGATAGTTCCTCTTGGCCGCAAGATGCTTTGGGACAGATCCAAAAGGGTCAAGCACAAGTTAATCAACTTCTGATGATCTAACTCTCGGATCCCTGTGGCATTAGGTGCCATGTCGCTCAAGATAACATCTGCCCTCTCTGTAGGAAGGAGCTCCTGGATCTTCTTAAGCGTGACTGGATCTGTAATATCAGCATTGGAAAGAAAGACTGCTCCTTCCAGAGGGGAAATATGAAGAAGGTCAACTCCAAGGACAAAACCAACAGGGGCATTAGGATCTAGGAAACAAAGAGTTAATGCAAGAATAGAAGATGCAAGACACCTCCCTATCTCCAAATTAATCACTCTTATTACAAGAGCTGCTAACAATACAAGTCATATTCATGAGTTTCCCCAGAGTTCAATATACAAACCTACACCACACATTGACAAAGTGCCGTCTAGTCCCCCTATAACCAGAATGCTCATCTATTATGCTCATCTCACCCTAGTTATTTTTAGCACATTAAAAAAAAATAAAAGCAAGCTTTCTTTAAAGATCGCTACTCCAGAAAGCCTCTTCATCCGTCTCTACCCATCTCTACTGTATCAACAGTAAGGCTATGCTGGAGTCAGCCAATAAGAACAGTACTTTGCCCTGTTATACAGCACCTTACAAACATTAATGAATTAAAACACAACACCTCTAGGAGGTCAATGTTACCACCACGTTTACAGAAAGGGAAATTAAGATACAGAGAAGCTAAGCTTCTTGCCTGAGGTTACCCACTAAGGGATGGTCTCAGAGAAGTGGATTTACTACAGCGATGGTGTATGGGGAGACTTTGGCAAACCAGTAATGTGCCTGAAACCACTATGGCTTATTGCTAAAAGCAGACAAGTCAGCACGCTGTAAATTGGCCAAGTCAGCAGGCTTAGCTTAACCAAGACAGGGCGAGGGGGGGGTGTGTCTTTGGGTACCACGGAGAGGGCAGCTTGACCCAGCGTCCTTCCTGAGAAGAATTGTGTTGAAGTGGCTGATACATGCATTTTAGAAGAGCAGAATGTGCCCCAGGAATGTTTATTGCGGGCCTCAAGGCTGCAAACTCTGGAAAAACCTTCACCTGGTTAATCGATAATCAGAAGGAACCTCTTGCTTGACAATTGAAACTACTTACTTAACAAGTTTTCTTTAAGGGACCTGTCATTCTGTTACTAATGTATAAATAAAGAGGAAAAGTTTGAGGTAGTTGGACTCTTTTTGGGCTCTCCCTCTGGATACATTTTGCAGTCCCCACTGGCAGACGAAAGATTTGGCCACCGGAAGCCTGCCACTCGAAAGTCATACTCAGCTTTGGTAATTATCAAGGGTTGGGGGTGTTTTACTAACGTGTTGCAGACGTGTGTGTAAGTGCTTGAGACTAAGTAAAGTTTAGCTTTAAGTGAAAACACTCGTGTTGTCCTGTTTGTGCCAGCCATCTATTGGTCGGACAGTCGTGTCTCCCCTGATTTATTTCCTGACACCACTTCGCACAGAGTAAAAGTTACCAAGAGCTTTGGGTTGAAAGAACCCCAGGTAACAATGGAACAACCTCTTACATCACTGTAGTAAGTATCTACAGTACAGCATGTTGCTAGTGTAGACATATCCTAAGCTAGTGGCAGAGATGGGGACAGACCCCCTCTTCCCCTATGCCCAGCCCTTTCCTTTAGCCTTAGATAATATCCCATAGAGTAGCTCAATTTAAGAGCTTTAGCCACTTCTGCAATACATGAGCCATCTCCTTCTGGGTATTCACAACACATTTTTTGGTGGCCTCACAATATGGCCACCAACTCTTGCTGGTGGCCGCTCTGACAGTTTTTCGTAATACACTTAATTAAGTTTAGGAAAAACAAATAAATACACACAGATACGCATAGGCACGGACTCCATGGCTGCTCCAGCCCTGGAGCAGCCACGGAAAAAAATTAGTGGGTGCTTAGCACCGATTGGCAGCCAAGCTCCCCCACAGCACCTCCAGCCCGCCTGCATGCAGCCCCACTGATCAACTCCTCCCACTCCCTCCCAGCGCCTCCCAACCACCACGATCAGCTGTTCCACTGCGTGCAGGAAGCGCTGGGAGGGAGGGGAGGAACAGGGATGGGGCATGCTCAGGGGAGGAGGCAGGAAGAGGTGGGGTGGTGGCGGAGCAGAGGCGGGACAGGGATGAGGTCTTGGGGTAAGGGATGGAGTGGGGACGGGCCTGGGGGCAGAGCAGGGGCAGGACAGGGCCTTGGAGTGGAGTGGGGTCGAGACCAGGGGCAGAGCAGGGGCTTGGGAGAAGATGTGAAGGGGGGGGCAGGCCTGGGGCAGAAGGGGAGTCGAGCACCCCCCGGGGTAAAGAGAAAATTGGCATATACATGTCCAAATCATTGTAATTTATGTAGGATTTTTTTTGCAAACTCAATAATAAAAATAATGTACAGCTGTCTCTATTCTTTAGTGGACCTAAACATAACAGAAACACAAATAAAGGTGCTTTGCACATTCTTGTCTTTTTTTGTTGTTTCTTTCGCTTTTTTGGTAGCTATTTTTTTTTTTTTTAAGACTCCCTAGATATTAAGTCTGTGAAAAGTAATATTAACAAACATACAAATATCACTTTTCACAGCAGACTTACTCAGCCCCAGCAAGCCCTGGATGGGGAGGTGGGTTTGTAAGCAGAGGGGGCCAAGGCAGAGGGGTAATGGGGGAGGTAGTGGGGGCCAGGGTGATGGGGGGGTTAACTCAGGGCTAGAGCCCACCACCACCTGGCCAGGTAATGAAGCTCAAAGCCCCGTGGCTGGAGCCTGCTACCTGCCACCCCAATGCTGAAGCCTGACCCCACTACTCCCGGGAAGGTGGGGAACTCACTGGAGACACAAAAGCTGGAGGAGGCACCCAGGGGGGAGCAGGGCCCAACAACTGCTGGCAGTCCCGGTAGAGGGGCCGCTGCTTTACCCACCCCTGCTACAGCCATCACTGCCCAGGAGGCTGCGGTCGCAAGAAAAGCCCAGGTGGCCGCATTTGAGAAATGCTGGGTACTCCCTAAAGATGGCTTCTCCACTCCAGAGGAATTGCTCCTCTTTATTACCAGCATGGTTACAAAAAGCCCCGCATACTTTAAACTTTATACAGCTAGTAATGACTGTGCTGAATGTAAGCACACACCCACATTCAGCTTTCTTCAGCCCAGCTAAATCTATTAGTAGAAGACACTCCTCACAGACTGCAGGTTGAGTCAGCATTGTCTAGTTCTTTGAGTGCTAAGTATGTGCACTCACCAGTGCCCAAAGCATTGACTCGCTGTACAGCAACCTGACTCCAAGCTCCAGGAGCTGCCCCGCAGTCTATCACAGAGAGCCCTGGACGAAGAATCTTATGTTTGTCATCTATCTCCAGCAGTTTGAAAGCACTCCGGCAACGATAATTATGCTGTTTTGTTGCCCTCACAAATGGATCCTTAAGATGCCGCTCCAGCCAGCGATGCTCTGCCCCGGTTTTGCTCTTTAGATATCCTGCAGCAGTGTGGAACCTTTGGCACTGAAGAGAAGCGCTCACCAACCTCTGATAACTATAAAAAAGAAAGGTAAGTTAATCTGTTTCTGCATAACCACTGTGCACTTGACAACCATATGTCTCTAAAGTAACAGACTCCAATTCTAATCTCATTCCTTTCAATATATCAATAAGCTCGTCTACAGATGGGACTCCTGAAATTTACTGGCTCATTTTAGAGACTATTGGGCACCTGCAGTTAACAATTATAATTATTTATTATTTGTATTGTAGTAGTATCCAAGAGTTTCAATTATAGACCAAAAAGAAAAGGAGTACTTGTGGCACCTTAGAGACTAACAAATTTATTTAGTCTCTAATTTGTTAGTCTCTAAGGTGCCACATGTCCTCCTTTTCTTTTTGCAAATACAGACTAACACGGCTGTTACTCTGAAACCTGTAATTATAGACCAGGATCCTATTCTGCATCAGCACTGTACAAACACAGAACAAAAGAATGGTCCGTGCCCACAAAGAGCTCAGCATTTACAGTGAGATTTTCGTATCCTAAAAACAGTATCAACATTATCCAGTCCTCGAAACAACTTGCAAGATAGATATTATTGAATACCGTGACCATCTCACAGCAATCCGGTGGCTTATGTGAGGCTAGATGGTTCTTTTTGGTCCAGTCTTTAGGGAATAGGTGTTCACTTTGCAACACACACCATCACTGTTAGCCCACTGGGCCCCTTTGTTGGCAGTGGCAAAGGCACCAAGAAACAAATGAATCTGGATGCCCCTCTTTCTCCTAAAAGTAGTTCTTTAAACATAGTGAAAGGACACCATGTTATAGCTGTTCTGTGGATAGAGAGAGGCATTCAGTCACCAGAGCTGTCATTAAGGAACCTCACCCCAACACTAAATTCACTAAGAAAAAAAGGTTAGTTAACATTACTCCTCCAAAATTCCCATTTTCCCACTAATAGATTTAGTCTAAATTCTCCTTCATCTTTCCCAATAACAGCTGTTTTATAAACACTGATTCATAGATTTGAAGGCCAGAAGGGACCACCTATTATGATTACCTAATCTCACCTCCTGCGAGACCATAGAATTTCACCCAGTAATTCCAACCCTTATCTTGTGTCTGAGCTACAGCATGTTTTTAGAAAGCTATTCCATCTTGTTTTAAATCTTCAAGTGGTGGAGAATCTACCACATCCCTCTATAAGTTGTTCTAATGATTAAATCACCCTCACTATTACAAGTTATATGTACCAAGAGAAATCTGCATGTGACATAAGGACCCAGAGACAGGGTAACAATCCAATCCACTATTTGTAAGCTCTTTCTGATTTTTGATTGGGTAACCCCCCATATAAGTGATGCTTTTGAGACAATCACAAAGGCCAATATCAGTTTTGGGCCCTTGTAGCACTGGCATGTTGTATCACGTTATTCAGGGGCCATGACCCATTGTCACATGATATGCAGTTATGCTGCAAAGGAATATATCAGCTCAACATTACAGTGTCAGACTCATGCGGTAGAATTTCAATCCCAGAACATACCGATTGTCCCCATTTGGGACAGTCATAATTGTTTCAACATACAATAGTTAATCCTCTGCATCTCTTTCTTTTTCTTTCCGTTCCAGTGATTTCAAACTGAGTTCATTTGAGTGAGCTCAACAATGATTCCCCCCCCACTTTTTTTTCTCCCCAACTGTCCCCATTTCTAGATTTCAAATATTAACAAGTCTGAAGTTTTTCCTTCAAAGCAACAAAAGTGGCACCCCTGCCCTATGCGATGCGACAGGCCTTGGGGAAAGGGGGTTTGCGCGCACACAGATCCTCCAGGCCCAAAGAGGGGCTCAGTGGGACAGGCGAAGAACCGAACAAGGGATATGGAATGGAGTCTTATCCCAGCCCTGGGGAGTCACACCCCGCCCCCTGCAATGCGCCACGGTGACGGGGAGCACCCTGTGAGCAGCAGCAGAGACCCCCCCCCCCACCTTAAACCCCGCTCTCCAGGGGACGGTACCGTGGCTAGTCACAAGCGTCTCCCGACCAGGCCGTCACTGGGTTCAGACTCGCCCCGCTGCACCCCCTGCCCGCCCGCCGGCCGCGGGAATAACAGAGCGACCAAACCGCGCAGGGACCCCAGGGCGGAGCTCCCCGACCCCTCCCCGCGGGGAGCAGCACCCCAGCCCCGCGCCGCCCCCTCACCGGCTCATGGCTCCGGCCCACAGCCCCGCCCGGCTCCCAGGGTCTCTTCTGAGGCCTCCCCGCCTGAAACACGCTCCGCGCCGCGGGTTCCGGCTCCGCGCAGCGCCGGGGAGGGGAGAAAGCGGCTTTCCGGCTCCTGCTTCCAGTCGGGCCGTTTTCAACGGAGCAACCGGCGGCGCAGGGGTGGTGCACGTGGGGCTGCCAGGCCGGGTTCGTCGGGGGGCCGGAGCGGGACAGGTGAGTGATGGAGTGGAGCGGGCTGGGGGCGGCTAGGTTACTGATGTGGGGCGGGACAGGCTGGGCCGGGCCAGGTGAGTGATGGGGCGGAGCGGGCTGGGGGCAGCTAGGTTACTGATGTGGGGCGGGACAGGCTGGGCCGGGCCAGGTGAGTGATGGGGCGGAGCGGGCTGGGGGCAGCTAGGTTACTGATGTGGGGCGGGACAGGCTGGGCCGGGTGAGTGATGGGGGTCGGAGCGGGCTGGGGGCGGCTAGGTTACTGATGTGGGGCGGGACAGGCTGGGCCGGGCCAGGTGAGTGATGGGGCGGAGCGGGCTGGGGGCAGCTAGGTTACTGATGTGGGGCGGGACAGGCTGGGCCGGGTGAGTGATGGGGGTCGGAGCGGGCTGGGGGCGGCTAGGTTACTGATGTGGGGCGGGACAGGCTGGGCCGGGCCAGGTGAGTGATGGGGCGGAGCGGGCTGGGGGCAGCTAGGTTACTGATGTGGGGCGGGACAGGCTGGGCCGGGTTCGTCGGGGGCCCGGAGCGGGACAGGTGAGTGATGGGGGTCGGAGCGGGCTGGGGGCGGCTAGGTTACTGATGTGGGGCGGGACAGGCTGGGCCGGGACAGGTGAGTGAGGGGGGTCGGAGCGGGCTGGGGGCGGCTAGGTTACTGATGTGGGGCGGGACAGGCTGGGCCGGGCCAGGTGAGTGATGGGGGCGGGCTGGGCCGGGTGAGTGATGCGGGGCGGGGCCAGGTGAGTGATGGAGCGGAGCGGGCTGGGGGCGGCTAGGGCAGTGATGGGCTGGGCGCTGAAGGGGGGTGATTGGATTTAATCAGCAATTTCCGGGGCTAAGTAAGGGACAGGACGGGGCACAGCAGCACGATCCCCTGGCTATTGTCTCTTCCCCTCTGCATGCAGTCTGTGTACATAGGTGCTGGAAATATGGGGGTGCCTGGCTTGAAGTGGTTTCCATCATACACAGGGTTTATAGTGTGGGCTAATGGCTCTCAGCACCCCCATGATACAAATTGTTCCAGCACCCCTGCCTGTGTGTGTCCCATGCACTGCGGGCACAGTTTCTGATCACACTCTCCCAGGAGTCCCCGGCTCAGACCCATCTCCCCTTTGCACAGACAGGGGCGATGTTCACAAGCAAGCTCTTCACCCTGGTGCTGGTGGTGGAGCCCCAGCGGGTGCTGCTGGGCATGAAGAAACGTGGATTCGGGGCTGGGCGCTGGAACGGATTTGGGGGCAAAGTGCAGGCAGGCGAGACCATAGAGCAGGCAGCCCACAGGTGAGATGGGTACACGTGCGCTGTGGGGGTGTGGGAGGCAAGACCACATCGTATGCATCCGATGAAGTGGGCTGTAGCCCACGAAAGCTTATGCTCTAATAAATTTGCTAGTCTCTAAGGTGCCACAAGTACTCCTGTTGTTTTTGCGGATACAGACTAACACAGCTGATACTCTAAAATCAACCAGAAGAGGCAGGCAGACTGGGTGACCCCTCTCCCTGAGCTATTCAAACTGTCATTTGGACAGTCATCTCCAAGTCAGGTGTGTAACACGGGAGTATCACCAGCCTCCAGCATTTAGAAACCATGAGTCAGCCTCTCTTTTAAAAAAATCATGAGATTGTTTTAAATCATAATTTTTAAAGCCAAAACACTGGGGTTTTTTATTTGCCGTCTGGGTTTTGAATCTTTTGGGTTCACGTTTTTCAAGCTTTTATCTTCAGTGTTGAGGGCTGGAAACTTTCTTTGAAAAATGAAAGCTGAAGCTTTAAGAAAAACATCAAATATCAGGAGACTTGTGATAAAATGACAAGAGCTGATCAGGTGATTCCTCCCCACCCCCCCACTTACATAATTTATTACAAAAGCCTCAGCCCAATTAAATATTACGTGGCCGTTCTGTAGTGCCTTTTGTGGGAAGATCACTGAGCGCTTTGTAAACTAATTAAGTATGGCAGGTTGATAATCACTTCACCCATGACTGAAAATGCCTTGAGCTGTAAGTAGCACCTATTGCAATAGTCTCTATGCACTACACAACAGGTGAGGACATGACTGATGAATAGTGTGCTAAACAATGTAATTTCATGAGTTGTAATTTGGCTAGGATACCAAATTAATATCTATCTATTTTACTAAAAGTGCCAGACCCTCTCTGGTAAACCTGTTTTAAGTTTCATCCAAAAGATATGGCCGTGTTGCAGGATTGTTTCAGTAAGGGCTCAAAGGAAGAATGCCAGCTGCTGAGTCACCAATACTGACTTCCTGCAGCACTTGGGTCTCTCTCCAATTATTGATTGAACCAGCCCACTCCTATTTATTTTATGGACTCTGTTGGGATTGCAGCAGAAGGTGACATGGCAGATGACAGCTGAATTAATAATTTCATATAAAAATTAATGTCCGCTTCATATAGAAGAGTTCTTCTGACATAAGCCTATGTCTCCCAACCTCCTGGCCCTTTCACAAATGCCTGAATTTTCCTTCGGATTGGCAGGGAGTTTGGCATTGCTCCAGTAAATCTCTGGGTATGCTACAAGCCAGTTTTGCTTGTTCCTGGGTATTCCAAAGCTCCCTTCTGCATAAAGTAGTTTACTTTGCAGAGAACTGGCCTCTCACAGAGCTTCTTTGGCTGCATTTTATATAACAGCCTTTTAGGTAAGTTACTGCCAGTGTATGGAAGGAGGGAGAGAGATGAGCCTCCTATCTTGGTTTGTTAGGCTCTTGCTACTGCTGAAAATATGGAGGATGGGATGCTTTGAATAATTCAGCATTTAATAATAAGTATTTGAAAAGTTCTCAAAGCACTGCACACACTAAGCCTCACACCAGCACTGAGGTTCTAGTTACTAGAACAACGTGTTTGTGCAAAAGATGCAGGATGACTCCCTGCCTTCACCCTAGAGTGGTGCGTATGCAGACGTTAACTGCTGAGTGTGTGTTTCCCCACTGCTCGCTCTCATGCAAAGATATCTGTCCCTCTTGCAGAGAGCTGCTGGAAGAGAGCGGATTGACCGCAGACAACTTGCAGAAGATGGGTCAGATCACCTTTGAGTTTGTAGGTAACCCTGAGCTCATGGAAGTCCACATCTTCCGGACGGACAGCTTTCATGGAGAGCCAACAGAAAGTGATGGTAGGAGTATGGGGCAAGTGGCAGCACAAAGAAGATTTGTTTGCCCCTATTTCCCAATACTTAAAAGCATATGCGGAGAAGGGGTGATGCTGGTCCCATGCTCACGTAGGCCTCTGTGATGCACATTGAATTTGTCTTCCCCACACACACACACACGCCCTCAATATTAGTTTTGGACTCTCAGCCCTCATTCTCTTGGCCAGAAGCATCCTGCCAGGGTTTACTAGAAAGGGGGTGGTGGTTGAGTAGGGCTATGTTCTCTGAGCAACATTAGCAGCCTATTGCCTCCCAGAGTCCTGCTTCTTCCTCTGGACAATTTCCCCCTACAGTCCCTCCAAAACGAAGCCAGCTAGCTGTGCAGGCCTATGAATCATAGTTGTTGGAAGTGCTTTCCTTCCCTCCTAGGACCCCCAGCATTAAAACAAAACAGCAGTGAAATAAGTTTACCCAAACCTCTTTATTCTTCCTATTTTAGAAATGTGCCCACAGTGGTTTCAGCTGGATCAGGTGCCTTTCAGTCACATGTGGCCAGATGATGTCTACTGGTATCCCCTACTGCTCCAAAAGAAGCTGTTCCTGGGCTATTTTAAGTTCCAGGGGCTAGACACTATCCTGGAGTACACGCTGAGACAGGTGGAGGAGGTATAAGAGGAAACAGCAGCATTCCACCCTCATCAAATACATCATTACCCATATTGGGGCAGGCCCCAACTATTAGACATGAACCTGCCATAGCAGTGGCCACTGTATGCAATGCTCTCCTTTCTCAGCAGAGGAGACTTATCTACTGGATGGGTGGAGGAGAAAAAGTGGCTTTTCTCCTGAGGGAGAACAAAAGACAGCAGTTCTTGTGCTGGTGCAGTTCCAAGGTGTGGAGTGTTTCACTTATGGTTTGGGTAATGACTCCCATAATTCAATGGTATCCCTTTCTCCTCTAACGGTTAGCTCAATAATCTGTTCCTTTTCAGATGGCCCTGTTTTACATTAAAAATACTAAAATGAAGATAGCATTCATGGTCTGATTCATGTTCCAGGGAAGTGACAAGATGATTTCTGAAAGGCCCTTACAAGTAGTCCAGAAGCGGAGACCTGGCCCCAAGCAGCACAGAGACTGGAGCGTAAGAGTTAACTTTCTTCACAGGCTACAGCACTGGAACTAGCATTCCCCTTAATTCTCTTTCCCCCCTCATGCCACAAAGTGGGACAGTGTGTTGCTTCCTGTTATTCAGGGCCAGCTGAGGCTGGAGCATTTGGGGGAGGCTGGGCATGGAACCGTGCATGGCTCTAGTTCTTTTCCTCTCAAAGCAGCAGGAGGTTGTGGCAACAGGTAAAATAAAGCAATGGGGTTGCATAGCATTGCTTAGGCGCTGCCCAGTTTCTCATTTCTCTTAACCATTTAAACAGTGAATGAATAGTTAAGGTTATTAACTGTCCCTCCAGCTCAGCTTTTCATGCAGACAAGTGAAAATGTGCTATAAAGCTCAGAACCTTCAGCAGGGGCTTTCTAATAGGTTTCACCCCAAGACAGCAGCAGGTGAGCTGTACAGGGCTTGGGTCTGCTCCCAACTCAGCATGCAGGGCAATGAGTTTGATCAGTCCATACCAGAAATAATAAAGCCACTCAATGTCTTACACAAGGTTTTTTTTTTTGTCTTACAAATACATATTTTTTAAACACAGTTGGAGATAGAATCTTGGAATGTAATATAATCTGTAAACATTTCCAGTCTATCAGCTGTAGTAATAGTTTTCTAATTCCTGCAGTTTGATAAAGTGCTTCATACATAAGACTATTTGAGCAAAGCAAAGATACAGGATTTTCCCAAGCAGGTAAAATTCACATCCTCCAACCAAGCCTGCCTCTTCCTATCTCCGTCCAGCTGCTCTGAATAGTCTGTACTAGTCAAAGTGCCATTCCTCATGCACGTGGCAAGCCTTGTGCCCCTGCCATTCATTCTGTATTACAAACACTATTACCTCTGCTGCTATTGCAGAGACCAGTATTTTGAATTCTGTCCTCACCTGAGCTGCTGCTGCATCTTTCAGTAAAGTCACAGTCTTGAATTTGTGCAGCTAGCCTGTTACAAATTCAGCAGTGACTTCCATGGGTGATCAAAAAGGAAGAGCAGATGGAGCAGAGACAAGAGGAGAACAAGGCACTGTTTAAACATAGTGATCCCATCAGCAAGTCACAGGTGTGGGGGGGAGTGATATTTTGGAAAGTTTCCCCATCTGTAAACCCTTCTGTGCGGCTGGTCAGAGTGGGCACCGCATGTTGTCCCCTTCCGATTAGAAACAGTGGTGGCAATAGGAAAGGCAGGCTACATGGCTGTTTAGGTCGAAAGGAGACCAATTTCTGTACTAAAGAGTCAGGTTCTCCTCACTGGCTTCGTACTCATCTACAGACCCGGCTTCTTCAAGACATTCTGGTGCAGACACTCTTGCACTGAAAATTGTAAGTCTGGATGCCTTATCTACAAAGTCACATCGCAAATGGGTGGAAGCCCCATGAGGTCAATATGTGCAGAGAAAGCTTCCATTCAGAAAGGCACATTAACTCTTTGGTGCTAGAGCTCACAGCGGCAGCAGGCACACCCTAACTGGCATGCCCTGTTGAACTCATTTCCTGTTGTGCTCAACATTAATTCAAAACCAATTCCAGTCATCGGAGAAAATTTGGCAAGTTAATGCCCTACCAGCTCTGGTATTGGGAACTGCTTATTTAATGCATTATGTTTTGTTTTCACTATTTCTCTTTGTTAGTCTGAACACAGCATGGACGATAACAGCACCATGGAAGCAACTGGTTCTGCTTCCTCTACATTGCATATGGGGCACACAGAGAACTGAAGTCAGTTTGACTTTTCTACCTTTCACTCTTCCACAGTAGAGAAGTTGTAATAGACGCTGTCTCTGCGAACTGCATTGACCCCTAAACTAAGAGGAGAATACAAGTGCAGAAGCCCCTTCTCTGCTGCTGGAAGTAGTCGTGCCACCACCATTTGGACTTCAGACCAGAATGGCTAAGTCTGTAAAAATAGGTTTGCAAGTTAAAGCTTGTATGAACCACAGTGTGAAGGGAAGATGCTCCACAGAGAGAGCAGTAACTAGGGCAATCCCCCAGGATGTGGCATTGGCTATATCAGGTATACGAACGCTAGGCGCTCATTCTCTCTTGAAAGCTGCCCAAAACTTAGCAGAAGTTGTTGAATAACAACTGCAGTCCTCAGTGAAGCAGGGTATGTTCATCCCTGTCTTCATTCAGGGGCTAGGACAAGGCGACTGCACGAATAGGTGTATTCTCACTCCGAGCCGCTCCAATGAAACATTTCTTTTTAAGATAGGTTAAGTCTGCGACAGATATAAATCTGATTATCCTACTGAATTCCACAGGCAGAGCCTGTAAGGGCTGCTGCTTAAAGAAGAGTAATGAGCAGTTATCCCTTGGACCGCTAAATATTTAATATTAGCCTTAAGAGCTTTTAGAAATAGCTGTTACACTTTCAGGCTTTTTATAACTGTGAAAAGGGCAGGGTTTCTTTCTACTAGAGCCAACTCTTTGCTATTCTGACAATCAGCCTCTATCAGACAACTGATAGAGGCAATGCGGCTCCCCATTTGATTACACGGGAGATCCAAACTTTTCCAAGACAATGTACAGTATTTTCTTATTTTGATTATTTGTTTAACAGCAGACAAACTACTCTTCAATTATCAGACGAATAAAAAGATTTATGCTGGGGGCGGGAAGCTAGGGTTGACCCCAACCAGGCAACACATCTTTAAAAGTATTGATCCTGTCTGCACTAGTGTTTAAAAACACAGTAAAATTTAATGTAAGCTAACATAAAGTAACCTATCTTCCTCGTCTAAACAAGGTCAAATGGAGAAATTTTTCCTGTCTGCCACTCAAGATGGTGGTTTATTATTACACTATACATACATTTATGGTCTTAGCAATTTGTCTTAGTTTGTGAATAGAATCTCTTCTGTATTCCTTGGTATTCTCTTCCAAAGCGACACTGGCACCTGTCTCAGGCTCTTGCAAAGCACGGTAGATTAGTTGCAAGGGAAACATTTTGAGCAAGCGTTAGAAAGAGTTAGCACTTAAGCTGCTAACACGCAACAAGCAATGCATTCTATGTAGGACCTGTTTTTACATTCACCCCAGCTCCCTCTAGCCGCAGCACCAAGAAATCGACATACACCGGGCATGTTCACACTGCATTAAGAGAGTGTGGCTGCAGTTCACATATCTAGTTTAATCAAGCTAGCTTGTGTGTGAGGAGGAGCGAAGCAAGAGCAGCAAGGGTTTCAGCATGGGCTAGTCATCCAAGTAATTACCCGGGTTCTGGACACATTTGTACAGTCAGCACTGAATTGTGTGCTGCCAGGGCTTCACTGCTCCCAGCAGCTGAGCTAGCTAGAGTATAGTGAGCTTGGCTATGCCTACACATGGTGTAGTCACATCTGATGATTGCAGTGTAGACACACCCAGTGTCCTATGTAGGACAATCTAGTGTAGCCCCTGTCCCACAGTGGCGGTTTCTCAAAAATGGAAGGCCCCTGCCTGTCCCAGACACCAGACCACTGATTAGCTTAGCGACGTAGGTCAAGTAACTTTCGTTATTTCAATCATAGTTCCTCTTGCAGCAGAAACTAAACACTATATATACGAATCAGAATTCTAGGGTTAGAGAAGTTGAATATACTCCCCCTTAATGGACAAGTTACCTAGACTAGGGAAATAATTATGGTCCAAATTTGACAGCTCATTCTTCCTAGTTAGTGTGTTTCCTTTTCACTCACTTAAAGCTTGTTGCCTCCTTCACCTCAAGGCGTTTGCCTTCATCTTCAAGAGAAGATGATCATGGTGGTGCTGCCAGAAAAGAGCGGCAGCATCACCATGATAAATACTGACTCTTGCTGATGAACTGAACATTTTCAGTCCTGTCCTGGTTATGTAACAATTGATAGTAGATCAGAGGGAACATCAGCCTTAGCCAATTTGGGCTTTTACAGGCAGCCGTCCTCTGAGGATACCAGCGGGTAACACAGACACCCAGGAGTGAAGACTCCAGCTCTTCCCAGGAAAGTTAATCACCCCAGAGCTGTCCGGCTTCAACAGTATGAAAAGTTATCCCTTTCTAAGGGGTGTATCATCGTTTCAATCAGCTATTTTCTATGCATGTGGCAGGCAGACTCCCATAAGAAATGCTGTTCAGCAAGGTAATCTTTGGCCACACATTACTACTTATGAGCAAATATGCCCTGTGCTTTCCTGTGACACAGGTTCAACTCCCACACTGGGAAACATCACAACCAGCACTGACCCACCCAGCAGAGCTAGAGAGCCACCCAGAAGCTTTCCCCTGTTTTGCATGTGGATCTAGCAATATGAAATCAAACACCTAACCAATGAACCTGGGGAGAAAGGGAGGCTAGCCTTCAGCTCTCCTTACCCACATATGCCTCTAGTTTGGGCCCCAAGCTTAAATAGCAAGGAATGCTTTGGACATCCTGTGAGTCTCAGCACTGTAGACATTGGCCAGTATATGTGTAGATAGCTGTAAGAGGGTAGTTAGTATGAGCGGCATGGGACTTCAGCAACAGCTGAACTGCGGCACGTGATGTACCAAGCCACTTCCAGTCCTTAGGCAGAGGACCTCTGGGGCAAAGAATCTCAGTCGTGCCCCAAGTCTTCTTCAAAATAAAGAACAAAAATCAAGAGATTGTCTTTCTCTCTGTATGTGCTTCTGTTTCCAGTCTGTCCATAAGTCAGAGAGCAGCTCAAAGCAGCAGTATAAAAATAGCTGTTCGGAGAATTCCTTTTAATATCTGGAGATAGAGGTCACACCCCTCTCTGGACTGCACTTCGACTTGGTCAGTGTCAGATCTCAGAGCGTTAATTGGAAAAGAAGTTGTCCTCTGGGGGTGACAACGGTGGTGTTGGCATGTTGTGGGGTCCCACAAACAGGCAGCTCAACTTTGGCTTCAGTTCATTCCAAACTTTACTCATCTGGAGGAAAGAAAGCAAAACAGCTTGGTGGGTCATCACCTTGTCACACAGCACACTCAGAAGTCTGAGTTCTTGGCAGCACTAAGCTGTGTTGGAGGTTGGTCAAAAGCCAATGCATTTGCAGAAATGTTATATGGAAAACCACTAAGTCTAAAGCACCCCTCCATCAAACTGGTGCTTTAATGCAGCTCTCTGAAGATCCTGTCATCCTTACCAAAATAGGTAGACAGGGAAGAGACAGAGTTTTGAAGGCTTGGTTAGAGCCCTCCACTTAAACTGTCTCCCCTAACAAACACTTCCATGAAGCAATGCATGGAAAGAAGTCTGAACCTAGGAAATGCTGAATGATTTATATAAACACATAACAAGGCAACCTGTTAGGTCAGGGGTGGGCAAACTTTTTGGCCTGAGGGCCACATCTGGGTATGGAAATTGTATGGCAGGCCATGAACAAAGAGCTGTGACCACAACGTTTTTTTTTTTTTTAAATCAGAAAATACACACTGCGCCAGGACGTAGCCACAGGTGGGCCTGGGTGGGCCATGGCCCACACACTTATCATCTAGGGCAGGTCCACCCCATCACTTGCCCCACTCCACCAACCGGTTCTCCAGCCGGGGAGCAGGGTCAGGGGCTTGCCCCGCTCCCCCTACCCGCCCACACTCCTGCTGGGGAGCAGGATCAGGGCGCCGGAGCAGAGCAAGCCGCAAACTCCGCTCTTTGGCCAGAGCGGGACAATGGAGCTCCAGGGACGGATTAAAAGCTCTCATGGGCCAGATGCAGCCCACGGGCCATAGTTTGCCCACCCCTGTGTTAGGTCCTTTTTCTTGCTATATAATTTCTGTTTAACACGAAGCAAAAAAGCAAATCCATCTAGCAAATATACAGCATCTGCAACTGAATAACCAGCATTCCACAGATGATTCTCTCAGACAGCTCCAAAGCTAAAGTCACCCTGGGGAGTGCGGGGACTGGAAACACACACACACACACGGTTTATCAGCGCCACCTTCCCAAGCAGAGCCCCACTCTTTGAGAAAGAGGGAAAAACAAACAGCTCAAATACATATTTTCAACTGGAGGAAGGGAGGCACGTTGACTGAAGAACTTACCTCTTTATGGCCCTGGATCTGGGAGTTGACAAAAGCTCCCAAGATGTGGGAAGTGAGAGGCAGGTAGATATGGATTAGCTGTGTCTCCTGGTGCAGGCAGTACAAAGAAAAGTAATTCCGCAGCTCCATGGTCATGATGGCATTCTCTTGCTGAGAGACAAAAAACCCAGTTAACCTCACTGTCCAGAAGGGAGGTGCACGGGGGGCTGGAAGAAATGCATCATCCTCAGTGTGCACTCACACCAGCAGAGCACAAGTTCTCCTCTCTACCCTGTAACTCAAGCACTTGCTAAAAATCAGAAATGCAGTCCTGTGCCCATTTTGCTTGACAGCAACTGGAGAGGTCACATAACAAGCACTTTCCACCATGCAGATTGTGCATTTCTGCACTTCCTACAGGCAGCTATATTGGACCACCTTGTTTTTGATGCCAAACACCAGCAGTAAGTGTTCAGTAGAACAAAGACACTTTCCTTGCAGCACAGCAATTAATTTGTATAAGACTAAGATCTATGGGTGACCCTTTCTGCCTCTTCCAAAAACACGGATAAGCCACATTATGGCAGTATTAGGAAGAGGTTTCCATCCAATACACATGCAACCCATCACTCCCACACACACAGAAACATCTGCCCTACCTCCACAATTCGTGACTCCAGCTGTTCCACGGACTCTGGCTCTTTGTTCTGCACAGTGGCACTCATCATCTGCTTCTTCATCATGCTGTACTTGTGCAAAGCTCGCTGGTGTTTGTGCAGTACTCCCTTCTCATGCCTCTCACACAGATCCTTCAGGACAAAGGAAAACAACTGATACTGACCCCATACCAGAGCCTAGACACAGGAAAGTGAGCCATGGGAGAGGGTGGGGAGAAGAAAATGTGCACATCTGGGAGATACACAGCCGAGGGCATGTAAGGTGTCCCATGCAATTTCTAAACTCTGGACTATTTCAAATAAAGCCTTTTAAGATGAGAACCAGAACTGCTCTGAGCCAAAACAGAGGATACAGCAGGTGATCTGAAGCTGCATCTCTGTCAATGTGCCTTGAACTTTACCAACACCAAACTTACTATCTGCATATCCCTTTTCAATATTAAGCATTACTAATTAACCTCTTGTTAGCTTGCAGTGCCCTGCTATTTCAATCCTGGACTGGGCCCTCTTCAGGAAGGCTGCCAACTGTGTTGAACTGCATTTAGATGCTTTCTGCAGGGTGTCCATGAAGGAGTAGGCCGAGATTGTATAACTCATTTCAGTTGTAACTGAACTAATGTCTTCACATGTAAAAGGCTGGTCTACTAAATTCATTCTCTTTTCCTGCCCCCAAAATAGCTGACTTATGAAAAAGATTAGCTGATTCCCACAAGTGAAGCAGATGGATATCTTCAACTCCTTGCAAGGTTTGGTGTCCACAAAACTTAATGAGCCAAGAGCAGATCCGTAACACTTCAGAGCTAGCCAAGGGGGAGAATCACTCCCCTCACTCTACATGATGCCAGTTTGCCTCTGAACTGACTGTCCAGCTAGTTTTCCATTCACTTGGCGTTACACCCTCTAAAAAGCACAAAACTGTTCTCAACAACTTTCTCACTGGCAGAGAAACAGCAGCACTCACTTTATAGGACTGAAGTAAATCCAGGAAAAGGTTCAGCTTCTCCACCACATCACTCTCTTCCTGTTTTCCCTAGAAAACAAGAGACAAGTACATTTCATATAAGCCTGGCAAGAGCACACTTCACAGCTCCTCAAACCCAGCCAGTATGTTGACGCCTCCACTGTAATCTCCAGGGCACACCAGCCATTACATAGCTACATCAAGCAGCTATCACAATGGGATTGGAGATTTTAGGCTTGGACACTAGGATGAACACAGAACTAATTGGAACAGGAAGGGCATTTGGATTGCCTGATCACTGCAACAAGAGGTTGGCATCATGAGTCCTCTGAAGTTTTCCATGCAGCTCTGTCTGGAACCCCTGCACTCACAGAATCCACCAGGATTTAATCTGCCCTCCTTAAGACACACCTATTCCAGGTGACCTATAAACACCAGCACTTCCTCCTTAGAAGACTTAATGAAACAGAAAGCAGAGCTGACAAGACACAAGCTAAACTTCAGCACTTGCTTGTTTGTTTCTTATGTCCCATCTCCCTTCCTGTGTCCGTGTTATGTGTGTGGCTCTCAAGAACTTAGGATCCTTGGTGCAGGAAACTGGTTTTATTTATCTGTAAAGCACCCAGAACATCTTTAGCAGCATGAAGTGATGGTTGTAGTGAAGAGAAACGATCACTCGTCTTTCTGGATTGCCATTTGCTCGTGTTATTCCAATGGTCATCATCACATTGTGCTGTTTCAACAGCAAAAAGACCTCTTGTGTTCTGTCTGAATGAGTTTCATGTAGTGTTTAACAAGTGGTGAAGGTCACAACTGGATACAGAAACAGGTTCTGCTGGACTATATTCACCATATGATCTTAGCCAGGCAGAGTGCAGGATTTTTGGACAGCTTGGGACAGTCACTATTTACTTTATTCTTTAAACCTTTTAAAAAGGTTCCCCCCACTTTTCCCCTCCTCACTGTGCTTTCCCTGCCTGAACACCTTTGAGTTTTTTAATTCCACCAGTCAGAACATGTAGCCCAGTAGCATACCTGGCCAGTTGAACATGGCTTTAGACTGAGGCCCGCATAGCTGCAAAGAAAGGGGAAGTAATTTCTGGGGCACCCATGCCTAGAAGGCCTATGAATCAAGAGGTGACACTAGGCAAAAAACACCTCTCTCAGTGCAGCAATTGCAATAATACAGGAGAAGCAAATGGCAGAGGAACTCACCTGCTGTACAGCCTTATCGGCCAACAGCGCAAATTCGACAGACAAGCCTTTCAAGGCCTGTTTCAGAGTCCCCCACGTGCTATTGTTCAGAGCAGCCCAGGAGGGAAGTGGTGTAGTGTCTGAGCCCAAAGCACTGGGAGAGGAAAGAAGAGGCAGTGAGTCAGTTGCCACTAAGCAGCTCGGTTGGTGTGATGATTTACCCATCCCAGCAGTTACTGGAAGTTCCCCCTCTCAAAACTCACTAGCAGGCTCTGGGGAAATAGAGTCCCCTAAGAATCAGGTGGCAGTAAGTTTATACCTACTCCCCAAGAAGGGTCAAGTTAACAGCACAGCACAGTGATAGCAGGTTGGGACCTGTATATGTGGGTGAGTGTATGCACACAAACAAGAGAAAATGAAAGAAACTGTGCACTAGCAAGAATATTAGTGTTTTCAATTTAAAACAAAAATGCGGCGTGTGTGAACATATACAGCATGTAAAAGGGTCTATGAATGTGCACGATCACACCCCCATGTACTTGGGGGCTGTACCATTTCACGCAAGTGTAAATCAGATCCAGAATGTCAATGCTGTTTTCTCTCCCTCACCCTGGGGAACACACCTACTATGTTTTCTTCTCTCTGCAACAGGAAAACGCGAACCTGGTTTGTGCCATGCGTCTTCAGAAATACATGCCTCATTCCCATAGACATTCTACTGGTACACCTACTGCTCTCTTTAAAACTCAAGACTGTTCACAGAAGTGTGCTCTAGAGGGAGTCCTCACACTCTAATCTACCTTAGTTCCTTTCCAAATATGAGAAGATCTGAGGCATTATCAATGGCGCGGGAAGCTATTCTTTCTGCACGGTCCCGCAGTTTGTAGAAGCTGTTGTAGATGTTTCGGATAAGCTCTCGACTGGCAGCAAACTGGGCCTGGATGTCGGCTGGGAGGAAGTCCTGAGGCAGCAAAAGAGATCTTAGTAATGGACTCAGTTGCACGATAAATCACAAACAAAGAGATTAGGAGTCTTAACCTGGTGACACTGAAAATGGTTTTATGTTCTGAGAGGAGCCATTGAAAATGGCATTATGATGTTCCAGGCCTATCAGTGACTCCAGGTCAGAACTCTTAACTGAAGCCCTGCAAACTCAACCAGGTATTACAAGCTGAGTTGAGCTGCTTCTGGCTTGTACCTCATCAGTAAAAGATTGTGCAACCACTGCTCAGTTAACAATTCCACTGGTGATGCATGGGCCACAATAGGATCCACCTCAGTCTCCAATAGCTGAGTTTGCTCTGCAGAGGTAACACCAGTAGAAGTTTGAATAGTCGCTAGGGTCAAGCACTGTGAATAATGCACACATAGGGGGCAGGACTGCTGAGTAATAAAGGTACCATCTTTATTATTTATTTCTATTGCAACAGCATGTAGGAGCCCCAGTCACAGATCAGAGGCCCATTATGCGAGGTACTGTAAAGGCCATTTAAAAAAAAAAAAAAAAAAAAACCCCATAAGCAACATTTAACCCTCACTGGCTGCTTTACTTTCCCCTCACCCCAGGCTGAACTTCCACAAAAGCAAGCAACTCAGGGGAGCAGCGATGTCAGGTTCAGCAAGCAAGATACACAACTAAGGTACAGCAGTCTTCCCCAAACAAATGAACAAACCACGGTGAGATTCATAGCTTCTCTCATAGACAAAGAGGGATTATGACACAAAGGAATAGTAAGCGACAGGATGAACTTTCAGACCGTGTAGGTTATTTATAGTTACCGAAAGAATGTGCATTTGGACAAAGACTTCTCTCACACTAATTTTGTATCATTTTACTAAACAGACCCAGGCTGGACATACTGGGCCTGGAAATAACCAGCTATATGTTTTGTTATGAAGAAAACAGAAGATCAAGTCAAAAGAAGGTCCTTTACAGTTCTCTGTGGAAATTGCTCTTTTCCCTTTCAACTACAGCCCCTCTCTTTTACCCAGCAGATACAAGACCTTGTGCACATGGGCTACCGGTATTAAGACTGCAATTATGCACCATAAAGAAAAATACCTTGGCCCGGGGGGCTAGTTGGCAAGTCATGAACTCATCTCCCACTCCTTGTACCAACTCCCTCAGCTTGTTCTGCACATCCTAGAAAAGCAAAAGAAACCACCAACCAACCAATTAAACCCATCTGGCAATTCATACAGTGACAATGAATGGCAATTTCAATCCTGTTAAAACCTGGGCCTCCTCATGCAATAAAGCAACAATCCACAGTTGATGGCTGCTTTTATTACACATGGAAAGAGGCCACCTTTTCATGACATTTAACCCTTCTACCTTGAGGGAAAAAAATCAACCTCTCATGCCAATGAGGCACGGAAAAAAGTGATTCCACATACTGAGTCCATTTGTAGGCCCTGACCCATCTCTCTCTATGAATTTCCAACTCCTGTATCACCCCCTTCTCCTAAAACGTAAACACATATAAATGTTAATCCTCCACTTTAAAAGCTGCATTCGTCTGAGGAGAAAGTTCTTCCTGTGCTAAAAGTCTGCATTAGGAGACTGAGAAGTCCTAGAACAATGTTTCTTAGCTCTCCCCTGGTCAAATACCTTTCTGGGGAGTATCAGAGATAAGGAGTGGTGTGACATATATTGCCACAGGAAAAATAATTATTTTCAAGATATCGTGCCTACAGCATTGCAGAGATAACACATCCCACTGTCCAGTAGCAGAGTTACCTAGTGTGGACGATATGCTACACTAGCCCCTTGTAGCCAGGATCACAATTGTGAGGATGACAAATGTGCAGGCAACAGGCAGCTCTAAACTCGGTAACTGTTTCCCAGTGCAAACACGTGGCATCACCAACAAGTACTCACCGAGCCACTAAAGGAGAGAAAGAGCTTCAGGAGCACGTCTTCCGAGAAAGGGGGATGTCGAGCCACCAGATTAATGAAACGCTTCAGAGCCCGCCGCCTAGACTCTATGAATTCTCGGTCAGCTACAGGAGGGAACACTACATTAGTGTTAATGCATCAGGCATTGCAACTGGCTCAGAACGAGGGTAAGGTAGCATCATGTCCCACTGCTCCCTTGCATTTACATCTGCAGCAAAACCCAAGAACAGTGCTATCGGTGCCTTCCGTCAGTTCCACGCAACAGATCTGCTGGGTTCACTGGTCTAGCCATTACTTATCAGAACACTGCAAACCCCCACACCCTCAAATGGTCTGTTACAGCTTGTCTTAAGTTCTGCACACCCTTCTGCACCTATTTACCTCAACAGGACTACTCAGGTGAGTCAAGTTAAGCAGTGTGAACTTGCAGGATAGGACCCTTAGATTGCAAGCTCCTATGTCTACACTAGCATTTTTGTCAGTCAGGGGTGTGAAAAAAAACACACTCCTGACCGACGTAAGTTTCGCCAACAGACGCGCCGATGTGGACAGCGCTATGTCGGTGAGAGAGCGTCTCTCGCCGACACAGCTACCGCCGTTCGTTGGAGGTAGTTTAATTATGCTGACAGGAGAGCTCTCTCCCCTTGGCATAGAGCGACGACACGGGAGACCTGACAGCAGCGCAGCTCCAGCCACTGTAAGGTCTATAGTGTAGATGTAGCCGGAGTTTCTCTTCCTTTATGTTTATGCTGCATCTGGCACAATGGGACTCTTATCCTGTGTGGAGCATCTGGGAACTACTGCAATACAGATAATTTTTATAAGCACCAGCTACAAATTCTGGTCCAACTACAAAGTGAATCATCCCATATCTTTAATAGATGACATGCAAAGCAAAATTAACATTTGTACCCTTTTTTGCTCCTTTATGTTGTGGAAAGGTGGCTTCAAAATATTTTCCCCAGAAGTTCCCTTGCCCCATACATTGTTTGGGCTGGGATTTGTGTGTTGTGTTGTGTTGTGTTGTGTTGTGTTGTGTTGTGTTGTGTTGTGTTGTGTTGTGTTGTGTTGTGTTGTGTTGTGTTGTGTTGTGTTGTGTTGTGTTGTGTTGTGTTGTGTTGTGTTGTGTTGTGTTGTGTTGTGTTGTGTTGTGTTGTGTTGTGTTGTGTTGTGTTGTGTTGTGTTGTGTTGTGTTGTGTTGTGTTGTGTTGTGTTGTGTTGTGTTGTGTTGTGTTGTTAAAACTGGTTTTCTTCTTTTCTGTGGAAGACTTTGCTGAGACCTTTGGAGGACCTGGTAGGCAATTCACAATAAACTAAACCCTAAAGGTACTGCTCTCCTAGCTCCTAATTGTCAGGCTACAAGAAGTTCAGCAACTCATCCTCTTGGAAATGGGAGGGGCTCAGATTTCAGACTACTGTCGTGTCCTTATGCAAGTAATTCAAACATCACGCTAAAGTCTTCCAGGAAGAAGTGAAGTCCAGAGCTGATAGTTGTAAAGTTGAACAAAAAAAAACAAAAAAGGGTAGCAGCTCTTTTTTTTTTTTTTAAGGGAGAAGAAAAGATTGCAAAGAAAATGATGCAGCCTTCTAAGTACGCAAATAGCTTAGTGACCCCTGACACAGCTTATTAGAATGGACCCTGGCAACATTTTCACATCGTAAAGGGACAGTGAAGGGCATCACAGCCTTTTGCTTCCTCGTTCACCTTTAACTTGAGTTTGTTGGCCACCAGCGGTCCCATAATGATACTTACCCACCAAGTGATTTTCAGTTGCTCAAGTCACAAGTCCACTCAGACTCCCTAAAATCTTGTGCTCTGCAATTCTGCTTCCCTGTTTTATTAATCTAACTAGACATAGCCACCCACTGGTAACATGCAGTGAAACAGCAATTGCCAGGAAAACTTTGAACAGTAGTTCTGTTTCTTGTAAGGTTTTCTAGGTCATCAGTACTTACTACCATGCATGGAAAGACAGACTCAAGTCCAAGTGCATGGAAGGGAAGGAGAGAGTGGTGAAACTGTGATCCGTTCCAATTGCTACACACTCGTCATCTAGTGGCTACTGCCACCCCCATTCTTTATGGCTCATACACAACCCTGGACAGAACTAGCAACAAGGAGTTTGTTTTTTTTTAAAAAAGGAAAAATTAAGATGGGGAAAAAAATCAGAAGGCAAATAACTTCCTAAATGTGAGATCTGTTGCACTACAGAATAGTCTCCCATGGGAAGCCAACATTTGGATAATTTAGAAACAATCAGAATAAAGGAGTGGAAGATATACAGTAGAGAATAATCCAGTACTAATATGGGGCTGGAAAAAGATAACCTAATAGATGTTTTGCCTCTCTAACTTTTATGATATCTGTACTCACTGGTAAATCCTCTTAAATAAAATGATCAGCAGTGAAATAGTGTTGACATTCAATATTGTTGCCATTAGTTATTGTTCGGTTTAAGCGTCACCTCTCCACTAATATTAACAGGAGCAGGTCACTCTTCTCACACGTATTGTTTCAGGCTGTAGGTTTTCAAATTCTCACAGACTGCACTGATCTAATGCAGTGCAGTCTGTGAGAATTTGCCTTTGAATTACCTTTGAAACCTCAAGAGTTATATTTTTTAAAAAAAACCCACACCCCTGACGTCTTACATTCTGCAGAAATTGACAACACTACTAGAGTAGCTCCAGAATCATCATTCTGGCCTGTTCTGGTTCACTTTAAACCCTGCGCCAGAACCTTTCACTAATTTCTGATTCTTCTTTTTCTATGGCATAATGTGGACTCCTTAAATTAAATGAATAATTTATTGTGAAATGTTAAGCTTGGCAATATGGGCAGAAGACAAGACAGTGAAAGGCTTGTTCTTTAGCAGTTAAAGCAGAAACAAAACAAAACTGTATAAAAGACTTACGTAATGTATTAAATAATAAAAATAAAACTTAAAAACGTGTCAAGATTTCAGACTAGAGAAAGATGTATCCAAAGTAGCTTTGATGTGTAGTCAAGCTTGGAGTATTTCACTATCCACAAGTACATTGTAACCATTAGAATATGGAGGAAATGACAGTCTGATTCCAAACCCATCATTCATCTTTTTAGTTTCTATTTTGACTCTACATAACCAGACACTCTGTTTTTAAAGAAGAAGAAGAAAAAAGCTACTCCTGAGATAGGTGATTTTTGTCAGAGAAGAACAAGGATCTCTCTGATAGGAAGTTACCTTTTATATATGGACAGTTACTTATTTCATGTGACCAACATTGGTACAGAAAGGTTTCTGGGAGAGATGACACAGCCTACAGAAGCTATTTACTTAGAGTCTCCATGCTTGTAAATAAAGGCCATAAGCTTGAACAAAGAAAACTTGGAGTAAGACACGCTCTCACTGAGGGGTGTGAACATTTTTTATACACTCGTTTCTCCTGGAGCATTTAAACCTTTTCATATGCAAATGATTTCCCCCACTTTCCATCTCTATGGTTCTCCTGCCACAGAAGAGAGAAGGGGTGTCTAAAGCACCTTTCATACTCAGAGCACTTCACAAAGCGGTGTGCTACAGCACATACTGCAATGATACAGTAGCCATTCTGCGTCAGCACCATCGACATTATAACCTACTTTACTGGGGAAGAAATAGCTGAAACTCTTCCCTATTCTAGGTCTATCCCTCACTCTAGGGCTAGCCTTACTCTTCTCATGAATGCCATCGGATTTTCAACTTACACCTGGAGAGTCACCAGTGGAACTTTACATTCATGTCTTATCTGAAAAGGACTTCCAGCAATGCAGTGCAGTGCCTCCCCACGATATGCACTACACTGTCAGCACTGCTTTTTGAACCAGAGAACAACAAATGCTATGGATTCTTCGAGACATGTGCATTCTTGACTGTATTCTCATGAGCACATTCATACCAAAGCCCATCCAGTCACTAGGAAGACCCAGGTTTACCTCCCAGCATTCTCTTTGGAGGAAGTGCCGGCACCATACGATATGGGAACTTCTGAAGCAGCATCTCATGGAATACCACAAAGTCATTGTATCGCCTGTACACAGAGCACTTGAAGCGCTGCAATAGAGAGAGAAACCTCACAACACTCAGACAGGACAATAACAGCATTTCAGTAATTTCCTTGCAGCCAGGAGGAGTTAAAGCCACATGTGGGACTTGAAGAGAGTGGCTGGTACATTTCTTGGATTTGCAGACCACTTGCTTTAAGCTAACAGTAAAAAATAAAGTCACACAGAACCCTCCAGCCACCTCTCAATTATGCACTTGGATAGCTTAATATAAATCGGATAGCTTGCTGGTGGGTTAGGTCCCTTTGGGAACAAGAGTTTCAGCAAAGAGCACATTTCAAATTCCATACAAATTTCCACGCAAAACATGGGGGCAAAGACATTTTATAAAGGAAAGAGGAAATGTTTTCTGTGGATTACTGAAAGGAGGTGGTAGATGTCCCTAAACTTGCTGTGAGTCCACATAATTCCTCCACAAAGACATAAAGGAACAATACAATTTTCAATGAGCACCCTATCATCATTAAGGAGCATTTCAATGCTCGTGTTCCTGGTAACATCCACCAAACCAGGTCTAATGCCATGGGAAGCAAAACAGCTTTGAGCAAACGTAGTTCTGAGCCCTCCAAAACCCAGCTGTTTGACCTTTTTAGTGAGTCATGCAGCAGAATGAGGAGAAAGTAGGAACTGTTGTGGGATTCCTAAAACAGCGTGAAAGTTTCTTATAACCTTAGTTTCAAGATTTTTGCATTTCTGATGTCAGGTTGCAGGAATGAACAATGAGAACACCCAGATTTTGGAGATTAATTTGGGTCCAAAATGAGTGATGTAGCACACAAAGAGAGACGCTCAAAAGGCACGTTGGCAAGTCATTTAAAAACTACATTTGGCTGATGGAATAGCATGTTGAAAAGACTAAATGTCATCACATCCATCCACGTTACCTGTGCATCGTACACTGCTAGTTCTTATTGCAGAGCTGTGCCATTTCAGAAATAACCCAACGAGATTAATAACTGGAGCACAATGGATACAGCTCTTAGGGCTTTCTCATATCTGCTCGGCAATCAGCAGTCTGATTTGCTCTTGCAGATTTAAGCTGGTGCCCAAGGCGCAGCTACTGCCTCTTTATGAAGAACCTCATTACACAGAAAGAGAACTGTCGGAAGAACGATGGCTCAGGGAATTGGTAATGGGATAAGAAGTCTCTCAAACCTGTGATCCGAAGGTGACTCTGGCTGAGGACAGTAGTGACTGAAAACTGCTACAACACTGTCAGACAGTAGCTTCTTTGGTGACCTGTGTGGAGTGAGCTGGTGCTCTTGGGCCAGTTCTTATGGGACAGATAGCCTCATCAGAAAAAGAAAAAAAAAACCCATCACAGAAGACACTAGTGAGCAGTCTCACAAAGGGGATAAAAATTGAATGGGACATAGAAACTGAACTCCCCTCCTGCTCCAAAGGTGGTCCCTACAGTCAGGATTGGGGAAGTGAACTGGGAGAGGCATGGGAGAACCTGCATTGCTGCTGGCTGTGCCATATGTGCATTCATATACAGACTAGTCTTCAAGTGAGTTTGGTCGTTACGCTCTAGTCCTCAGAGGATGTCCATTCACCTTACAAAACGACAACAGTACTTGTCAGTCCCTGCTTTGGAGAGGCGCAGTATCGGAAAAGCAGAGGTTAGGATTAAGTTGCAGTGGCAAAACTGTAAAGATACCTCCATGAATGCCTGACTCAAACCAGCATCACCAATACATTGAACAGATTAAAAAAAAATGATCTGGCTTTTGAATCCAGGTTAAACAATTGCATGGAAACTCCTGAGGAAACACACATTCTCCCACAGACACCGGTGTTCTCCCGCATTACCTTGCTGGAAACTTCATACTCCACATGTTTCAGAAAGAGGCCCTTCTTCTCAGGTATAAGCTCCACCTGCACCGTGTCCTTGCTCAACAGCTCTTGTAGGGTGTGGGAGAGCAGCAGCGGATTTCCTTGGGGCGTCTGCATTGGCAGCTGTTCCGGATCCTTTGGCTCAATTACTGGAGGCTTTGCCAAGTCTAAAAGAAAGAAGAGAAAATTGCCATTTTTGAAAGAAAAACTGAGTGAAAGAAGGAGCCTGTTCCTCTGCTACGTCCTCTCACAGCACCTCAACACAAGTCAGAAGAGCAACCAAGCCACTCCTTCCACAAGAGGCTCTGCCCATTTAACTTACCTCCCATACTCTTAGCATACTCGGTACCTCCCTCTGCACAACACCCTGAGCATCACCTATTATACCTAGTCATGAAGCCAGCTCTGCTTCTCTGTTACAGGCCAGATTTGTTCTGTGAATCAGCTAGGAGGCCTGCATTTCCTGTCTGTGCAGCTCCCACCACAACAGAATCTGCCAAGCTAAGTGAATACCTAGCTCAGCACTCTTGGATCCTGTCTAGAACAAATTGTGAAAGGAAAGAAACTGTTATTTTACACTGCGGAGTAGGAATTAAAATATTACTTTCACATGTCACTAGAAAGAAAGGAGGCACTTCACTTGACAGAACGTAATTATTCTCTATGATAGTATAGTGGGGTATGTGGAAATTAATTAGTCCCATTAATAGCTTTAGCACCTCCGTGCACTGAAGCTCCAGACAAGAGACTTCTTGAATAGGGCAGCCAACTGGGCAAATTTTTACTCAGAGCAAGCTCTGGATAAGATTCCAACTTCCCGCACCAAGGGTCATGCATCCTAGGTGGTGCAGCTTCTTACAATGAAATCAAGCACCCAGCTGTGCAGCTTGGACAGACAGGTTCCCCAATAATTCTATGTAATACATTATCAGTGAACTAAGAATGGCTCTGAAATACAGACCACCTCCCTGGGGAACAACCTAATACAGAAAGGGGGTAATAATCTGGAGTACTCCCTTACTAAACAACATATTGCAGCTCAGCTAAACAGCTTGACTTTACTGCATAATTACACATACTATGCAACAGGTAAATTCATATAAATGCTTCCCGGGTCACAGGAACAGAGATTCCTTTCCTGTTTCCAATCCCACTGTAAAGGGAAGCTATAACCATGCTATCCTTCCAAGCAGGCAGGACCTGGACCACCTGGCTGAACTGGCTAAACGTTTGTGAGCAGAAAAGATCTGGCTGCTTTAGGATCAATAGATGTTAACATCCTCCAGTGACTTAACAGAGGGGCTTTGAACAATAGCTCAACAGAAGGTAACTGTATAACACCAGGGTATGGAAAAGGAAATTAATTCACAGAAGGCAGAATCAAAGGCTCCTTATCTTAATTTGAAAGCCTTGTCCTTATGATAAGGTTTTACATTCCGTTTGCTGTAAGCCCGGATAAAGCAGAAAACTAGTCCATCTGCAATTCCACCAACACACTGCTTCAAGACATAGAGATCACGCAGTTTGTTCAGTTTTCCTCAGATATTGGACTTTTTTAAGTAACGCAAATCAAATCCAGGACAAGTGACCATACCCCACAAGTCTAGTCAGTCTTCAGATTCCTGCTAATGTGACTCAAAAAAGCAAGTCTTGAAACCTCAGCATTGCTCAGAATAACAAATCACCTGGCAACTGCCTATATAATAGCGTCTAGAAGATTTACATGCCAGAACTTGGAAGAAATCAGTGCAATCTGATTGAATGTTAATAGTGTTTACTCATGGATGACATTGCAACATATCTGTTCTTCCAGCCAAGAGACAGATGCTACAAAGGCTTCTACTGGACTAGGAAAGAGGGAAGGAGAGGTAGAAGACAGTGAGGTCAGGACAAAGGTATTGAGGTAAAAGGCAGGTTCTCTAATGCAGTAGAAGAATCCTCCCCCATTTCATCTTTGATAGGGCAGCACTTTGATAAGTAAATCTTTTATCAAAGGCAGTACCACTTCAGCTTGACAATGATATTAAATGCCTTTAGTCAACAGTACCCAACAGACACAAATCATCCCATACTGTTAAATCAATCCACAGAATTAATTCACATTCCTACAACCAGAAAAGCCCCTGAAAGAGATGATTTCTCCTTTCCTAATCCAACACCAAGAGGGATTTTAAATTACTTGGTTGACTCCTTAGGAGGTGTACAATTTGGGGCCACAGCTTCTTTCACAGAGATGCTGTCTCATCAAGGAGACTAATCACTAGTTAGATCAGCTTCAGAAGCTCTTCCCCACCTTGTAACCCTCTATTTCCTCTCCTTCCACACCCCACAGGCCCTCTGAGCCATCCAAGCTTTTCTCCTAACCACTCTTCAGCACCTTCACCCACTTCTGTCTTCAGGCCTTCTTCCATGCTGCCTCAGACATCTGGAGCAGCCTTCTGCAGCACACCAAACTCACCACCACCACCAGGCTTCTGACTATCCACCTATTCCCATGAAGCATTCCAGCAATCGTGACCATACTGGGATAGTTGAGTTTGTTCTCTTGATTTGTACCCTCTCAAGCATTTAGCTTGGAAACTCCTCGGGACAGGGACTGGTTTTCTATTTGGCACAGTTCTCCCAGTGCAGTGTACTCAGACAGCACCATCTACATAATAAATACCCCAGTGCTTGTTCCAAATTACAGATTAAAGAAGCCTGGCGCAAGGGCATGCTTTCAAGTAACTGTCTCCAGATGCAGAATATACCCCAGGACAAGGGCTGAAATGTTAAGTGAATTCTCCATCTCTTGATGGAGACTGGATGCCTTTCTGGAAGATATCCTTTAGCCAAACACAAGTGAATACATGGATAACTGGATGAAATTTAGTGGCCTGTGATACACAGGGAGATGAGACTAGATGATCTAATGGTCCTTTCTGGCCATAAAAATCTGTGAATCTATAAAAACATGCAATTAAACATCCCATTGTAGAGAGGGCTTATCTTATCCCTGCTCCATACCTAAACCCAATTCGCTGAGAGTACCCTTTTCCACCTTCAGGTTATTTAATAACTTATTTCATGTGTAGACTCAGGACTATCTGAGCACCTCACACAGAACTCCATGCTTCTCTGTGCTGTCATGTGAGTAACTCACTTCAGAGGAAGAATGACAGGAAAACAATCTTCTAAACAGAGACTGGTTAAAATGTGACCAACCCATTTCCTGAGAGGACAGGGTCAACCAACACTAATGTAGAACCCCCTCCTCCATATGCCAGTATTCACTCCCCATCATCCTGCTTGCTGACATATAAAATAAAGTAAAAATTCCACAATAAGACACTTCCACTCCTCCAAACCAGAGGTTCAGCAAGAAATGGCAATCCTTAGAAACAGACAGGAGGGGAAAGATGGGCATCCAAAATTTGAGAAAAAGAACCTGCAAGAGGAATCCTGAATCCTCCAACATTTAGCTGTAACCCTCAGAACACTGGCATAAATCCACCCAAATTAATGTTCAGAGCAACCCTATGAAAAGTATTCAGCCTCCAAAGGGTTAATAATGTGAATGGCCCTTGAGATTCCTCATGGGGTTTAGAGCTTACACTGCACACTAGGGGGAAAAAATGCAGAATGAAACCCCACCTTGAGGATCTCTGCAAAGACATGTGTTGCCCATCACAATTTTAGGCATGGGCATTTTAGGAGTAAAATGCCTAAAATTGCCTAAAACTTGCATTACTCTTCCTGTCTTCATCTATTATCAAGCACCCCCTTATTCTCCTAGTCCCCTGCCTAACACCCACTTCTTCAATAAATCCTCTCCTCATCAATAATCCCCAGACCCAATCTCTCCTGAAATGTTTTGTAGCTTATTTAAATTGCAAGATTGTCTATGCATCCATGTCTATGCATGTGTAAATTATGATACCACACACATAAATGTGTATTAACTAGGGCTGTTGATTAATCACAGTTAACTCACACGATTAACTCAAAAAAAATTAATAATGATTAAAAATTTAATCGCAGTGTTAATCGGACTGTTAAACAATAGCATACCAATTGAAATGTATTAAATATTTTGGATGTTTTTCTACATTTTCGTATATATTGTATTCTGTGTTGTAATTGAAATCAGTGTATATTATTTTTTATTACAAATATTTGTCCTGTAAAAATGATAAACAAAAGAAATAGTATTTTTCAGTTCACCTCATACAAGTACTGAACTGCAATCTCTGTCGTGAAAGTGCAAATTACAAATGTAGAATTTGTTACATAACTGCACTCAAAAACAAAACAATGTAAAACTTCAGAGCCTACAATTCCAGTCAGTCCTACTTCTTGTTCAGCCAATCGCTAAGACAAACAAGTTTGTTTACATTTATAGGAAATAATGCTGCCCTCTTATTTACAGTGTCACCAGAAAGTGAGAACAGGCATTTGCATGGCACTTTTGTAGCCAGCACTGCAAGGTATTTATGTGCCAGATATGCTAAACATTCATATGCCCCTTCATGCTTCGGCCACCATTCCAGAAGACATGCTTCCATGCTGATGACGCTTGTTTAAAAAAATGTGTTAATTAAATTTGTGACTGAACTCCTTGGGGGAGAATTTTATGTCCCTCGCTCTGTTTTACCCACTTTCTGCCATATATTTCATGTTATAGCAGTCTCGGATGATGACCCAGCACATGTTGTTCATTTTAAGAACACTTTCACTGCAGATTTCACAAAATGCAAAGAAGATACCAACGTGAGATCTCTAAAGATAGCTATAGCACTTGACCCAAGGTTTAAGAATCTGAAGTGCCTTCCAAAATCAGACAGGGATGAGGTATGGAGTGTGCTTTCAGAAGTCTTAAAAGAGCAACATTCCAATGAGGAAACTATAGAACCCCAACCACCAAAAAAGAAAATCAACCTTCTGCTGGTGGCAGCTGACTGAGATAATGAAAATGAACATGCGTCGGTCTGCTCTGCTTTGGACTGTTATCAAGCAGAACCCGTCATCAGCATGGACACATGTCCCCTGGAATGGTAGTTGAAGCATGAAGGGACATATGAACCTTTAGCGCATCTGGCACGAACATATATTTTGACGCCGACTACAACAATGCCATGAGAACACCTGTTCTTACTTTAAGGTGACATTGTAAACAAGAAGCAGGCAGCATTATCTCCTGCAAATGTAAACAAACTTTTTGTCTGAGCGATTGACTGAACAAGAAGTAGGACTGAGTGGACTTGCAGGCTCTAAAATTTTACATTGTTTTATTTTATAATGTAGTTATTTTTGTACATAATTCTACATTTGTAAGTTCAACTTTCATGATAAAGAGATTGCACTACAGTACTTGTATTAGGTGAACTGAAAAATACTATTTCTTTTGTTTTTTTTACAGTGCAAATAATTGTAATAAAAAATAAATATAAAGTGAGTATTGTACACTTTGTATTCTGTGTTGTAACTGAAATCAATATATTTGAAAATGTAGAAAACATCCAAAAATATTTAAATAAATGGTATTCTATTATTGTTTAACAGTGCGATTAATCGCTTGACAGCCCTAGTATTGACAATAATTGTTCAAAAACATCAGCATGTGTAATACAACCTGGGTGACCAAGCAGGTTAAACTTACACTTGTACTGGTTGTGTTCTCAGACCAGCAGGCAGAGAACACAGAAGGATAATTTCAGCTGCCAGTATTTTGGGAAAAACACTACCAGGGAATTAATATTAACCCTACAGAACAACACACTCTAAAGCTGTTCAACATTTTTCGCTCTACTGACAAAGAAACCAGTTTAAGAACAGACCCAAGATTCTTGGCCAGGACTAGTGGATAATGGTGTGAATTCATTGGTATGAGTAGCTGCATTCAGCCAACTGATAGAAGAAGTTAAAAGCACCCCCTTGGAAATAATAAAATATTTAACCCTTCTTGTTATGTATGCCCTGTGTAGAGCTGTACAGCTACACCTGTGAAAACATTCCCTTTGATTTCAGCAGACCACCACATAGTAATGTTTACATATAGCACAGTATATATGCCAGAGACATCAGGTATGAAGTGCTCCATGAAAGCATAAGGGAGTGTTAGTAACAAAAAGAAGGAATTTAGCTACCTTCTGCAATCCATCCCTTTACATAGAGAATAACTCAAAGGAAGCTGCTCTTTTTGCACTCTTATGTCAGCATACACAAATTTGGGTAAAAATAGTCACGGATACCATCCATCCCTTGCAGTAATGGCAGTTCATTGATAAATTCCCTGTGTGCATACACCTAGTCCAAGAAGACAGGAAGACTCCCAATTTGCACTCTCTATAATTGGTCATCTATAGGATCACAAGACTGCAAGTCTTTATTGTGCAAATTTCACCTGCAAGTACAGGTCGCTTTGCTACACTATATCAATTTTGTATGCATGCGTGCACGCACATTTACTTTAAAAAGAGGAAGGTTTGTCTAGTGCAGGGATTGGCAACCTTTGGCAAGTGGCCCATCAGGGAAATCCGCTGGTGGCCCGGGACGGTTTGTTTACCTGCAGCGTCTGCAGGTTCGGCCCATCACAGCTTCCACTGGCCGCAGTTTGCCGTTCCAGGCCAATGGGAGCTGCAGGAAGCAGCATGGGCCAAGGGATGTGCTGCCCGTCACCTCCCACAGCCCCCATTGGCCTGGAACGGTGAACCACGGCCAGTGGGAGCTGCAATCGGCCAAACCTGCAGACGCTGAAGGTAAACAAACCGTCCCGGGCCACCAGCGGATTTCCCTGATGGGCCACTTGCCAAAGGTTGCCAATCCCTGGTCTAGTGGTTAAAGCACAGGACATAGAATCAAGGGGTAGGAGTTTTATTCCTGGACAAATTCTGTCAAGTCAAACTCTCCAAACTTTGTTATCCCCATTTTACAGACGGGTAAAAACTAACAACTCCCTGCCTCACTAGGGTGTTTTGAGACTAAGTTAATTCATGGTTTTAAAGTGCTCAGGCATCCTCAAACATAAGGTGCCATAGAAGTATTTATTATGTTAGCAACAGCAGATTTCCTACAAGAGGACAAAAAATGTTCTGGAAGCAACAAAGCTAACCCCTCAGGAAGGGAAGCTGAAATTTCCTCATCATTATCACAGGTCAAAGCCTCAGGGAGAAGAGGTGGCTTCACATCTCAAAAGAGGGAAGCCAGAGCTGTACATTTATGCATGGGGAGACCTCAGATTTCCCCTTGGCAAAAACAGATGTTTCACTCACACTTCTGAGCCAGGAGCATTGAAACAATAATATAAGTATCATTCATCAGCATGTCCCTTCCCCTTCCACAAAAACCTCAGGAGTTACAGATTAAACCTATCATCTATTTACTATATCAGTTAACCCTTCTCTCTCCCCTCACCTCTTAATTCCCCCTTTCCTGTCCATACCAACCTTCCTTGAACATCTGGCTTGTCCCCCAACTGAAAATTCAATTTGTTTTCCCTCCCTCATCTTATATTGAAAGGTCTTGCATAGTTTGAAATGTCAAAGAGAAAACAGGTTTCAGAGTAGCAGCCATGTTAGTCTGCATTTGCAAAAAGAAAAGGAGTACTTGTGGCACCTTAGAAACTAACCAATTTATTTGAGCATAAGCTTTTGTGCATCCGATGAAGTGAGCTGTAGCTCACGAAAGCTTATGCTCAAATAAATTGGTTAGTCTCTAAGGTGCCACAAGTACTCCTTTTTTCTTAAAGAGAAAACAGTAACTCTAAAAGTGTGTTGTAAGGAAGCCCTTCCTTCCCCCATCAAGGGGCCTAGCATGCTTTTGATATTCAAGTGTCTGGAGTTTTTCTTGTTTTTACATCTCCTGTAAATTCATCTGATCTACCAGGACGAGACCCAGGAGAATCCAGTCCACTTTGTCCAGCAGAATTTTCTATTTACTATGCAGGTCTTTGTTCAACATGAAAGAAAAGGCATTCTTCTGACCAGGTTCAAAGTAAGCTATCCATTACGGTTCCCTTCAGCTGTAACTTCTGTTTGCTGAGGGCTTGTGAATTATACTGTCTTTGCTCCTCCCTTCTCTCCAACATACAGCTGCCTGCAACCTCCATCCCATGCCGACCTGCCACACACACCCAAAAAGGACACCTATTTAATTCCATAATAGATCATTACAAAGCATTTATGATGTGGGGACTAGCAAGATCTTGCTCTTTACTTTTCATTTCTCTCCAGCCCAAACATTCCTGGTGAAGACCTTTTAGTCTCAAGCCTGTGTCTTGGAGCTTCAGCACTTGCACGGGCTGCTCCAGCCTTCACTTCTGATTCTGTGGATCAGGCAGGGAGTTAATGGCACCACCCAAAACATTTGGGTACTGTGTTACCTGAAGACTGTTTAATAAAATAATGACACTTCGCATTTCTACAGCACCTTTCAGTCACAGACTTCAAAATGCTTCACAAAGAAGGATAGGTATCATTCTCCCCATTTTACAGAAGGGAAACCTGCATCTAAATTAAATCATTTGTCCAAGGTCACACAGTGATTGTGTGAGAGAACAAAGAATTGATCTCAAGCCTCCTGAGCCCCACCCTTGTGCCCTGTCCACTCAACTATGCTGCTTGTTCTCCAAGTGATTACATGATTTTCCAAGTCTCGGTAATACAAGGAGTCCTTATACTGTACACAGAGCACATTCCATCCACAAGCAAGGCAGAAGATCATAGTCCCAATGTGCAGCTACAATAATAAAAATAATAATTAACTGAGATACAGCTACAAATTGGATAAATAACAGGATTATAGGAAAGACTCCATTGAGGAATATTTCCATGGACTACAGAGAGAGCAAAGTCATGGCCAGTGCAGACTTGAGTCCTCAATTCAATATCAATAAACTGTTGCTCTTAAGGTATGGATGTGACAGAAGATAAAAAGCAAGCAAACAGTAACTGAAACAAAGCTTAGCCCCCTAAACTCAAAAGATAACCTGAGCTTAATGACTAGGCATGTAACTGCTGCCCAAAACACTTTCCTGTTTGAAGATGGTTTTCAGGAAGTCACCAGCCACCGCAGCCTTGCTAGAATCTCCCAGCAAGAAGAAACTGCATTAGGTACATTCCACAAGTAGTTCTAAAGTTAGAAGCTGTCAAGCTTCTGCAGTCCCCACCGCCCCATTTACTCAGGCCTGGAGAACCCCATCCAAAGGAAACAACTATCCTGCTCTACTATCATTTCTTTCCTCCCTTGCACATGAAGCGGCTATCTAAGAAGAAAACTAGGGACAAAGTATTTTAACTATAGATTTATCATGCAGTAAAATAAGTGCATTGGCAAAAGACCAGTTTGGAGACAACACCAATTAAACCAATCTCTCACCCCGCTTCCAAATATTATTGAAGAGTAGAATTCCCAGCCAGTGCATTTACAGACCTTATGTTCAAAACTGAAAGCTTCAGGGGGAGGAAGCGGGGACTGCAAATTCCACTTGCCTGCAACCGGTACAATTCTCTCCTCTCTGGTGCACAAGGTCTGCACACACAGTTAAAGATTTACCACTAGAGAAAAATAAACATCTGGATTTAGCAGTGCACTTGGCTTTCAGGACTAGCCATAATAATCATCAGTTCCAAACAAGCCGCAATACAGGCATAAACAACCAAAAAATTAACTTACCAGTGCCAGCTATTTTCTGAAAGAGTGACTTGCACCAATAATAAAAAAGTTACTTTTTAACCTTCTATAACTAGATTCTGTTTAAAAGTACCTTTCATTCTAGGGACAAGGAAAGGCAAATAGATTCGTAGTCCACCTGTCCCTCTACAGAAAATCCATCAACAGCCTGTCTGAAGCCTCACTACTGTAGAGAAGAGAAGTCTTTGGCCTTCCTAGAGCATACACAGCCAAACTGTGGTGGTTTACAGAAGAGGAGCTCAACCATCTCAGACTAAACAGGGACCATCAAACCCATACCACGATGCTAGAGATAAAAGTAATGGTTCAAGTTCCTCCAGTCTACCCTGCCATCCACAGCCAAGGCTTCCTTCACTAAAACCCAATTCACTCCCACAGTTTACAATACAATATTTGTCAGAGGAAGACAAATGAAGATGAGCAGATCAGTCAGTTACAGAAGTACTAGACAGAAACAGCCTATGCCAAAACACCATCACTGTTTCATCATTATAAGCCTCCTAAAGCAGCCAGATCAGAACTTTCCACAACAGACACACACCTAACCAAGCTTGCTCTCTGGCACTATAAAACACCATCTCACAAAGACACTTGTTCTAATCTCTTACACTGGTCCTTGGCAGCAACAGCCCAGATTTATTTTACAAACATGACCATGGGGGCGGGGGAGAAATGCAGTAACCCCATATCTGTAGGGTTAACAAAAGGACGCACATACCTGATGCTGGAAGCAATCCTACCAAACTTCTTATTTCTTTCATGCATAAAACCTACTTACTTTTTGTTAACTCTTCCTTTGTGTGTTTTCAAGTGGACACAAAACACTACCCACAGAACTATAGTGATCAGCTGTTTGAAGCTGCTCTAATTAACTGTATCCCTCTCTCCTCCCTCAAAGAGAAAATTGGTAGAGAAGTGTCCTTCTGCAACTGATATCTGATTAATATCCAACAGATCAGCTTTCAGGGGGCTGTACTCTGCCTTTCAGAGAGATGGAGATGATCATACAACTTTAATTACCAGGAGTCTAGTGAATTAAAAAACATATATTAAAAACAAATACATAAGACACATCAGAAGCTCCCTCCCATTCTCATTGTATAACTAACACTAGCAGAATGTGCTGCAAGTTTCACACGTCATGATCTTAAGAGCAGCTCCCAATGCTGAAGTTTTAAGAAAATGCAGCTGAATGTCTTTTTCAAGTTAGGATTTATTTTTGGCTTGCCTCAATTGGGAAAGGAGAAGTGGTCCACATCCTGGAGGGTCTGCCCAGACTGTCTATGATGACAGTACCTAGCACACTGCATCATAAATTTCACCAAGTGTTTAAAGTGTCACTGAATCCACTTACATAGCCACAGTAAAACAAAACACACTAAAAAAATTCATTTTAGCAGCTATGAAAGCGTCCAGCTATATAACTCCCAGTGAGAGTGTTTTACAGTTTGCTAGACTATTCGGTTTTCCAATTAAATTATGGAGAAGGGAACCATTAAAAATGTATCCACATCTTTAACAAATGCAAACAGTGCCCTGAATGTACTGTGGTCTTGTTCACGATTCATTCAGTATAAAAACCACTCGACTTTGCAATCCATTAGCCCTCTCTACCCTCCAGTGGTAACAGCTTCCCTTCCAGGCAGGCCCCAACCTCAGCCAAGATACATGAGTTCACTACCAGCTCTCTCCCTACACAAGGAGGCAAGCTAAGCACAAGATGAGAATGGACCCGACTCATGCCTGAGGTCAAAACCTTGGAAAGACTAGTCCAGTAAGCCAGGTCCTAACAGACCCCATGATCCACAGAGTCACTGGGCAAGTCAGTTTGCCTCTTTGTGGCTTGGTCATCGCCAAGATATGGGGAGGGCACATCAATACATCTCGTCCCTGGGAAATGGGACTGGCTAAGGCATCTCTACAGACCAACACTGTGAGTGTGTAGTCTTCTTTGGAAATGGGTGGAGTGGGGCAGCCCTGATACACGCCACCACATGGCCCCAGCCCAGCTGTCCAGAGGGGGGAGGCAGCTCTGACATGCCTCCCTCTCAGCATTTTTTCAGGGGTGAGGACAGGGGAGAAGGTAGCCCTGACAAACACCTTCCCCTGCCTAACTCATGTGGGGAGGCCGAGAGGAGCAAGGAAGCCCTGACACCCCCAGTTCAACTGAAAGAGAAAGAGACGTGCCTGCTCCCTTGGGGGGGCGGGGGGGAGACACAGCCCTGACACCCCCTCCTCCTGCGCCTGGCCCCTGGCGGGGAGGGGAGAGAGAGACCCTGACACCCCCTCCTCCTGCGCCCGGCCCCTGGCGGGGAGGGGAGAGAGAGACCCTGACACCCCCTCCTCCTGCGCCCGGCCCCTGGGGGGCAGGGGAGAGAGAGACCCTGACACCCCCTCCTCCTGCGCCCGGCCCCCGGGGGGCAGGGGGGAAGACAGCCCTGACACCTACCCCCCTCCTGCGCCCGGCCCCTGGGGGGGGAGGGAAGAGAGACCCTGACAATACCCCCCTCCTGCGCCCGGCCCCGTGGTTATAGGGGAGGAAGAGAGAGACCCTGACACCCCGCCCGGCTCCCTTGGGTGGTGGGGGAGACGGGCCCCGACACCCCGCCCGGCGCCCTTGCGGGGGAGGACACCGCCCCAGCTCCCGAGGCGAAGCAGCCCTCGCAGCCCCCCTACCCCCCACTCCGTACCGGTGGCGGCTCCGCCCGAGCCTGCGGGCACCTCCCCGTCCATCTCGCCAGCGGTCATGTGAGCCCGGGATCCCCGCGGCCGCCCTCCCCTTCCTGCTCCGCGCCCGCCCGTCAGAGGGGGCGGAGCGGGGGGCTGGAAAGTCCGACTCGCCTGGCCTGCCCGGGCCGGGCTGAGGGAGGCGTCCGGGGCTCCCGGGCCTTGTAGGCCGAGACGTGAAGGGGCGCAGAGGGGGGAGGTGAGGGGCCCCAGCAGGGAGGGGCACAGAGGGGGAGATGGGGACACCCGGTGGGGAGGAGACACTGGGAGGGGCAGATGGGAACCCCATGCCGGGCGGGAGCGGGGCCACATGAAGTGGAGCAGAGAGGGGAAGAAAGAGCGAGGAAGCGAGGGGGGACATGAGGGAGGCGGCGGAGTCACTTTCATGTTGTAATGTGCGCCTGAAAGCCCATCGTCTTTCTGTCTCCACAACAGTCACCTAATCGGCTGTAGCCCTGGCCGGCCACCTGTTATGGCGACGCCTCTCGACATCCCCAACCAGTGACAGACTGTGAGTTAAAAAGAAAAGGAGGGCTTGTGGCACCTTAGAGACTAACCCATTTATTTGAGCATAAGCTTTCGTGAGCTCCAGCTCACTTCATCGGATGCATCCACTGCATGCATCTGGTGAAGTGACCTGTAGCTCACGAAAGCTCATGCTCAAATAAATGGGTTAGTCTCTAAGGTGCCACAAGCCCTCCTTTTCTTTTTGCGAATACAGACTAACACGGCTGCTACTCTGAAGACTGCGAGTTGACCCACGTGGCACATCACCGGCATCCCACTCCAGCAAGGCCCGGGGACGTTCTGAGGCCCACGCTCTGGTGTTGTTTCAGGGCGACGAACTGTTCTGATCCAGTGTTGCTACCCCAGCATTCTGAGGCAATACCATTACGCCGTGGTCAGGCCTCAACATTGTGATGTTCTGGCAGGAGTACATCATATCCAGACATCATTGTATTCCATTTAAATGCCATCGTATCACAAGGCTACTTCATGACAATGGCCTTGATTTAGCAAAGCACTTAAACGCATGCTTAAGTTTCATGGCTTCAAGATAATTTTGGGACCCATCAGCTTTCTCACAGTCAACCCTGTTAAATTCAGAAATAGTAAAACAAGTGGTCATCTCTGCCTGCTGCTGAGGTTCTTGGAGTACTGTAAAAGCAGTTAACTTATAATATTGATTATAATAAATAATTAAGACATCATAAAATGTAGAAAAAACATTATGTAAGTGACCAGTCCACGGACCAGTTACCTGACAGAGACAGCCTTTGCTTGAAGGTAGAATTAACATTGTACTGGAAACCAGAAGGGGATACTATAAAGTGGTTGCTCTCCAGAATGGCTCCTGGAGATATAAACTTCCTTACAGATGTAACCACACATACTATGAGAAACAAATTAAGCAGCCAAATAAGTTAGTACCAATAATTAATTGAAAAGTTCAGCCCCTTCTATGCTGTCAGTACCTGTAACTGATGTCAAAGCGGGGCTAAATTTCTTACCTCAATAGCCCTGCCCTTTGAGAGACTGCAGGAAAACATTTGGGTTTTGTTGTTGCAGAGTCTACATTTTTGTTAATGGCATGGAAGGTTGGCATGGCATGGCACACAATCAGAAGGTTCCCCAATGTCCCTAAAATTCAGCATTTTCAATAAAATGTTTTGCTTTCTAGACAATATAAACCTATGGTGCATGTCAACCTCTATGCAACATCACTATGAAATAAGTATCTAAAGTGTTTTCCAAAGGTACTGGAAAAATATTGTATCAATATTTATAGTTATCATTCTAACAGAGGCATGAGATACAAATACGGTAGGAACTAATGTTGTTTCCTTTATGCATCATAAAGCATTCAAAAATAAGAAAATTTGTCCTACAGATGTATTTTCTAAAGGTACATCAGATGAGGATTTCAGACATGCATAACTCCCATCTTATTTTACCAACAGATCTTTCTCAATCTGGAACTATATGGCTGATTCTAATATAAATAAATAAGACATATTGCATAATGTTTTTTTTGAAACACAGCCAAGAAAGCAGAGGGAATGTAAAATTTAAATGTTTATGAATTATGAATCTTCTCATTACAATACTACCAACCTACAATACAGTAATACTTTTCACTTTCAATTTACAAACCACTGTACATACATTCACTAATTAATCTTCATTTTACTTCGGCAACATAGGTAATTAGTATCCCCATTATTACATAGGGAAACTAAGACACAGAAAGTTACTTTACAAAGTGAGACTTGTAGACCTCGGTAATCATGAGCATGCCACTCTCCCTTGAATTTTTTTCATGCTGCTTCCCCACCCAAAAGACGTGAATGACCCAAAGATTCTCCTTTTCCTTCTCCTTCTTGCCCTAGCACTTCTTATGATGTGCTCCCCCAACAGATTAGGAAGCAGAGTAAAACTGACTATTCAATTAAAAGAATACAGCACAGATACTCCATCTTCTTAGCAAATCAGTAGGACTATCATGAAGCTGATCAGCCCTTTTCTTGAGGACATCAGAACCGCTGGGTCATTTGTACTTTTTGTAGACAGGAAGGGAGGAGGGAGTGGTGAATGTTCAGCACTTCTAAAAATCAGGCCCTATGCTCTTTTCTGTGTAGATATATAATTTGTAAACAAAATGCACAGCAGAATCTACATGTTCTCATTTAGCCATACGTCTTGGATTGGATTGTACTTATCTTCAAAAACTATTATTATGCCCCAATACGAATATGACATTTTTCACTTAGAATTGCTTTTGCACACTATAGGTGGAGTAGGGCAGAAAAATATTGTGGAAAAACGTAACCCAACTGCTGAAATGGTATTTGAATAGGGTTTAAAAGGTCTTCTTTAGCATAAGCCATTGATGCTTCACTTTTACGATAAACACAATAAGAGGCAATATGGACTGGTGGATAGGACACCTCTAGGCACTAGTGTAATATAACTAATAAAAATTACTAGAGAGAGGGGGAAAAAAAATTGGGTCATTTGCACCATGGAGATGGCAGGGCCCAATGGGCTCAGTGCTGCAAACATAGTGGGTATTTACCTATGTTTTCCTGTAGAGAGTTTACAGGGTCAGCCTTAACTGTCAGTACTTAAAACCTTGGGCATTAGAAACTGCCCCACTGTGACATACCAGTGTACAGTCCAGACTAATGAGTAGCTGTGTCATCCCTGCTCTCTAACCTGGGTGCCCTTTACAATGCTTTGCTGCTTTAGCTCAGTCTGGACTGCTCACAAACAGCTTCCAACTGGCAAGTTACTCCCAGCTATGTCTCTGTGTGTGCTGCAGATAGCCAGCCATACTTTGGCTCATACCAATCTTAGTTATGCTGCAGGGTGACCCCAACTCACTCTTAGTCTTAGATTTCCCCCTTTCCTCCCCCAGAAATGTATGTCCTGTACTGCCCAGCCCTCTCCTGGACAATTAAAGTTTGTATATAGTCTGTTATTGCCTTTATAGAAATAATATGCACATACTTGACGCTCCAAACAGAGTTTCCAAAACACTTTGGTTTAAACACACTGCATTAGATATAACAAGTTTATTAAGTACAAAGATATAGGCTTTAAGGGACTACAAATAATGAGGAATAAAAGTCAGAAATGGTTAAAAAAATAAAGATAAAATGCAACTGGTGCCCAACTTTACAAACTATGTTAAATTCAAAGCAAAGTTTTCTGACCACATGTTCTCAACAGTCTTATTGACTAAACTTCTTAGGTCAGGACCCCTTCTGCAGTTCAATGGCTGCTTTCTTTGTCCGTTCTGGTGCAGTGAATCAATGGACAGAAAGAGAGAGGGAGGGTGCATGGGGTGTTTGTTCCTTCTTTTTGTAGTGTCAGTCGCCATCTTGGAAAACATTTCCGGCAGAGATTCAAGACACAGACAGCCTATGGAGAAGGATGTTTCCTGCTGCTTTTCCTCACCTTTTTGAGGTTTCTTTGTTTACCCTTCCTGATTGATCATGTTGTTTACTACTTAAATGCAAATTAAGCAGAGCACAAATTCCTTTGTTTGAGACAGACCTGTTTGCCAGGTTTGGAACACATTAATAACATTATACAGGGAAATCTTATGACTTCACATACAATGTTGCCACACATATTTAACAGGACAATATGGACCAGCAAATTATGGGTTTTCAGATGATACCTCACAAGACACACTTTATACCAGAGGTGGGCAAACTACGACCCACGGGACCCTCCTGCCCAGCCCCTGAGCTCCTGACCTGAGAGGCTTGCCCCTGGTCCCTCCCCTGCTGTTCCCCCTCCCCCGCAGCCTCAGCATGCCACGCCGCATTGCGCTCTGGGTGGCCGGGCAGTGCAGTTGCAGAGCCGCGGCCTGACCCGGTGCTCTGGGCAGCGCAGCTGTAGTGCCACCAGCCACCGGTGCTCCAGGCAGCATGGTAAGGGGGGAGCGAGGGGGTGGGTAGAGGGCAGGGGAGTTCAGGGGTGCGGTTAGAGGTCGGGGGGTCAGGGTGGGGAACAGGGGTGGTGGATGGGGCAGGAGTCCCGGGGGGGCTGTCAGGGGACAGGGAACGGGGTGGTTGGATGGGGCAGGAGTCCCGGGGGAGCCCTCAGGGGGCGAGAAGCAGGGGGGTCAGATAGGAGGCGGGGGCCAGACCACACCTGGCTGTTTGGGGAGACCCCGCCTCCCCTAACTGGCCCTCCATACAATTTTGGAGACCCGATGTGGCCCTCAGACCAAAAAGTTTGCCCGCCCCTGCTTTATACCAAGATTATTACAACAGTGTGTAGGGTGTGGACACAGGTACATTCTGTCACACCCACCCAATCCTGAAACTGCTGATTAAGGATGGAAAGAGTCACACTGAAAAAGCAGTGAAAAACAGTTGGCATATGGGCAGAGAAGCAGTTTCAATAGAAAGGGAAAGAAATAAAAGAGAAGAGAAGCTGAAAGTTATTGCAAATGAAGGGGGACTGTAGAGGCAAAGAGAGGGGGGAAGGTCATGTGTTTAATCTGAGTGGTAACAAAAGGAAGACTGGTTAGTCTGAAGGTAGCTCTGCTCCATCCCCAGCACCTTCACTTAATGTTGCTGCAAACTAAGTCAAGATCCTGATATGCAAATCAACAATAATTTTACTGAAAAAAATCTATTATTGCATCCCTCATTGCATAAAAATAGCCCATTCTAAATTTCCTTCTTTAAGAGCTTCAGGTCCTAGATTCTCAAAGTTATTTAGATGCCTAAATACCATTGAGGATCGGGGCCCAGGGGAGAATATGTAACAGCCAGATAAATACAGTACACTAAGTTAGCTAGATTTGAGAGGAGTTAGAGTGACATCCTGTGACTAGTTTGCAAAATAACAAATCTGGATTTCCTGACTTTTCCCCCTCAAGTTTCTTCTCCTAAATGTCACTTTAAAATTGAGAAGATATCCACAATCAACTCTAAGACCCATGTTCACATCCTGCCTTATATATGCCACTCTGAATACATCATACTGTGTCACAAACTCAAAATGGTACTTCACACTTTTTTCCTTTGGCCTTAGGCCTGAAGTGTTCCTACCAGAATTTACATGGCTTTCTAGCACGTAATGTACCCCTAAATTACAGGTGGGCTTGCTCAGAAAATCATTTGCTGATCACCTCGGTAGGAAATGTGGTAATTAAAGGGGCAATACACCGACATTTAAAACCCAGTATTGTTACAAGTGATACTTAAAGAGCATGGAAAGAGCTTAGAGAAAAAATATTTTTCTCTACTTTTCCAGTTTTATTTTATGACTTTGACTGCACTTTACATAGAATTATGTTCAGTGTTTCTCCTGAATAGTCACTTTGTCAGTGTCCTTGCTTGTGGTAGGGGAGGCAGAAATATTTTTAAAAGGGGGGAAAATGTGATTGATTATAAAATCACAAAAATTGGCCGAGCACCTGATGTAGTCACCTGAAATGACTTTTGTAATATTAACAAAATTACTAGATTTCAAGTTGATGGTGTCCTTCTCAATAAACAGTTTTGAGGCAGTCGCTATCTCTCATTGCATCAGCAAATGGTACCTTTCAGCCACTCCTTATCCAGGCACCAGTAACAGAGAAAACCTTTCTGTGTCCCATTTCTATTGCTTCTGATGAGGCAATGACTCCCCTGTCCCAGTACTCAGGGCCATCCATCTAGAGCTTCACTGCACATGGGGTCCCATGTGAATGGCTCATCATCTCATGGCTTATTTAGGCTGTTGCCAGATTGCAGATGGTGCCCTAAAGCTTAATTGTTCTGTATGCCATACCCTAGCCCCTTTCAGGTGTGGCATTGCAATGAGGGCTTCCTGGAGGTGAGCAGCTCCGTACCCCTTTTCCCAGGATCCCTGCCCCCGACAGAAAACAGGGTTTCATCATAACTCTGGTTTCAGAATAGCAGCCATGTTAGTCTGTATCTGCAAAAAGAAAAGGAGTACTTGTGGCACCTTAGAGACTAACAAATTTATTTGAGCATAAGCTTTCGTGAGCTACAGCTGTATACATCCGATGAAGTGAGCTGTAGCTCACGAAAGCTTATGCTCAAATAAATTGGTTAGTCTCTAAGGTGCCACAAGTCCTCCTTTTCTTTTTGCGAATACAGACTAACACGGCTGTTACTCTGAAACTTGTTTATATACACAGAGAACATGAAGCAATGGGTGTTACCATACACACTGTAACGAGAGTACACCAGAGTCACTTCAGGCTCATACTTTGCCTCTAGTGTCATGGCGATCACAAGTCCCTATTCCCAGCGCCTAGAACCTCCCTAGGAAGTGCTCTTCCGACCACGTGAAGGAGAGAGAGAGAGCGCTGATGTGGCGACCTTTGTTGGACCGTACCATCCTAAATGTGACCCCTTCTTACTGGGGGTTTAAATTGTCTCCTAAAATGTTTGCTGTGTCTTCTCGTAGTACCGCCCATGATCATGTGCTACCCTCCCTTCGATTGGCGTTGGTAGCGTCCACGCGTTGGCTATGTCCATTATACAACATTTGTAGGGGTACCAGGGATATATTATCCTATTATTATACCGTTTTATCATTTTACCCCCTTATCTTAAATACATTGCAGTAGCAGATACCCTGGGTGCATTTTATTTTTAATCTATACAGGAGGTGTATTCGGTATCTCTCCCTTTTCCACCTTCCAAGATGGTTCAGTCAGGCCTCACCTAGTGCTGCTGACGAGGGCTGCCATGTTGGACTAAACCAAACTGGTGTATGAAGAAGGGAGAATTGGTTTTGAGGGGAGGTAGGGATTGAACTCGCCATCGGCGCTGTAGGGAGCGGGATGGAGAAGAAGGCCAGGTGATTATAGAGCGTGTGGCGAGAGAAAGGTACTGGGTGAAAAATTACACCTCACCCTCCCCCCACACACTAGGAGTTGGTGTGTTCTGCTTCGCCATGCCCGCCGGGTCTCGCGCACATGGCCTAGCCGTCGGAGACTCCCCTCCCCCCTGCCTTTCCCCGGAGAGCCTGAGTGAGCGCGGCGGGCCCAGCAGCGACCCCCTCCCCATGCAGGAGACGGAGGAGAGCCAGGCGCCCGCGGCGGCCGGAGCCGAGGGGTCCGGGGACGAGCCCGAGCAGCCGGACGGGCCTCCCCAGCGGGAGGAAGCGTCTTCGCCGGCGCCGCCATCGCCCGGCTCCCAGGAGGAGCAGCCGGCGCCGCCATCGCCCACTTCGCAGGAGACGCCGCCCGCCGCTGAGGAGGCCGTCGCCCGCCCGGAGGAGCCGCCCGGCCCGCAGACCCCCGAGGAGAAGGCGGAGGCCGAGGAGCGGGAGGAAGCCGAGCCCGCGGAGGAGCCCGAGGACGACGTCTCCTTCAGCGACCCCGAGGACTTCGTGGACGACATCAGCGAGGAAGGTGCGGAGGCCGGGGCTGCGTGGCTGGGCCGCTGGGGGCCGAGGCCTGGTCAGGCCGGGCCTCCAGGCGCGGGGCGTGGCGAGGGGGCCTCCAGAGGCGGCCGGAGCGGCGCGGAGCTGGACAGGCGGGAAGGGGCGAGCTGCGGGGCCCACGGGTCTGTGGAGCCGTCAGAGACCGGGGCCTTGGGTGCCCGCCTGGGCATCACGGTGGGTGGGGGCGTAGCGTCCGCCAACTAGGCCGTGCTGCGTTGGGCCCCGGATTCCCGTCCTCCCTGTCCCCGGCGCCGCGTGAGGGAGGCGGGCGGCCTGATGGGTATCTCTAGGCCCGGCTCGCTGAGAAGAGCCGAGCTGGGACCCTGCTGAAGCGGCTCCATAGGGGCCCTGCATCCTGGTCCCCCTGGTGACTAGCTGGTGAGCCGCTAGCGGTGCAGGGGAGGCTCGTGTGCTCAAGACCCTCCAGGCTCCCGCCCCCCGTGCCAGGCATTGCCACCCCGCGGCGCTGCCGCTGGTCCGCTTGCACCGTGGGGAGGGAGAACTGCTCGAGCTGAGGCTCTCGCAAGCCCCTGTGATCTGCTGCGCGCTGTGTAGCGTTCCTTGGCATTTGCACCAGGGGTCCCAGAGCAGGCGTCTCTTACATCCCGCACGTGCCAGCCACGCTGTTAGTATGTGGTGTTTCTATTACAGCAGCTTATTAAGAATCCTTTTCAGAATAGGGTCCTCACTCTGTTATACATACAAATGCACAGTGGGGATAGAGTCTCTGCCATGAAGGGCTCATAATGTTAGCAGATGGCGTCTGTGCATGTGAGAGTAGTAGAGAGTCTGTTCTATATTAGTATTGCTGTATTCCAAGTACACTTAACTTAAATGTTAAGTATGTTAAAAGCAGTGTTTTTATTATAATATAAAACCTATTAAACCAAACCTCTTAAGTACCTTTCATATTAATGTACCATAAAATACTTGGTAAACTTAATTGCCTTTCATTCTTAAACCCACTAACATTTGTAAGTATTTGCATTTTTGCCAGCCCAGGACAATGATGTAATTCACTTGATTGTTCCCAGATCTCATCCTTTAGTTATTTTGGATTATCTAGCATATGGATTTTCAAACCAGCCCATCAAACACCTCTCCTCAAGGTCTATGGAGTGAAAAGTTTTGAGAATGGTAGGGAGGGGTCATTCCATCAGTGAGTGGATAGGATGCTCTTATGTGATCTTCAGAATGCAATAGCTGAAGAGCATTTTATTTAGTACTAGTGAATTCAAGATGTGTAGCTACGTGGAAAATATAGTTGAATGCTATCGTGTGTAATTATCTAGAGATGCATATAATGTGTTGTGTTGTGGTTGTGGGGTGGGGTGGTGAAACTACTCCAAAACCATTTGTTTACTATAGTGAGACCTTGATAAACCAGCTAAACTTGCACACAATGGAATCTTATAAGCAATGTTGTGCTGTACCTGTATTTACTATATTGAAACAGACAGTAATTATAGGCTCTCGTAATGTCTAAGTGCAGTGTCAGAACTGAAAAAATCCTCTGATTTTAAAATCTGATTTGCATATAAATTAAGTAAGAATCAGTTATTTCTACTAGTAAACTATGCATGTACAGTCTGTATATTGTGGGGCAGTGAGATGTTACTTTACTACGTTAGAACAGTTAAACTCTAAAACTGTACAAAAATTGCTTTAGGCTAAAACTTATTTGTATGTTTTTTTCTAAACTTGTGCAGTGGTTAAAGCAGACATGGTAAAAACTGCTTGGTCAGGTTTTTTCCCCCATCTTGGGAGAGGCCCTTTAGGTATCTCTACACTGCTGTTAGATACCCTTGGCTGGTCCTTGCCTGCTGACTTGGGCTAAGGAGCTTTTTAATTGGGATATAGACATTCCTGCTGGAGCCTGGGCTCTAGGATCCTGAGAGGTGGTTGAACAGCTCCTTAGCCCAAGCCATGTGAGCCTGAGTAAACTGCTGTGAGTTTTTTAAATTGTGGAGTATATAGGTACCCTGTGCTGAGTTTGGAATGACTGTGTTAATTTTTATCTTCATTCCATTCCAGAACCAGGTAGGCTCTCCCTTTCCACTTCATTGTTAAGGGTTAAACTCTTTCTGGTGTTTTAGGGAAAGTCATATAAGTAACCTGGTTACAAGATTTTAATCTAATTCTTGCTGGTTCACCAGCTAGCCTGGCTTTTCCATCTTTGCTCACTGCTGCTTCAACTGTTCTCTCTTTCTCTTAAGAATCTATTTTTGAAGGAAAAAGGAAGTAATATGTCCATCTCAGTCATTCCACTAAGAATAATCTTGTGCTTGTGGAAAGCCATTGGAAAGGTTAGCTTTTTTTCTGTAATATCTTTAGTCCCTGCCCTCTCCACTCTGATCCACTGACCCTTCACTGATTGTGACTGTGCTGGTGAGTTAAGTTAATTTCTTTTACTTTGCAGTGGACCAAATCCTCTGCTATGTCAAGTATCTCGGGGGAGGGGGTACATCAGGGAGCCAGTTATGGCTTCCTAATGTCTGCATGCCTGCCCTAGTTTAAATCAGTTGGTAATGGTCCCCAAGGGACCATCTGCCTCTTGAAGATACCAGGAGCACAACACCTTTCCGTTCCAGACATGATTGTCTGCACTATAGGGTAGAGTATACATGCTGGCTATACTAGCTCTGTGCCCTCTGAGCTATTGCTAGCTAGGAGCAGCATGAGGGGAGCAGGCCAAGGAACCTGGTCTGGTAGGTCTTTCCTTCAGTACAACCCTAATTCAATCCGGATAAAGCTGTGTTTGTGTATATAGTACAGCAGGGAGAATCTACAGAAAACAAGTTTAAATATGCATTACTCAGTCTGTCTAGATGTCTGGAAACTTGATTATGCAAAAGACTTTAAGACATTCAGAAATCTTAACTGTGAGATTTCCTTATACCATCAGTGGTTCTGTCTGATCATAAACATGTCTTGCATTTCTTCTCAGTGGAGTTTCTCTTCTTTGGCCTTTGGTTTGTCACTACTTGTTGGAAATGCTTCCATTTCTATCTGTTATATATGAAAATATTTTTAATTCTTGCTATGGCAAGGAAAAATACTTTAAATAACATATTGGTGTTTGATTAAAACTTATCCTCTCTGGTTAGCTGTCATGTCCCTGCAGAGATTTCAAAATTCCTTCTTTCACTCTGGGGCCTAAAGTGTCTATTGCATATACCAACTAAACTACCAACACCTAAATCCCAGAGAAGAGTGATTACACTTCTATGTCTTTCATGTATTTTGCTGTCTTGGCTACTAGGAGAATGGTGTTGCAAACTCTGGATGTGCATCTTGAGAGCCCTGTATGCACTACAAAATTGATTTCTTTCTGACACCAGTCATCTACATCAGTTTGTCCTGAACCAGTGGCAAAGAGGTAATGAAAATCGGTTCATCTAGTTTACAACACCACTGCGGAAAATGTGATTTGCGAGTCAGTGCATGGTGGTCCTGATTTCACTCAATAGCAGTTAAATCAGTTTTGGCACCTGTTGCTGATCACCATTGTCAGCGTTACAGCAGTCACTTTCTTAATGTAGATACTACCTTAAAAAGCAAGTAGTATTCAAACTAGTGATGATGGTGTTTAGGAGCCCTAGTCGTGGACCAAGACCCCACTGTACTATGCATTGCAGAAGCACAACAAAAAGATGGTCACTGCCCCAGACCTCTATGTGAGGAGAAATTAACTGCTAAACATGCTTCTGTGTCAGCTGTGGGATATCAGCAGAATAAGACCACATAAATAACTTACTGGGAAAAGATGGAGCAAAATTTAAAGATCCTAAGGGCCTACCATGTAGTGACTTGAAAAGAGACTTGTGACTTACTGTTTCTCTTCCTCTTCTTATTAGCATTGTGAACACTGATATGTTCCCTTACATCAGGGGTGGGCAAACTATGGCCCGCGAGCCAGATCCGGCCTGTTGGGGCTTTGGATCTGGCCTGTGGGATTGCCACCCCTGTGGCGCCGCTGGCCCCACACCGCTCCTAGAAGCGGCCAGCACCATGCCCCTGTGGCCCTTGGAAGAGAGGCGGAGGGCTCCATGCTCTGCCCTTGTCTGCAGGCACCCCCCCCCCCCCTCCTGCAGGGCAGGAGGTTGGGGTGCCATACCCTGCACCCCAGCCTCCTGCCCTGAGCCCCCTCGTACACCCTGTACTCCTCCTGCACCCCAACTCCTTGCCCTGAGCCCCTTCCTGCACACACACACCCTCCCATACCCTGCACGCCCTCCTGCACTCCTGCCTCAGCCCTATATTCATGGCCCTGCATGCAGTTTCCCCACGCAGATGTGGCCCTCGGGCCAGAAAGTTTGCCCACCCCGTCTTACATGCTGCCCCAGAAATTCATTCAGTCATAGGATTAAGATCTGGGAAATTCGCTACACAGTGCCGAGTGTGATGCCATCGCCCGTGGTCACTCTAACTGACACAGTGCACGGCCTACTAAGGACTGTTGTCTCTGGGGTGGCACTACAGGCAATGCCAGGTAGGGTCAGCGTGTGCAGCCCTTCTCATGTCATTGGAAACTGGAGAGCGCGCAGTGTGCTGGGATGCTTTTGTTCATCCCAGTGACATGGCTGAAAAGCATGTAATGCCACTTTTGGATATAATGAGTGACTGAAGAAAGGCCAGGGCTTTGTGAGATTGTGACATTTTGCAGAAAGTCAAACCACTTTTTACTCAGGATTTGGTACTGACAGCCTGTATAGAATGCCTCTAGCGGCTCCAAGTCTGCCTGTAGCAGGGTCCAGGTTTCTGACATGTATAGCAATATGGGTAGTACTCACATTTGAGAGATCCTGAAATTTGTTAAATGTATGGTCTGTCATTTTTAAATAGGTACTATCAACTTGATTGGAGTTGGTTTCAACAATTATTTAGAAATAGTTTTAATGTAGTTCACCTATGCTGTGATTCCTTCTGGCAGATTTTACGGTCATGTTTTATGGTTTTACTGTCATATTTGTATTTTGAATGTGTTGGCATTTTAAAAACAGAGGAAAGAAACAAACAGGAGAAACTGACTATTCCCCAGAAACAGTGACCTAGACTATGCATACTGCTGTCAAGTGTGCAAAGACAACAAAATGGAAGGGGGGAGGTGCGGTTGCTTTTTAACGTTTCCTCACTTATCCTGCTTGTTACTTGTATAGTAGATTGTTTGTTTTTTTAAAAAGGTTTTTTTTTAAGGTTACCTATTTTAATGTTGTCTAATCTTCCCAGGTTCCACTGGAGGACCTCTGCAGAGTCTCAGGGTGGTTTCGTGACCTCTGTCTAATACCTGAATTGAAGGGGACATATGTGTCCAACCTTTTAACAAATGCATTCTTTATCCAAAATTAGTTTTGTTTTGTTTTTTTAATTCAGCTGGAAATGAATTGCATTAATCTCTTATCTTCCACTGGTAGCTATAATTGGGGCAACCCAGCGTTAACAAGGAATCAACTACATAATTTTTGTTCTGTTGGCTCTTGTGATGTCCTCATTTTTTCCGGCTTTCAAATAGCCTAGTTTTTCATTTAAGACACTACCTGGATTTTTGATTGAGGGGAGAGGGAGAGACTGAAAAAACTGTGGGAAGGGAAAGGTATAAATTGGTTGGTAAAGGTAATAGTTTTGATGTAGCATACTTAAACTTCTTTAAGGGGTTTGATGTGTTCAAAAAAGAACTAGATAAATTCATGGAGGATAGGTCCATCAATGGCTGTTAGTCAGGGTGGGCAGGGATGAAAAACCATGCTCTGAAGTGTCCCTAGCCTCTCTTTGCCAGAAGCTGGGAATGGGCAACGGGATGGATCACTTGATCATTACAGGATACTGGGCTGGATGGACCATTGGTCTGACCCAGTATGGTTGTTTTTATGTTTTTGATACCAAGTGACATTTTGATTTTATTTATCAATGACATGGAAGAAAACATAAAATCATCACTGATGGAATGTGCAGAAGACACCCAAGTTGGGGAGTGGTAAATAGTGAAGAGGACAGTGCTCTGAATCTGGTGACATCTGGATCGCTTGATAGACCGGGTGAAAGCAAACAATATGCATTTTAATACAGCTAAATGTAAATGGTGTACAGCTAGGATCAAAGAATATAGGCCATACTTACAGGATGGGGGACTCTGTCCTGGGAAGAAATGACTCTGAAAAGGATTTGAGGTCCATGGGGCATAATCAACTGAACATGAGCTCCCAATGTGACACTTACGCCAGAGGGAATTCTGTGCCAACAAAATAAAATTTCTGTGCACAATATTTAAAAATTCTACAGATTTTGTCAATACATAAATGTGGAGGCTCCAGCATGGCAGTGGGGGAGCACAGGCCACTGGCTGCATGGAAGTGGGAGATGACCCTGCTGCACCTGACCCTAACCCAGCACAAGGGCCGAGCCTACCCCTCTATTCTAGGTGCACCACTTGTAGGCAGGCAGGCTCAGCCCAGCGGGATTGTGGGGTGAGAGGATTCTGTATGGGGCAGTCTGGGTGAAGGCAGTTCAGTATGGGATCTGGACACCAGCTCATTGGGGGGGTTCAGGTGGTTGGGACTCATCGGGGGTGGGGGCCTATGTGTGGGAGGAGGGGGCTTGACTTGGGGGGGGGCGGGGGGTCCAGGTTCTGGTAGGGTGGGGATTCAGATGTAGCTGCTTGGGACTCAGTGGGGTGGGAGTCCAGATGCGGGGGGTTCATTGGGGTGGTCCAGGTGCAGGGGGTGTGGGTATTTGATGGGCCTGCTTAACAGGGGATCCTCAGCAGCTGCTGCCAAGAGGACGCTGCGTGCTGGGCTCCCACTTCCCCCATCCCCTTCTCTTCCATGTCCCATCCTCCTTCCCCCATTTTCCCCTCCCCCCACCCTTGCCCTGCCCCACTGCAGGCACTCACTTTTGTACAGAAAACAGGATGGCTCCCAGCACACAGAAGGAGAGCATGGACCCAGGAGGTGGCATCCAGCTGCAGAGTTAGCAGAGATGTGCCGCACACTCCTTCAGCTGGGCAGCTCTGCGCTCACAGAAGTGGCCGGAGCAGTGGCACATGACCCCACATGATATCTATCTTCTCTCTCCCCCCCGCCATGCCTTGCCTCTATTTGGGGGGCAATTTCCCCCCCAAAAAACTATGCACCCGGGCATCCCTAGACTTGCCCCCAACCCCGTATGGCTTTCCTTTCACTTCCCCACAGAACGTGATTGGGAAGCAAGAAATTCTGCGGAGGGACATGAATTCTGCACATGCGCAGAATTCCCACTGCACTGTGGTCAAAAAGAGTTAATGTGATCCTGGAATGGCTAAACAGGAGTGTCAAGTAGGACTAGAGGGGTTATTTTATCTCTGTATTTGGCACTGGTGTGACTGCTTCAGGAATACTGTCTGGTTCAGGTGCCCACAGTTCAAGAAGAGTGTTGATAAATTGGTGAGCGTCCTGAGAAAAGCCACAAAAATGATTAATGAATGAGGAAATATGCCTTTTAGTGATAGATTGAGTTATTTGAATCTATTTAATTTAACAAAGGGAAGGTTAGGGGGTTACTTGGTTGGTCTATAAGTAGCTGCATGTGGAACAAATATTTAATAATGGGCTCTTCAATCTAACAGAGAAAGAAAGATATAATATGATCCAGTGGTGTAAATTGAAACTAGACAAATTCAGATTGAAAACAGTGTATACATTTTTGACAGGGAGGGTACTTTACCATTGGAACAATTTACCAATCACTGGCGAATTTTGAATCCAGATTGGATGTTTTTCGAAACGATATGCTCTAGGAATTATTTTGGGGGTAGTTCTGTGTCCTGTATTATACAGGAGGTCAGACTAGATGATCACAATGGTCCCTTCTGGCCTTGGAATCTGAGTTTATAGACCGCTTGCCTCATAAAGAAGCAAAAAAACAAAACAAAAACCACTTTGCATTTATCTACCGTTCATTTATAATAATACTGTGGTGCTAACACATTTTGCCAAAATCTGTATAGTAACTGTCAATCCTGTGTAATCTTGGTAATGTTTTATGCATAAAACCGAACAGTTTGGAACAAACTATAGCAGGCTTAACAGACAACGTAATTGTATATTCACTAAATTAAAAATAACACAAGGTCTAATTTTCTGTTTTCTGGTTGGTTGAAATTGAGTAAGCATTTATCAATGCCAGATATTTCCCAACACTGTCCTCTTTTCTTTCCCAGTTTCAGCCTCTGGGTAAATAATTCAAAAATTCTGATCACGTCAGTTACTAGACAGCTGGCAAAAACTGGTTAAAGCTTTAAGCACTTCCAACACCTTGTCACGTTTTCTGGTATTTAAGTGTTCTCATGATGCTTATTAAATCTTCCTGATTTCTGAATGCTGTCTACACAGTCTGACTCTCCAGACTGCATCTTTAAATTGCAGTTCAGAAGTGAAATGACTCCTGTCTCTCTTCTGTATTAGCTATATTTTTTTAGTAGTGTTTTTGCAATGATTCATCTTTTTTGGAAATTACAGGCATAAATTGATTGAATTCAGATAATTATTAGAGTATCTGAAGGAACCAGGATTGTCAGAATTATTTCTGCTCTGTTGTTGTCTCCAGATCTTTTTCCTGCCCCTATTTAGCCTTTTCATCAGTAGACTTTGTTCCACTCAGTCAGATAGCATAACTAGAAGCCTTGGTAAAACTGAAGGAGATATTTTTCAGTCTTATAGTATAACAAAGTAATGGGATGCACTGGTTATAAATCTTGGGCTTTGCTACGTAAAGCAGATATAAAGTGGCACTTAGTCCTTGTTTCTATGTCATTTTGATTAATGGATCTGATGTCAGTGCATGTCTTAGTACTGGGGGATTTGTTTGGGGGAATTAGTTTGGAGTCTGTCAATTTCTCATCTTGGGCGGCGGCGGGGGGGGGGCTGTTACTAGACACTACCCAGAAATCTGACCTGCATTCTATGAAATGGAAAAACTACATGAATGCAATGTTGTTGTTGAGGTTCTGTGACTTATGTGCATGTGAAAGTTATGGTTCCCAGAGCAATTGTACCTTGGATACATTGCACATACATAATGTTTATGCCTTAATATATGAGTGTGAAAATGGAGGATTGGAATAGAAGTTCAGTTATAGCTTGAACTACCACTATCTTCCTACTGAGAACTAAATTTGTTGTGTCCATGCCATGATTCTGTAGGAACTATACTTCTGAATTTCCTGAGTTCTGTATATGTAAAACCATAATATTAGAGTAAGACTATTTTGGTTTTAACTTCCTCTTCCAAATAGAAACTTGAAACACAGGCTCACTGTACCATCCTACCAGCTAAACTTTTTCTCAGGCAATGTAAAGGGTGTTGTAGGAGATGGGCTAGGAGGGTTTGCAGGATACGGATGACCTGTCAGAATGTCAAGAGGGTTGAGAAGATGCATTCAGTTGCCTCGTGCTTAAAATGGCTTAACAAATTTTCCTCACTTCCATATAGGGTGACCAGGTGTCAGGTTTCCAACTGGAACACCCAGTTGAAAAGGGACCCTGGCGGCTCTGGTCAGTACCACTGACCGGGGCGTTAAAAGTCCAGTCGGCGGTGTTGTGTGGCTAAGGCAGGCTAGTCCCTACCTGTCCTGGCACTGGGCTGCGCCCCAGAAGCAACCGCTCCTAGGTGGTGGGGGGGCCACGGGGATCTGCAATCTGGCCAATGGAAGCTGGGGTGTGGGGTGCCTCCTGCCCCTGCCTAGGCGCTGGACCTGCTGGTCACTTCTGGGGTACAGTGCAGATGGCGCCAGGGCAGGCAGGCAGCCTGCCTTAATCCCAGTGCGCCGCTGACCAGGAGCTGCCTGAGGTAAGCCCATGTCCCAACCCCATGCCCCAGCCGTGCCCCCCCAAACCCAGAGCTCCCTTCTGCATCCCAAACCCCTCACCCCCTTCTTCACCCCAAACCCCTGCCTCAACCTGCAGCTCCGTCCTGCACTCCGAATCCCTCAGCCCCACTCCCCAGCCTGGAGCCCCCTCCTGCACCCCAAACTCCTCATCCCCAGCTCCAGTCCAGAGCCCGAGCCCAGAGCCCAACCTCCTCCAGAACTCCAAATCCCTCGGCCCCAGCCTGGAACCTCCTCAGGCACCCCAAACCCCTCATGCCCAGCCCCACCCCAGAGCCCTCACCCCCTCCAGCATCCCACCCTGTTGCCCCAATCCAGTAAAACTTAGTGAGAGTGGGGGAGAGTAAGCATTGAGGGAGGGGGAATGTAGTGAGTGTGGGTGGGGCCTCGGGGAAGGGCAGGGCTACGGTGTTCGGTTTTGTGCGATTAGAAAGTTGGCAACCTTACTTCCATAGGCAACTTGTAACTGTCAATAATGGGGGGATAATTTAATGGTTGGGGTGGTCACGTGACCACTCCACGTCACCTCCGTTGCCCACCCGTCTGCCCTTTACATGCTTCTCTCCTCGCTGTCCTCTCCCTGCTTTGCCCTTTTGCCCCCTACCAGCCCCTGGTGGGAATGTTTGGCACACCTGCAGCCTGCCTGGCAGGTTCCTTCGTCCCCCACTGCCTCTGACTGGGCCAGTGCCCAGGGAGCTGCCCAAGAGGAGTTGAACCCTGCATGTGCCAAAGCCACCTGGAGCGCCAGCACAGGGGAGCCTCTCTACCCCTCAGATAAGTGCTGAAGTAGGGAGGGTAAGCAATTTCCAGCCCAACCTGCAGTGGGGGGGAGGGATGAGCTCTGCAAAGACATGGGCCAGTTCTTCCCTTTCCACCCCCCACCCCCACCCCCCCGGCTGGAAGCAGCTCCCATCCCTTCCTGTCAGCACAGTGCTGAAAGGCTGCTGCTGGCCACGTTCTGTTCTGCCCTCCTTGGCAGAAATCTGGGGAGAGGGAGGGATATGGACATACGATCTCTTGCCTCCAATGCATCATCTTCAAAGTTCTAATTAAAGGCTTAGAATGATCATGACTTCCCAACTATAATTACAGTGATGCTACAACATACAGGGCTTCCAATGGAGAATCATGCTAAGGCTTTTTTGATGTGGGAGGAAAGGTGATGTCAAAATTCTTTCTTGATGTCTGCATTTAGTTCAGTGTGGGTTTGTAGGTAACTGTTGTTGTGCTCTGATTCATAAGCAATTTGGGGGACTTTTAGGACAAGATTTAACTCCTCTAGTTGTAGGCTGCCGAGGTTTCAAATGTCTTTAAATATAAAGTGTTGAGATCTTTCCTAGAGAAACAGACAATGGAAGGTGATCTGTCATGTCAAGCTAGCATCTGTGATCTTCAGAAAATTGTGCCCTATATTAAGCATGTCCTAGTAGATTACACCTCTGTTAACATGGTGTGGGAGGGAAGGGGGAACATTTTGCCCTCGTTTTAGTAAACTCAGTCAAGCTCAGTGTTCCATACAGCTTTCAGTTACTCCTGAACTTTTTAAAGGTGTTTGAGAAGGGTGTAGGTAACTAGCTATTGAATTCTCATCTCTTTTCTCCCTTCCCCATTCACTCCAGAGATTGGTGCTGAGTTTTTCTCCCTCTTTCTTTTTGCAGAATTACTTGGTGATGTGCTAAAAGACCAGCCACAGGAGGCAGATGGAATCGATTCAGTAATTCTAGTGGATAATGTTCCCCAAGTTGGACCAGACCGTCTTGAGAAACTGAAGAATGTTATTCACAAAATCTTTTCCAAGTTTGGGAAAATTACCAATGAATTTTACCCAGAAGCAGATGGGAAGACAAAGGGGTGAGTAATGAGAACTCCTGCTGGAAATGGGATTGAAACATTGCTGAGGTTAATCCTTTGAATGCTAATAGACATTTGTGAGCTAAAATTCTGACCCTGACATAACAGAATAGGATGATGTCCATAGAGGCACTTTGGCATGCTATCTCAGTGATATAGACACAAAATCCTCAGGCCACTGAAGGGCTTAATTGTTTCCTAGACTATAGCTGTACAGGAGAATAGATGTAGCCATGTTGAACAAATGGGTAACAAACATCTTGGTCTTGGGGGGAAGGTATTTACAGATGTTGGGTGGTGGCATTTTATCCTGATTATCACTGTCCCAGTTTTCAGCTGAATGAGATTGTTAAGATGGTTGGAGAGTAGCATATTTCTCCTTGGGGTTTGGAGATCCAATATGGCAGATCCGAGAATGTAAAGACCAAGTAATCGGTTGTCAAATTATTCAGTATATGCTTCCTGGAGTTGTAGCGCTGGAATAATTCCTGTGGGCTGGAGGGCCTTCAGCTCAGTCAGGATAAACTTTACAAAACAAATCCAGGTACCTTGAAAATCATTTTCTGTGGGACATTATTAGGTCCTAGGTCCAATGTACCATGAATTCTGGCTTCTGCTAAGTTACAGACTGGACTCCACTTGGAGAGGAAGAGTTTGATTATAATTTGGTTTAAGTGGAGAGCAAAATTCCCTCTAAGCTGCGTGGCCGCACAGCAGGCTATCAAGGGCCGTGCAGCCACAGGGGCCTGGACTGGAGAGGAGAGAGACATAGGAGGTGTGCAGGGCCAGGGAGAGGCACCTCTCCCCTGGCCCTGGGGCAGCCTGCACCCCAAACCCCTCATTCCCGGTCCCACCCTGGAGCCCGCACCGCCAGCTGAAGCCTGCACCCCAACCCTCTGCCCTAGCCCTGAGCCCCCTCCCGCACTCTGAACACCTCGGCCCTATCTCCACCACACATCACCTCTGTATTGGTGCACATGACAAAATTAATTCACCAATGTTCCCTCTACTTTTTTTAATATCCACGTGTGGGAGTAGTAGTTGTGTTTTGAGGGCCCAGAACTTACGAATGAAAAGCTTTATGTAGCACGCTGAATTTGCTCGCTTCTCAAACATGTCCTGCCTTTCTGTTGGGAAGAGCTGCTTACCCATCCACCTGATGGTAGCGCTTATTGCAATTCTGCTGTGTGTGAATTTGCCTTCATAATCTGTTCCACCCAGTTTCAAGAAGGCAGGGAAAAATGTGTTCCAAGTCATGTATGTATGATTAAGAAAAATACTTACATGAGCAAAGTGGAGATTAATTGCCTTCTCCTCTACTGGATTCAGTGGTAGAAATTGCAACTTCTTCAGTCTTGCCTTCTGGATTGAGTACCAGCTTTTCAGTTAGTTCACCCACTGTATGGCTAATGCTGACTACAGGCAGGTTGCTACTGAGTAATCACATTTATCTCATTTAACTAAGGTATATTTTCCTGGAGTACATGTCCCCAGCACATGCACTGGATGCTGTGAAAAATGCAGATGGATACAAGTTGGACAAGCAGCACACTTTCAGAGTCAACCTTTTCACGGATTTTGACAAGTGAGTGTAGCCATCATGTTCTCTCTTCTTTATTCCTAAAGACCATGTTGTAGCCTACTTCTGATCAAAGGCATCTGCAATATGTTTAACTGATCAAATCACTCTTCTAGATACATGACAATCAGTGAAGAATGGGACATCCCAGAGAAACAGCCATTTAAAGACTTGGTATGTTTGGTTTGTTTTGTTTTGTAAGATGAAAGGGATATGTTATATGAAGCTTTGAATAAAAATATTCCATATTCTAAAACTCCTTATTGCTGTGGCATGCATACAAAAAATACAGAACAAAGCTATGTTGCTTTCATAGTGACCGCTACTACTGTTTAGGAATTGTTATCTTCCCCCTCATGGAGAGCTGCAGCTCATCCAAAGAACTTGCCATAGTTCTTGGGCAAAGAAGGAAATGAGGTCCTGATATTTCAAATTGCGAATGTGTTTTTCCAAAGTTTAAGCCAAAATAGCTAGAGAATTAAATTTCTGAAATCTGTAGTTAAATAACTTGTGGCTTGTAATTATCTTTGGTATTTTATCTTGTGTTCATAAAGTAGAATTTTCATCCTGGAGCATGAATATGGTATTTTTAGGAATTTGCTTCCTTAACTCCTGACTCCTTCTTTTAGGGGAATCTTCGCTACTGGTTGGAGGACCCAGACTGTAGGGATCAATACAGTGTGATCTTTGAGTCAGGAGACCGCACTTGCATCTATTGGAATGATGCAAAGGAACCAGTCGCAATTGAAGAAAGACCAGTGAGTGTCCCTGAAAGAACAGCTGCATATTCTAAATACAGTATGGTCATTAAGGCTCTGAAAAAGTGGTGAACTCGGGAATCCGGGGCAATAGTGAGATGACAATCTTGTTCAATTTTTGTATGCTGGGATGTGGTGGGGCAGAATAAAGTTGTAACATTCACTTTCTTTGATGAAAACAACTTCTCCATTTCCTGCTGTTCAGAGTACATTTTTTTTGTTTTTAACTTTCTAAAGGAGATAATGTCATTCATTTAGAGGCAGGGTTGCCTGTTTTGGAAAGGAAATAAAGTTGAATGTGAACTGAGATGGTCTATTGGCTCTGCTACCTTGCTGTGATTTAAATTAACCTCCCCATCTGTAAATTAGGGATAATAACCAGACTAAGATGTTTCGATCAAAAGACTTAGAAGTGCAAAATCAGAGTCTGAGAGATCTCTGCTAATCAGTGGTGAGCGGGAGATTACTGCTGTCAAGTGCATGCTACTCCCTAGCTCCTCTTTATTTTGTCTCTGCTGAGAGAACGAGCACTGAAGATTTGTGGTAGGCTCAGTGTTGGAGGCAGTCCATCACCAGCAGCTCACATATCTGCTCTAGATCCCAGGGAAGGAGACCTCAACAAGATTTTTCTGATGACAAGGAGCTCCTCTGTTATGGTTAGGAGAAGGCAAGGAGTAGGGAGAAATTGATTTGGGGGTGGTGAACAGCCTTCCAAATCAGCTGATGCTTATTAACCAAGGTTCATATAGAAGATGCCCTTTTCCCTCACCCTAGGTGAGGTTCAGGAGCTATATTTTGTTAGGAAGATTAGAACGCACACTTCCCAGTAGTCCGAGAACAAGTGGCATGCTGAGCTTCTGGACACTGCTGAAGGCTTCCCACTACCATCCACCTCTGGCTCACTACTTTTATTCTTCTGGTTAGTGAGTGTTTAAAGCTTGGAAGTTTCATTCAAAGGCATTTTCCAGGAAACATTCAGACTAAGGAAATAAGAACTGCACTCCGATCATGTTTAAGCTTGTGTAAATGTGGCTGCTGGATTACTTGTGGAACAGGGGGCGGTACGTGTGTGAAGCTACACACCATACATACTGAGAGTCGTCTTAATGTAATTCAGCTCTGACGTATGCTGTATACTTTGCTTGCAGCGGTGGACAGAAACCTATGTACGCTGGTCCCCAAAAGGTACTTACCTGGCTACATTCCATCAGAGAGGCATTGCTCTGTGGGGAGGAGAGAAGTTCAAACAGATTCAGAGGTTCAGTCACCAGGGGGTACAGCTTATCGACTTCTCACCTTGTGAAAGGTATGGTATAAAAGCAGTTTGAGATCATGTCTTAGGGAATAGAAAACACAGCATGTTTATTCTGTCTTATCTACTTTTAGGTATGATGGGTTTTCAATCTTAATTTCTCTGCTCTTTGGAATTGCCTTTTTTTTTTTTCATTAAATATTTTTAGAATGTTTGTGTGTATCCATAATTCTGTTTGACATGAGTTTCTACTTTTTAAATTGGAAAAAGTATTTAAAGAACACAATCCAGAGTAATGAACTAAAGTATTTAATAATAAAATCTTCCAGTTTACTTCAGTTTGTCAGGTACAAGCACCTTAATGCACACATAGACGGTATCTTTGAACTCAGTCTGTGATGACTGTGAGTTGATTTCTGGTCTTTCAGCAGAATGATCAGTTTATCAGCATCTTCAGGGGTTGTAATTTTCAGATGAATTAATTCTTTATGCTTTTTGTTTTATGATGGTATATGTGGAGATTGTCAGGCAAATGGTGAAGCTTTCATTAAACCTATTTTTATCTCTTGTGAAGCGTAAGCTTCTGTTTTTGTGTTTATGAATGGAAAGCCTGACTTGGGAGTATTTTGGTTTTAGATTTTTATTGTAGTTGAGATGTGCTTGGGCTCTTAATAGGAAAACATGTTCCTGTCCTGAAAGCTCCCATCTGGTAAATTCTTGTCTCTAGGCCATCATGTTTTATACTATGTACCTCATTAGTCATCATACATTGATGATGATGATGATGATGATGATTCCTCTTTACAACACCCAGGTGTGGTGGGTTTCTTGCTTGGATTGGGTGGTTTTTTGGCCAGAGGAATCCAGAGGCCATACCATAGTTTGGATGCCCAACACCACATCTGACACATCTAGGTACTGGAAAGAGTGCTGGATCCTGCCTGAGAACACTGATGTAATCAGACAGTCTATCTAAATGCTGACAAAGCTTCATCCCCCCTCTAGAAAGAGAAGGGACTCTGTCCTCCTAGAACATCCACAGTTACACTGTGGTACTGCTCCACATCCCCATAGTAACTGCTGGTTCATGAGGTGGGTGAATAAGGCTCTCCATTACTCTACTCCTAGAGAGCTTTCCCTCTATTAAAAAGGGGCGTATGGGTGGCTATCTAATACTCAAGCCATCTCTCAACTCCTTCACTAGTTTGTGTAGGGGTGGATTGGAGAAAAGAGTTTATACTCTGCCCATTCCCCAATTCTGGCTGTGTCCTCTTTCAGTGCATGCCTCTTGAACTTTGCTCAGCTGGTTCTTCTCACAATTAGATGAAAGCATATTTGTGCTGAAATGATAATTACACCATATGAAAAGTGAAGCTAGTCATTTTCCCTCTCCCCTTTTTGTAGGTATTTAGTGACCTTCAGCCCTTTAATGGACACACAAGATGACCCTCAGGCCATAATCATCTGGGATACTCTCACTGGACAGAAGAAGCGAGGGTTCCACTGTGAAAGCTCAGCCCATTGGCCCATTTTTAAGTAGGTTGGGTAACAGTAGTAGAGGACAGATCACACTAAATGACTGGCCTCTTCTTACTAGTGAGGTAACATGGTAGATCTGATGCTTCGTCTTGCTCTTATTTGTTCAGGTGGAGTCATGATGGTAAATTTTTTGCCCGAATGACATCAGACACCCTCAGCATCTATGAAACACCTGTAAGTGCTTTTTTACATATAACCTGCTTTATAATGTCAGCTGTACCTGAAGTGCTGCTTTTTTTTATTTTGAAGCAAGTTACTGCTAAAATTTGATTTAAAAAAAAAATCTGACTCTCCAGTAAATATTTATTAAAGGGTGAGAAACCCACCCTCTCTTGTTTTGCTCTTTCCTTGGGTTCCCAACATCCCCACTGTTCAGGATTTTGGTTGGTTTTTTTTTTTTTCTTCTTAATTTTCCACTGGGGTAGTAAAGGTTGGAAGGAAGCAGATGAGGAGAGCAACTTAATTTTTTAATGGAGCATAGAAAATACAGCCTTACAGTATCACGTTTGTTTAATACTTCCCAACTTTTGTCAGCAGATCACTACCAGAAAACCCCCCCTAAATCCATTCATGTAACGCTGTTGCTTACAACCTGCTTTATTTTCCAGTATGCCTCATCATCCTAATGCATATTTTTAATTTGTCGGGTTATGGGGACTAGAATTAGGATGCAAGAATTAGGATTATGGGGATGCGTGGCAAGTGTTTTGTACTGTATATCCAGGTAGTGATGAAATGGGGACATTTCCCTACCTCCTTAAGGGTGTTAATTTAAATAACCTACCTATGTAAGTATTTCTAACTTGCAAATTTATGATTTTTCTCTTTTTGTAGTCTATGGGTTTGCTGGACAAGAAAAGTTTGAAAATCAACGGGATAAAGTGAGTTTATTCTCTTGTGAAGAGTTCTGCTCTTTTGTTTTATTCTTGAGATATTATTGTGTGTTAGGATTCTAGTATTGTGGAGTTCAAGGCCAGAAGAGACCATTAGATCATGATCTATGTATTACAAGCCATTGCATTTCACCTAGTTATCCCTGAATTGAGGCCAACAACTTGGGTCTGACTAAAACATATCTCACAGAAAGGCATGTTGTCTTAACTTGAAGACCTCAAAAGAAAGATAATCCACTTCCCTCGATGATTTGTTCCAGGGGTAATCACCCTCACTGTTAAAATAAACCATATATGTGTGCTTTATTTCTCATTTAAATTTTTTTACTTTAGCTTCTGGTTATTTGGTTCTTGTTAGTCCTTTCTCCACTAAATTAAAGAGCCTATTGGTACCCAGTATTTTCTCCCCATGAAGATACCTATACAGTGTAATCAACTTGCCTCTTAAAGACAAGCAGACTGAGCTCTTTCAGTCTTTCTCACTATAAGATGTAGTTCTGGGTGGAGAGTGTTTAAATACTGTTTCCCAGAACATCCCCTTTTCTTAGCTCATAGATCAGCCTTTCAGCCTGATATCTATATGCACCAAAAACTTTGCATTTGTGTAGTGATTACACAATGAAGAATTAGTATCTAGTCCAGAACCGTCTGCTTCCTATATTGGTGGTCAGCAGTAAGAGTCATTAGGCATCTTTCTCAGCAAAAGACAGGTTATGTCAATGTTAGGTGGCTGTCAGTCAACTGGAATAATGTTAACTCTTCAACTCTTATGCTTTTGGTGCAGTAATAGAATTAATACTTTGAAAAGAAACTTGCTATCATATTGAAATTCTATGTTTATACTTTCCTTGCTGATGATCCTGTTCTGCAGCTGTGGAGAAACTACCTATAAGGGAAGAAGTAAAGACATCTGTTTTTCACTACTTCTCTCTTTCCATGCATTGGTGACAATTTTGTGAACTTTGCAATGATGCCTGAAATATATAAAAGCTTGATGATCTAAGGATCTAACTTGATGTTTCTGTTGCATAAACCAAAATGCATTTAACTCCAAGTTAAGGTTATTACATCAATAAAGGGATATCTTGTCTGATATTTGGCCTTCCATAGTCTTAAATAAGAGTGCACTATACTTTACCAGCTGGCACTGAGGTAGCTAGGCTCATTTTATAATTCTATATGATTCTCATCATGATTCCTAAAGAAACAACTGACTTTTTCACCTTTCCAGGGTTCCAAAAGGCTTCTCAGAGAATGGGGATCTCTCTGAAGTAGATTTCTAGCTTCCTTGTTAAGGAAGCTAAGTGTGACAGATTGTAGGAGAGAAGTGTACTTTTAACATAGTTTAATGGGTTGTCTTTTTGTAACTCATTTTATCAACCTATCTCCCAAATCACTTGGGATTCTGCAGTATGAGATGCGGTACTCTTTCTGCCTTTCCTAGATATAAGTGTATTGTTTCTGCATCACTACTTGTCCACCTGTGAATGGCAAATCAAACCTGGGTTTTCTGCGGGATCACCAAGCAGGTCCTGGTAAATTTATTTTTAGTCATTCTCATTGCACTTGAATTTAGAGTTAGAATTCCTCCTTGTAGCCTAGCTTTAGTATCAAGCTACCTGGAAACTGACTGATTCACCATAATGTACCAAATGTAATGCAGAACGCTGTTCCTTATGTTGCTTGCAACATATCTTTAACTGATTACTAAATTGGACTTTTTTTATGACATCTTGTCTCCTTCGTAGGGATTTCTCATGGTCTCCAGGGGGTAACATAATTGCGTTTTGGGTGCCTGAAGATAAAGATATCCCAGCAAGGGTGACACTGATGCAGCTCCCCTCCAGACAAGAAATCCGTGTGCGGAACCTGTTCAATGTGGTGGATTGCAAGCTGCATTGGCAAAAGAATGGAGATTATCTGTGTGTGAAGGTAGACAGGACTCCTAAAGGTACACAGGTATGTGCTTCCTAGGTGTGTTCATAAAACTGGTTCTGTCTCTGCTTTGCTTTGGTTTTTGCATTTCAGTATGGATTGATAAAAATGTGTGAATCAATTACTTGGTGTCAAAACCCTCTCATTTTTTCAGTTAGGTTTTTAAGAGCTATGTGTAAGGTCCTGTGGGCACTTAATGAGCATTGGACTTGACATCACTATCCATCGGGGTTCTGCAAGATCAATGAAAGTATGTCTGTCTTATTTTTGAAGCACCTGGGGACAGACCCCCCTTCTTTCAGCATTTGTTGTATTCGTTTCAGCTGGTTTTGGTCCCACAAATGTGTGGGACCTACCATATGTTTCAGTCCTCTTGAAATAGTCTCAACTTCTGTACCGTAGAAAGCCTGTTTTTGTTAACTCACAACTTGCTGAAGAAACTCCTATTTTAATAAAGGTCTTTAGAAATGATTCATGATCTTTCTGTGTTATCTGCCATCCTCTAGGAAAATAAGCCCCAAAATGTCTAGATTTATCCTCTTGAAGTACTAAACTAGGCCAGTTGCATAGTCATCCTCATAGACCTGTATTAAAATGAATTATACTAGATACTTGACCTATGTTGACTTTCACAGGGTGTGGTGACCAACTTTGAGATCTTCCGAATGAGAGAGAAGCAGGTCCCTGTGGATGTGGTAGAAATGAAAGGTAAACCCTAGAGACAAATGTGCTAGCTATTTTTCTGACGTTGTGTATTTATACATACAGTATTCATCAGTGAATAAACTGACAAAATATTGTAGTGTAAAAATGTTACAACTAATGGGTTTTAACAGATGAAGGACAACTGGATGGCAAACTTGTCTCTCTGCCTTGGCCCAGCTATTTGTGAATCTAAAAAAATTGCCCGGCAAACTGTTTTCTGCTTCAGTTGCTGTACTTTAACAACAAAGGAGAAGCTTCCCTAGTGGGAGACTGATGACTTAGTTTGAGCTTTACCCTTCTGTCTGAGGATATTCTGTACCAGGCTGGAAAAAAGCTGGGGTAGGTGATTGTGAACACCCCATAAGTATTATCCTCTGCATTTGTCTGGTTGGCTCACTAGAAGCAAAGCAGCAGTAGAAATCTTAATACCAAATTGCTCATCATAATGAATGTTCTCTTTCATATCCAGGATTTCTTCAGTCCTGTATACAGTAACTGCTTGGAATTGAAGTTGTGTAGAGAATGACTGACTTAACTCAAGAATTTTGTCTCTTTGTACAATGTTGGCTTTTGACACTTCTTTACATCTGTTGCAGAAAGTATCATAGCCTTTGCCTGGGAACCAAATGGAAGCAAGTTTGCTGTATTGCATGGAGAGCCTCCCCGAATTTCTATCTCCTTTTACCATGTCAAAAACAATGGGAAAATAGAGCTCATCAGTAAGTAGAGTTGACAGCAGGAGTACAGGTGAAGGAATCCAGGCATTAAGCACTTTATGTGGTGGTAGCAACCTGTTTACCCTGTAGACTTCTTACAGTTGCTTTTTCATAGACCGTTTGATACTTCTGGTCCCTGACAGAGGGCATGGGAGAGAACATGTCTTGAGCGTGCTGCGCTCCAGCTGTCTTTTGGGCTGGGAGAACAGCCTTGAGAGCAGGGGTATCAATTTATTCTGTAGTGAGGGCCAAATTACCATTTTATTCAGAGTCTGGGGGTTGAAAATGAAAGGTCCACTGGTAAAATATTAATCTTGCGGCCTGTGCCCCTTTTGCTGGCAAAGTTAAATACCACCTTTCTGTGGCAGGGCAAAAAATGCATTTTTGAAACTTTCTTTCCTCTCTCCATTAATTCACCTTCTCTACGCTTCCTCCCCAGTATTTTAAGGATTTCCTCCCTTTCTCAACTTGGACATTCTCTCCTTCTCCGCGCCCTCCATTTTGGTTTGTGGGCCTTATATTGATTTAACTTAAATCCGCAAGGAATCAGCTTAAACTAAATTGTGAAAAAGCACTCTTATGCCAAAAGAAGTATCCACATAAGGGATTGCACCAATTTAACTACATCCGTTTCTAAACAATTTTAGTTAAATTGGTACAACTTGTGTGCTAAGGCTTTGGGGATTCCTGATTCTCTCTGCCTGCAAATGCACCTTTTTGAATGTTTGATCATCCCATTGTTTTCAGTTTAATCAGTGAGAGCAGATCCATGTTGGGTTTCATTCTTCCGATTAAAATACGACTAGAGTAGACCTGTTGCTTGTTAATTGCAGAGCTCAGCGGTGCCTTTTTGAGGACTCTGTTGAATGCCTGTCAGTGTGATTGCTACTAAGCTTCTTGATACCATTGGGTGGAGACTTCCATCCTTTCTATGTTGGCATAAATACAAATTTTGTTTCCTTTCAGAAATGTTTGACAAGCAGCAGGCAAACACGATATTCTGGAGTCCGCAAGGGCAGTTTTTAGTATTGGCTGGCTTGAGAAGGTGGGTATCGCTACTTGGCATTCTGAGAGAGCTCATTTTAAGTCAATGTAATGCTCTCAAAGAGCTAAAAAAAAGAAAGTCTTCACACTACTGTATAAAGACATCTGTAAGACAGATAGCCAAAATCTTAACCATCTGTCAGGTAGAAAACCTGCTTGTATTAAGAGGATTATCTTTGTTTGGAAGAATCTAATTTTGACATACGGTAATTTGCCAGTTAGCCTTTCCAGGGTCTACGTGGATTTTAATTTGTTTGCAAGTGATTGAGTTTTTCTTGAAGATAAATTTACCTGGTTGTAACTTCTACGTATTTTCTTGCCCTTTTCTGCCTGAAATTTAATTTCCTGAAGTAGCTGGCCTCCTTACAGCAAAGGTAGTTAGTGCAGTAGATAAAATAACACCTCTTGTTCTGTGGCTAGCAGAAAATCCAATTTTATTTAGTCTATAAAAACAATTTAATGAGATGCCTGTGTTTGTATTGGCTACCTCTTCTGCCATCATATCAGATGAGGAATGAGGTTATTCTAATCTCGCCCACCATATTGTTCTCTTGGCTAAATTTAGAATTCACATCAGCTGTTTACTTCCTTAGTCTAACTAGAAAGATGTATTTATTCAGGGAGCCCCTCAGATTTCTCCCCCAGGCAGCAATACAAATGACTTATTCTATAAGAATTTTTACAATCTCAGGTAAAATCATAATGGGGCTTTTTCTGATTTAAATATAACTTGGGGGCCCTGTCAATTTTGGTAAATCTGTCATAGCATTTTAAAAATCATCTTGAATTTCATGGTTACAGAAATTTAAATCTTACATATTCATGGTTTTTGACAAATAATGGCATTTATTTAAAACATGTAAAGCCCTTAAGTCAGCATTTCTCAAACTGGGGATTTCACCCAGAATGGGGTGGCAAAGATGAGGGGAGAGGGGGTGGTCACAGTATTGCCACCCTTCTGTGCTGCCTTCACAGGCAACAATGGAGAAATAAGGGTGGCAATACCATATGCCACCATCACTTCTGCGCTGCTGCTGGCGGCAGCACTGCCTTCAGCACTGGGCTCACGGCCAGCCGCTGCCACTCTTCGGCCACCGTGCTCTGAGGGCAGGACAGAAGTAAGGGTGGCAATATCGTGACCCCCTCCCCCACACACACACTAGTCAGATTTCACAGTCTGTGAGGGTGTGTTTTTTTTTTTTTTTACAGCCAATTTGTAAGGGGCCTAAGTGTAACTGATACTGAAGGGAGCAGTCACTTTTTCCTCAAGTCTGTCTTCCTATCATATAAGATCTCAAAAAGTTAGGGATTGCATTCAGGTCATGGCTTCTTACGGTAAAGATTTCTTGTATGTCCTTATAAATGCCCTGTACATACCATTTTTCCTTTCATTAACCATACTAATGTTAGTGTAACTTTCTTAGACTATTCTCTTAGCCAGTTATTTAAAATCCTTGAATGTATAAACGGGACTCTCTGGTAGGAGTAAGGAGGTTTTATCACCTCTGTATTTGGCCCTGGTGTGACTGATACTGGAATACAGTGTCCAGTTATGATATCCACAGTTCAAAAAGGATGTTGAAAAACTGGAGAGAGTTGAGAGAAGAGCCATGAGAACGATTAGAAAATTTGCCTTCTAGGCATACAGCAATTCTCAAAAAAGCTGGTTTTAGAGTTTAATGTATCCACCTTACATACACCCACATCATATGTCATTTCAAAGCTTATGCTATGTATGTTTAGCTGAGATATGATATGGAGGTGTCAAGTGGTGCTGTAAGCCTTAGGCAGGGCGAAACAGTGGATCCCAAAGTGAGTGTCCACTTCTGCACAGTTCCAGAAACATTGCAACACGATTGTGACTACAGCTTTTAATGTTCGTTGAATTTAACACCTTAATGTAGTGTTTATTGGTCAGTTACCAAATGAAAATGTGTAAAGATGTTCATTGGATTTGCATTGGTACTATTTTTTTCTCCAGAAATGATGAAGCTTTTTAGCATGTGGCAAAAATGGTGAATATCAATGTTTTGCAATATACTAACATGAAATGTTCTCAGTCACATATTCTTAATTGTCAAAATATCTCACATGTGATTATAATAGTTTTCTATATTTTCAGTTGAAATTTGCTGACCAAATCAGTCTCTCACTGAGATTGTGCACCAGTAGCAGTAGATTGAATGCCCACAGTTTGTGCTGCATAATGGGTAGATAGAAATGTATATGAATTCATAATGTAATGCTTCTCCATCTGTAAGCTTTTGTGTGTATGGTATAGCATTGTCTGCCTGGTAGAAGATTTTAATTTGTAACGGCCTGTCCATGCAGTACTAACCTTTTGAAATAGTATAGAAACTAGCTTTTTAATTCAGTGACACTTAATGCACATATCAGTGTCAGAGATGACAATATACAGCTTCATATTATGAATATGCAAAGCTATGAGAGAAGTGATTTAGCAAAAAAAAAAAAATAGTGAAGACAAAGTCCTTGCCTCTGTATTGGAGATGGGTTACAGCTCTTACCAACAATTTGACAAACCATTTTGACCCTGAATCACATCTGGAGGTGCTTTTCAACATATCTACTGAACTGCATGTAACATCAGATATAAGAGTCTCTACTTAAAACAGCAGATGTTGCTGAAGAACAAATTGGAAGATTTGTGAGAGGTGCACTTGATTATGATGGGAGACACCGCTTCAGCCCAGTCAAGAAATCTGGCATTGAGACATTTACTAACATGGCCAAGACCACCAAATTGAAGTCTGGCAAAGGAGGGACCATCAGAGCAGCTATTAGTCCAAAAATTGTTTTCCACAGTGTACATAAAAGATGCAGTGGCGGTCATACAAATGATGGCTGGAGACAAATTTCACTCATTCAGCGAATTGGCTGCTGAGTACTTGAGGCCGGTCCTAAAAGGATTTGACAAAGCTAGTTCTGTAGTCTGTCTTTGACAGATATAACTGTAACTGTGAAAAGTGCAGGAAGATCGCACTGGGCAGGTTCCGAAGTGGGATGCAAGAAATACCAAGTAATTGGATGTCCTGTGCTTCCATTTGGAGAGATTCTAAAGTTGGTGTCCAAAAAGCAGTCGCTTGTAAAATTCCTCTGTGAATATATGGTTCAAAGTGCACTAGTGTAGGAACACCCAGAGTACAAACATACCACCTTGCTGGAGGCTTTTCCAGTGGTGAAGTAGTAAAATACATCACCAGTAGAGGTGTTGAAAGAAGTTCAGACTAGCACCGTACGCGAGAGGAAGCAGAGACAAAGATGCTTCTGAATGCTGTATGTACCAGTATGGCTTTTGGGTTTCTGGATGTCAAAGGAACCATATTAAGTCACTGATGCAGATGTTTTGGTCCTTGCTGTTCATTACTTTCCAAAAATGGAACATGCAGATAAGATATGGATTGAAACTGGCATCATTACCAGCGCCACTGACAAGCGTCACTTCATACCTGTGCATACAATTTGATGCACTCCCTCCTGACTTCTGCAACATATTTCCTATTTCGTGTCCATGCATTAATAGGATGTGACTGTCATCCCTAGTTCCGATTGCAGAAATAATCGGAATTTAATGTTGTAGAAACACAGGGAACTTGCTCCCAGTTTGGCGAGATCTCTGAAGCAGTGACCTGACAAGTGACAATTTCTGCAGCAAGGAATCTGGTAGCAGTGCTGTATTACAAGACAGAGAAAAGGAGACCCATGGAGACCTGAACTGCATGCATTTCAGTCTAGTCCTCAAAAAGGGCAAGTCATTGGCCAAACTCCCATTATGTAAGGACGGTTTTGAAGAGCATGTCAGCAGAGCATCTTGGCAAACAAAGATTTGGATGTCTTTGTGCAAAGGTAAACCAAATATTGGATCACCATTGCAGCATGGATGGAAAAATGTGGATGAACTACTTCCATATTCTTCAAGGGCCCAATGGCATCTAAGCTTCTACAAGACCTTATTTGTGCCATTACTAGTAAAGGGCCACTGCAAAATCAGCTGTCTGTAGTCAGAACAATCTTCACTGCACAGAACTGTGAAGACTGGTAATCCATGTGCTCTCAACACTTCATGCTGGGCAAGATAATAATGTTGACTAGAAATGTCACCAACACTGTTAAATTTCAGTGACACCTGTACAAATTGATTATTTTGTTGTGATGCTGTGAGGCCTCAAAGAAATCCAATGTTATGCCTTGAAATAATACATAGGGTCATAACACACACTTTTTTCAAAGTGGTCATTTCAACATGTTGATGGTGTCATTGTTTATCCCGGGTTTTTTATGGTAATGGCACCACTTGAGAGTTCTCATACCTCATCTTAAAGTAGACATCATAAGCTTTCAAATGATGCTCACATGTGTAGAGAGGGTACACTAAGTCGACCATATCGGTGGTGTCTGCCATTCGGCTATGATAGTGATAGACTTAGGGAGCGCAGTCTATTTAGCTTAACAAAGAAAAGGTTATGGGGTGACTTGATTAGTCTATAAGTACCTACATAGGGAACAAATATTGAACAATGGGTTCTTCAGTCTAACAGGTTTAACACAATCCAGTGTAAAGTTTTTTTAACAGTGAAAGTAATTAACCATTAGAACAGTTTGTGGTGGATTCTCCATCTCTGACCATTTTTTAAATCAAGAGTTAAGATTTTTCTAAAATATATGCTCTAGGAATTATTTTGGGGAAGTTCTGTGGCCTGTATTATACAGGAGATCAGACTAGATGATCATAATGGCCTTCTGGCTTTGGAATCTGTGAAAAGCAATGTGGTTATTCTGTGTATTACTGGGCTTTACACATGTTAATGGTAAAGCCCTGCTTCTCATTTAGAAATCTGTTTTATTTTTGACTTTGTCTTTGCTACAGAAATAACCACATTTACACCATGCTTGTGAAATTTTGGCTGTACCCCAAGTGCATTCATAATGTGGTTTCTTTATGACTTTGAAGGGGAAAAAAACATGTTAAGGAACTTTAAGCCTAGAAGGATACAAGGGTTAAAACTATTCCCCATTGTTCACAAAAATATAAAGAAACAGGTGTGATTTTAAAAACCCTTGGGAGAATCCATTTAAACACCAGCAATGGAAAAAATGTTAATATTGATGGGATTTTGTGGGGTGAGTTCATAAAGAATGTCACCTCCTAGTATAGATTCCTCTTCCCACCCCACCTTTAAAAAGATCAGAGGGAAGTGTCAGCGGGCATGGATCACTTTTCCATCTTGTTCCTCATTGTTTGCCTTTGCAGCATGAATGGTGCCTTAACATTTGTTGATACATCAGACTGCACCGTGATGAATATTGCTGAACACTATACAGCCTCGGATGTAGAGTGGGATCCTACAGGCCGATATGTTGTGACATCTGTGTCCTGGTGGAGCCACAAGGTACTAAAGTTTCTGCTGTGATGTCTCCCTGCGTATTTAAGAGGGTCAATCTGGCTTTTCCTATGTTAACTAAAATAAAGATATACAGCGTTGCTTGTATCTGTCAGTGGGTAATAGCTCCTGGTGTAATTCTTGCATGCCTATTTCACATTGCTTTCCTGTGTCAATGAACTACTTCCTTGTTATTCCAATCAGTGTACTGTATCTCTTTGATATGCAAGTATAAGGTTTTTAGTCTTTGGGATTAGTTCAGGAGCTTTCTTACTGCAGTTCAGATATCTTGGAAGGGCTGGTGGATACCTCTGCTTTGGATACTTCATAGGTGCTTCATTTTTGAAGTAGTATAACTTTTTTCTTTTTCTTTTTTGAGGAACATTACTTCAACTTAAAATTAAAATAAGAAAGGGAAAAAAACAAAAACCCACACCCACCCCAAGCAGAGTGTTCACCCTAAAAAGGTAGAAGTTCCAAAGACTGAGTCCCACTAGGGACTTTCCTGTTGCTGTTGATTTTTCCATGGAATGCATTCAGATATATGGCAATGGGGTAGAGCAGTATAAAACCCTTAGACAAGAGTGAGATTTCTCACTTGCTTTTTCCAGGTGGACAATGCCTACTGGCTGTGGACCTTCCAGGGTCGTCTCCTCCAGAAAAACAATAAAGACCGGTTCTGCCAGCTACTGTGGAGACCCCGACCTCCAACCCTGCTCAGCCAGGATCAGATAAAGGTATTGTATCTCAGTTTAACTCTTCTGGTGTGGGCATTGGTGTAGAGAATTCAAGACTGGTCTAGTCACAAAGGGTGTGGCTTAAACTGGGGAATGGAAGACAACTCTACAGCAGTTTGCCAAACCACTAAGCAGAGACAATGTGAGAGCTGTTCACAAATTCACTGGGGGAATCTGTATGTTGAAATGATTCTGTGTATGTTAACAGTACTCAATTTGAGTAGTCACTATTCCTATCACAAACTTATTTTTTGGTGTGTGTGGGGAGGCGGGAATGTTCTGAGGAAACTAGAAGGAAAGGTAATAGGAGCAGAGAGAACTGTTGAAAACTTGGATAAGGAGCAGACTTTGGCTATCCAAACTCCAGTGGTTGCCCAGGTACAGGAAAACTGAAGGTATCTATAGACCTAAGCAAGGAAGAGAAACTATAAATGACAGACGAGAGGGGATTTTTTTTATAGACATAAGCAAACTTGCAAAAATGCTGAGTATGCCTGGGCATATCTGAAGTGGCACCTTCTGATACATTAAGGTGGTCTCTAGTACTGGTTGACATAAGTTCTCTGTTGCAGCAAATTAAGAAGGACCTGAAGAGGTACTCCAAGATTTTTGAACAGAAGGATCGTCTAAGCCAAACCAAAGCCTCAAAGGTAAGAAGCTTCTGAGACCCAATGAATCAATGAAAGGCAGCTGATGCACTTGTAACTCATATTAATCTTGGGTCTCTTTGTCTAATTTCACTGACTGGGCCATATACTTTTGGGTCTGCTGCTGCCTCCAAGCTAATCGATGTTGTCCTTTATCTTGAGTAGGAGAAGCCATTGTGTTTTTTAGGTCCAGGTTTCCCAGATTGTCCCCACATGATCCAGCCAGGAACATCATGAACTCAAGCACAAGCATATGTGTAGGGAAGGCAGTAAGGCAGAATTTGCTGGTTCTTCACTTGAAGAAACTGAGGCATGGTGTTACTGGTATATGTTGGAGGAGGAATCAGGAAGAGTTTCTATTAAGTAAAGACACTTGAGTAATCTTGGCTGGCACTCGTGGGTTCCTGGTGACTGCCTGTTAGCCAGTTTTAGTATAAAAATTTCACAGAAACCATAAACCCATCTTGCCATGTTGGAGAAAGGTGTCTTAAACACTGATTATCTATCAGAAGCTGCATTCATAAGCAGAAAACCCCTCGATCGCTTCCAAATGCATCCCACAAGGACACACTTTATTGATGGGCTTATTAACCTCTTGTTTTGCTTCTGTAGGAGCTCGTAGAAAGAAGACGTACAATGATGGAGGAGTTCAAGAAATACCGCAAGATGGCACAAGAATTATATTTGGAACAGAAGAATGAGCGTCTAGAGCTGCGAGGAGGTAAACCAGCCACTGGCAGCATTGTAAAGACGTGGCTTTATCAGTAAATTTTTTTTTAAAGCACCAAATAAACATCACTCAGGCTATAGAAGCAGTCTTTGGTAGTGGATCAGTGTTTGGGAGTTGAAGACCACCTCTATGTGATGGGTTGGGGTCCCTTTTTAACAATTATTCCCCCTCCTGCCAAAAATAATCCCTCGACCCATGCCCTAGCAGGTTTGCTCACTCCTCAGCTATTCTTTCCCATCCTTTGTTTTTTCCGTCTGCTATCTTGAGGTGGTGAGTAGGGAGAAGGCTACTGTTGCTGCCCATTGTGGTCAGTACTGATGGCTTTGCATGTAACATGCTGGAGGTCAGTGATTATGTTAAAATACCTTTTATTTTAAAGGTGCTTCTCTGCTGTGTATTTTCCTTTTTAGCAAATGCATTAGGCATTTTTGCCTCCTTGGTGGAGGTATTCAGGACTAATGCCTCTTCTTTTCCTCCAGGGGTGGACACAGATGAGCTGGACAGCAATGTAGATGACTGGGAAGAAGAGACTGTTGAGTTTTTTATCAATGAAGAAATTATTACCATTGCAGAACCAGAGTAGTCCAATAAAACTCTGGTAAGACAGATTGCCTTTCAATTGAGAAATATCTTTCCTATCAGCTGTTGCAGTGTACCTCCAACCTGCGTAAAAGCACTTTCTGGGAAAGCTTAAGGCTTATAGAGTGCAAAAATGAATGTTTCTATTCCTTTGACTAGGCTTTTGTACTTTTGCTCTCAGTTGAAAGGTTCTGAATGGCCAGTTGTAGTGCCTGTGGCCAGAAATGATAAAGGCTTTCTTTCTTCAAAGTGAATAGTTAGGTCAGCTCATAAATCTATGGGCACTTTCCAGTGTGATCCTTTCAAAGACTGGGAATCTGAGCCAATTCTTAAACATGATGCATTGCAGGCACCTGATGAAAGTGCCTATGCAGTATGAGAAATGTTTATAATTATGCTAGTGGAGAGGTAAATTTTGTGTTCTGGTTATTGGAAGGACTAGAACCTTGAATTGGTGTAAACAATGTTCTGATGCACTATGTAAGAAGGTTTAATTACAGAACAAATTTGTTGCATACTCTTAAGTCAGGTATTACTCTTAAATTGACCAAAAGTCCTCATGCACTCTGCTACCTCTCCCTAAAAATGCCACTGAGATTTCAACATTTAACAAACAATTGTATTTAGTGTTACTGAAAGCGCTTATTCATTATAAGTGTTTATTTGAAGCTTGTTTTAATCCAGAAGGCTGCTTACCTTGCTGCATACTCCAACATATCCCCCAAATATTGGCAATAGGTATTGCAGATCTAGTGGAGCTTTCCTCCTTGGACACTTGCCAGACTGTTGTGAAGGAGATCCAAACCCTGAACCCCACTGTAGGCCTCTGGAGTCTGAACAGAGCACTGTGTCTAGTTTGGTGTGTCTAGGCATGCTTTTAGGATGCAGTTCCTCTTTCTAGCACCCCCTCCTCAGAGCTTAGCCTCTGGGACCAGTGCTGACTGCTCAGGCTCCCTTGTAGCTTAAACACATCTCTCCCAGAATTCCAGTCATAGTGGATGCTCTAGTTTTGAGTTAACTCTTCAGGGGAACATGAGGTGTAGCACACAACACACAGACTTTGCATGCGATTTTAAAGACACCATGGCTTTTTACTTCAGCAACAAAGCACTGATCACTTAGAGGATAACACCCTGAACGCACACAACACACAGACTCTAGAACACCCTTACCTTGAGGGACAATCTGTGTTCAGATAGGCAGAATTCCCTCCTGCCTCATCTGGCTTCTGCAGCAGCTTCCCTCAGTTTGAGCTGGTGAAAATGGCTGAAGATCCCAAGTATAGCAGCTCCTGCCCTCTAACTTTCTAGTCTCCTCTGTCAAGTTGCCTCTGATCAGCCTCCTCAGGTGATTACAGACCCCTGCAGGTAACTTTGTTACCAGGCAACATCTCCCCTGACAGTTCTCCTGGGTAGGAGCCAGGCTTTTGTCTCAAGATGCTGTTTTTTCAATAGAGGACCATCAAGACTGTTAGCCCTATGCCACTACATCTTGGAATTTCAGTCCAACATGGAGGTAATAAAAAGATGGCAGAGAAATGAAAGGGCAACCCGTTCAGAATGGTGTTTACGGCTTGATAAAGTTGCATAGAATTCATGCTCTGAGTTCCTAAATCGTACAGACACATTCCCCAAATCATCACAAGAGGATAGCCCTAGTTACTGGATCTGAGAAATGTGTACTTAGAAGGCTTAAATCATCTTTGTGTTAAAGAGGAAATATTGTTCAGTGGTTAGGACACTAGCCCAGGACTCAAGGGATCTGGATTCAATTCCCTGTACCATCTCAGACTTCTGTGTGACCATGGACAAGTCACTTAACTATGCAGTGACTGGAGTTAAGGCGGCAGCAGCAGCTCTGCACCCAGCAGCCCCATCAGTGTTAGGGGTGAATACTAAAACCCCCTCACCCGTCCAAAAATGTACAAATGTCACTTACATCCTCTAAATATGTTTTTAGTTCCAGTTGCCAGGGATGTCCTCTTGCCAATATTTGGGGGATGTGGAAGAGTGGAGGTAAGAAAGGGGGAGAAGCAGTCTTCTGGATTAAATAGGCTTCAGCTAATGAGTTACTTGGGAAGCATAACAGCAAAGGGTGAGTAGAGTGTAGTTGTAGAACTGCCTTTCCCTTGCTAGCAGCTGTCAGAGTTCTGAGTTTTTTGTGTGAGGCACAGTACTGACTTTGACTTTTCCTTTTTTTCCTTCTTTGCAGCACCGCCATATCTTGTACTGAAAAGGGGTTCATTTATTTTCAGAAAGCCTACACCATCTTCGGAATTTTTAATCCATATTCTCTCACTCTGGACGGTGAATGCACCAGGTTCTCTCCATTCTGACATATTGTAGTGCCTTTAAACCTCACTGTCAGCAGTGGGGATATTTGAAAGGCACTGCTTTTAAATTTTTATTCATTTGGGAGGTGTTGTCTTTCTTTTTAAATCCACCACCAGTATTTGCTGTCTGACTCCTGTGCATTGCTTACCAGTTGGCAATTTTGAACTGTTGCCAGTAGGTGAGCATTATCCGTGCACCTTCCAAAGTCTTGCATGCTCACAATGCTTCTCTTTGCAGAGGACTCTTTTTATGTCCCAGGTGCATGGACAGGTGTTTGTTTTGTATGGGGAAAGATCAGCAGGAAAACCATTTTTCATATGATGTATGTTAGTGTGCTGAAGCAGCACTACAGTGGGCTGTACCCTCCTCCATTCAGATTGTGACAGAATTTAACAGGTTGAACGTGGAAATAAAAGCAGACCTATACTAAAAACAGGCCGTCCGTGTGTTCTGTAGAAATCTTCCCTTGAATGACCAGAGTTGATCATTATCTGAATATTAATCTGTCAGGGTTCAGAATTTGCAGCTTCATTTGCATCCCAGTTCCTTCATGGCTGCACTGATTTTTATTTAGTCCATGGCGTATTAGGTGGCAGACCAGCTTACATGTTTTTAATAATTATGGTGCAATGATTTGAAGATCAGTGGATGAATTTCTGAGACCTACTTACAAGGTGTAGCTATTGGCAGCAGCAGGATTATGGGAGATTTCCTGGGTTTTATTTGCAAGCTTTGGTTGAAAATCTATTCAGAGGAACACACTCTTCATGTGTGCTTTTTGGATATACCAGGAAGCCTATATTCTGATGTCTGGAGCCCCATACCTTGTGGTGAAGAAAGTACAGAGTATTTAACTTCTGGTTCAACTCCTCTTGAGCAAACTTCCATGCAGCAGCAGCAAAACCAAAAAACCTTAAGAATCTAGTTCTCAGCCGATAAGAGCTCTTAAATGAGCATATTTTATGGTGAAAATACAAGTCAATACTGTCTCTCGTACCATCAGCTTTTTCATCCTTCAGAAAAATTAATATTTATCATGGATGTTAGCAGAATTCCAAATACCCACACTGAATGTAGATAATTAAAATTTCCTAGATAATCCATAATCAAGTAATTATCCCTTAATCTTATTTTTTTAATCTTTCAGAAGTGATTCTGCAATGCTATAACATGTTGAAGGAATACTGTAACTTATTAAAACTACTTCCCTTATTTAAAATCACTTCAGTAGTGAAAAACTGTCTTGTGGAAGTCCGAAGATCAGTTGCCAATAAGATTTTGTTCATGGTTGGCATACAGGATTTATTATGGGACTGAAGTAATTCATGTAGTGGGGGTGATCTGCTCCTCTACCCATCAACAGTCCCAGAACTCAGCTTGTGAAGTGCATTAACGTGAAATGTCAAACTGTCTGCCATTTTGACAGATAGATAAGTGTTAGTCAGTTATATGTTCTGACTGTTTCTGAAGAGGGAAATATTCTCCCATAACATGTTGTGATCTGAATTTCTGTTTAATCGTTGGGGTATGGAGAATAAGTTTTAGTCTTGTCCAGTATGCCTTGTAGTTTTTCAGTGACGCATCTACCTTTTGGTACAGGATACTCTCTACCAGTGGCTTTCAAACTTTTTTCTGGTGACCCAGTTGAAGAAAATTGTTGATGCCTGCAGAGTGTTGGGGTGCAGGGGTGAGGGCTGTGTGGTGGGGCTGGGAATGAGGGCTTCAGGTTGGGGTCAGGGCTCTGGGCTGGGGGTGCAGGCTCTGGGCTGGGGCTGAGGGGCTTGGGGTGCGGGCTTACCTCAGGCGGCTCCTGGTCAACGGCGCAGTGGGGGTGCTAAGGCAGGCTTCCTGCCTGTCCTGGCACCGCGGACCGCGCTGTGCCCTGGAAGCGGCCAGCAGCAGGTCCGGCTCCTAGGCAGGTGGGAACCAGTGCTTGGGGCAGGGGCAGCACGTGGAGCCCTGTGGTCCCCCCACCTAGGAGCCAGACCGGTTGCTGGCTGCTTCTGGGGCACAGTGCGGTGTCAGAACAGGTAGGAACTAGCCTGCCTTAGCCAGGCAGCACCGCTGACAGGATTTTTAATGGCCCGGTCAGCGGTGCTGACCAGAGCCACTTTGATCCAGTCCCTTCTATTCCGCAACCCACAGCTTGAAAACCACTACTCTATACTTTTTTTGGCAATAAAGAATAGTGAAACTACTAGAGACAGAGATCTGCTGGACACGTGTGTTTTGGATATAGTAACTTAAAGCATCATGATCCTTGTCATGCTTTAGTGGGCTCCTTCAGGATGAAAGAGATTTATCTCCCCAGGTCACCAGTGAGCAAGGAGTATTTTTAAAATATTTATTTATGACGTAGTAAAGTCTGTTACTTATGCTTATGTTTTATGAGGCACTTTTGGAAGTCCAATTTCAACAACAATTTTTTTTTCTTAACTTCAGTATTGACTACTGACACTGGTGACTCATGCTGTTGCTCTAGATGAGTTTCTTTTTTTGTAGCACTTACCCTAAGTGTTTTTACAAACTGTGTAGTATAATATTCTCTCTGCCTGCCCCTGAAGCGCAGTTGTTCAACAACGTGGTAGAGCACCCTGACTCAAAACTTGACTACAGGAAAATTTCTAAGCATTTTACCTGGAACAGGGCTGCAAACACTTTTTTTGTGGGAAAAAGTCCATAGAATCTTTTAATCATTAAAGAGAGAGGCTACGACCACTTGCAGTGTTTCTACCTAGCGGGAGACTTATCTACATCCCTATAGTTCCTGCTTCTCCTTCAAGAGTGTCCTGGTCCAGTGTGCTTAGTGTGTGGTAAATCCCCAATATTGTCCATCTGATAGCAGGATGGGAGACTTTTTTTTTATTTTAAAAAAAAAAAAAAGGAAAACCAGACCAAGACCTTTATTGCTATCTCCCATTGTCTAGTAGTTGCTCTGTCCTGTTTTGTGTTTTAAGGTGTGTTTGCCTCAACCACTCACTGTAATTTTTCTGACTTCTGAATAACCTCTAATACCATCACTGTTAAAATAAGCCAAACAGCTCAGGGCCTGTTATATTAAAAATTGGTCAAGTTCTTTGTTTAAATATAACAATTTAAAAAATCTTTTAAAAAATAAAATGCTTTTCTCTTGAAATGTTTTTCTTTCATTGGCCGTGAATGGAAGTAGATGGACCAAGTTATTTCTTTATTTGTGCGCTAGCCTCCGTGGTTGTCTTAAGGCTCGCCCTAGGCTTGAGTCCTCTAACTTCTAAACTAAAGCTCTAGTTTTTTGTCCAGTTATGTCTTGCTTGGTATCATATTCTATGCTAATAAACCCCAGTAATTAAAATAGAACACACATTCCCTGTTTTTCACTTTGCAGCAAACTACAGAGAGGGAAATCCAAGCGCTGCCAGGCCTACCCCCCTCACATACCAACGTTAAGCATTCTACATAGGACTGTGAAAAAGGACAAATATTTCACTAGGGCTGCACCGCAAACATTTATCGTTGCTACACCTGAGAGGTTGGTGCTTAAGGTGTCCTTGGGAAAACAGGCATCTTCAACCATGCTGGTGGTGACGCCTGTTGAAGGAGACACATACAGCTAACGCTTGGTTTATTTTTCCCTGCATCGAATAATTCCCAGGGGCCAGCAGGGCTCCTGGTGTTCCGGCCCCCAAATGTTGTTCTTCCCCGCCTGCAAAGGAGCTGGAGGGGCCCGGGCAGCAGCGGAGCCTGAGGCCGGGTTTAACTGTGCTAAAAGCGGGCAGCGCTGGAGCTGCAGACCCTGAGCAGGCAAGCCCAGCCCCGAGGCGCTTTCGCCTGCAGGCAGAGGGCGTGCGGGCTGCACCCATGTGCTGAGCATCTTTGGGCCGGTTCCGTGGCCGGCCTCAGCAGGGGATGGTACCGATGGAGCATGCGGGAGTCGTGCCCAAACCCTGCATCCTCCACCGCCCGGGGCAGGGCAGCGAGCGCTTCTGTCCCGCCTGGTGGTTCCCTGGGGCTGGTGCAGACGGAGCTGCTGGCCACCGCCTTGTGCTGCTACAGCCATACGCTGATGTCACCTGCTGCCGGGGGATCACTGGTCGCCCCAGGCTGCGGCAGCGAACCGCTCTCTCTGCAGCCTGCTGGCGCGGCCAGCCCAATGGCCTCCCCCGTGGGCAGCCCTCTCCGCGCGGGGGAGGCCTGGCTCCAAGCCCCAGCTCGGCCATGAAGGATCTGAGCGTGGAGCAGCAGCTCACGGGTGCTCACATGTGCCCTTCCCGTCCACTAGGCAATCCCCTGCTGCACCCGCAGACCCCTTCTGTGAGCCCCGTGCAGCTCCGCTGCAGAACTTACTCCAGCCCGGGGGCCTGTAAACAAATCCTCGGAGGGCTGAAAGCACTGGGCTGGACAAAGAAAACACCCTGCAGGAGACAGACCTGTGGATAGGAAAGGCTAGCAGGTTTGCCCCTTGTTTCCTTCTGGAAGTCCTGGGATAAGACTTTTCCAAGGCAACTGAGCATCTGAGCTTTTCCATCTGAATTGAAATCGTATGTTAATACATGCTGAGTAGAAAGTAGGTAGGTTGCACTCAGAGTCCCAAGATTTTGGCATTTCTGTGTGGATCATGGGAATTTGCTGTTTTTTCAGTAATGATTGTGCACACAGACAATTTTTTAATTAATCCTGCTCCCAAGTTTCCTGTGGTTTTTTTATATATATACATATATAATTTAAAAAAATCTCTTTCACTCTTCAGACTTATTTTTGCCATTACCTTGTGTCAGAAACATGATTGCATCTGCAGAAATCTCTGCTTTGAGCTCTAAACCACATAGTAACTATTGCACGTCACAGGAATCTCTTCTGTAATAATGTATAATAGCATAAAAAATATTTTGAGTTCCCTTATAATGCCAGTAAGTCCTTACTACGGAGTCTGACTCTTCGCCACATGCTTTCTTGTCTTCCGTCGGTGGCTACAAATATTTTTTTTAATGTACCTGCTTTGGGATGTGAGCAGTTACAGACACGCAAGAGAGGCTTGTCAGTCTTACACCATTGCCTGCTCTGCATGAGGAGGAACTGCTATAGATAGGGTAACATTTTCAAAAGTGCCTCGGTCCCAGAGCTGTCCCTTGGGTAGGGCGAATCGGGGTGACTGGCCTTGGCCTCGCAGTTCGATAAAATCGGGACTGTCCTGATATTTAGCCCTTTGTCCTGCGTCCCGCCTGATGTATGATTGGGATGCCATTTGTCCCGTTATTCAGGTGAGGTGGGGGGTGAGGAGGCGAATGAGGCGGCTGGTGGGAGGCAGGTGAGGGGGCAGGTGGATGGTGAGGAGGAGAGCGGTGGGCGGGCAAATGGGGCACGCCGGACAGACGGTGAGGAGACCAGCGGGGAGGCAAGCAGCGGGCAGGTGGGTGAGGAGGTGAGTGGGAGTGGGGTGAGGAGACAGGTGGGCGGATGGCGAGGAGAAAAGCGGTGGCATACGGAGGGGGCACGCTGGACGGATGGCGAGGAGACTAGTGGGGAGGCGAGCAGCGGGCGGACAGCGAGGGATGTGTGTGAAGAGGAGAGTGCTGGCTTGGTGGACCGTGAGGAGACTATCAGGGAGGCTGATTTGTCCTGGGCCCCACGCCCCCCTAGGGACGCCCCTCCTTGCTCAGTCCCATGAGACTTAATCTCCAAAGTCACATAGGAGCTTCTAAAATTTCACCCAAAGTCTTTTAGACTAGATAAAGGAACAATCTATTCCAGGTCCTCTATGAATATTAAAGATCCCACAGAGTTAGGGTGCAACTCCCTATATCCTGTTAATACTCATCTGAAAGTCAGCCTTACTTTCTTATTGCTAGAGTTTAAAGTGTTGTGTACCAGGTGATACTGGATGGTACCTGGAGCTGCCTCTTGACTAGACTAAATCGACACTTGACTAGACTTGTTGTTGTGGAAATAGATTTGGTTTTTGTATAAACTGTTTGTATGTGACTACTGGGGACTGATAGCAAGACTGTTTTGAAAATTGGTCACTCTTCAGATATGACACATTAGCCAAGTACTGTATATAGGGTTTCACTAGCATTAACTAATGTTAAATGCTACTGTTAGACATTATTATTCCATTTTACTGATGGGAAATGTACACGTAGCTGTTAAGGCCAACACTTTTAAGTGACCACTGAAGTTGTGTGTCCACCTTGGGATACCAAAAGACTGGTTCAGACATGCTGAGTACTCACAATTCCAGGTGAAATCACTGGGAACTACTAGTACTCAGCATCTCTGAAATCAGTCCCCAAGTGGGCCAGGTTGGCTGCCCAAAAACTGAGGAATTAGGGACCACATTTGAAAATGTTGGATTAATTGGGCCAGAGGTTCCACAGTGAGTTAGTGGAAGAGCTGGGCTGAACCCATGTAGTATAGAAGAGAACCTAGTTTCTGTTTTGCATACACATGCCTGATCCACTTCTACGCCATGTTGCCTCTCTATTTATTACTTTAGCTGTAAATTCGAAAACTCCAGTGCAGTGAACTACAGTCAAAGGTGCGCTATCAGGAGTCATTTGTGTTCTAATTAAAAGGATTCCTGTCCTTTTATATATTTTTAATTTCCATATTTATAATATTGTCTACATTTGAAAATGTAGTTACCTGATTGCTGTTGACTGAAATATTTATGTCTAGAAGAACATGCTTGTAACTGGCACTTCATAATGGTTCCAATCCTGCAATGAACTCCAGACTTTGGTGGAATCCCATTGACTCCAGTGGGGTTCTGCACAGGTTAGGGGTCAATCTACATTGAACTCATCCTAGGATCAGGGTCATAGTGATTGTTACACAGGGATAAGCAACTGGGTATTGTGTTCTTCTGGCAGTAAACTTGGTACAATAAATGTATTTTGTGCAGTACAGTTTAAGAGCTGATGTAAAGAGCTGCCCATAGGAAGCCATTTGCAGTCCACAACAACAAATTTATTAGACCTACAAAATCTCGGAACCATGCTACATATTATTGGACACGGTCTTTTGCTACCTTATCTATGAACTATTTACATATACACAGCTCTAGAGCTCTTTCATAATATATTCTACACAGTGTTTTATGGGCATGTGCACAGTGCAGTGTGTGGGACAACATAGCCATAGATTGCTATGGAGTTATGTATTGTTTATGGGTAACTAATTAACGGTTTACTACAGACCCAAGCTGCCGAGTTCAGATCTAGAATATTTCCAAAGTTCAGGGGTGCTTAGATCTGAGATTTTGATTTGGCCCCATCTCTCAACATCACACTAAGCAAAACATGATGTAATCTTAAACCTTGTTAAATGTTTGCTGTGTCACAGATATAGTGTCAATTGCATGTTGGGTAGCGTTTTCACCAGCTGTTTGAAAATAAAATATCTTTCCTAAGTGTGTCGTCTTTGTTTTTTTAATTTTTCTTCTCCCTGAGCTTTGGATAGTTAAAATGAGTGTGGCTGCAGCTGTTTGTATGGCAGCATCGTGATGTTAGCAGCCGTATTCTAGGAAAAGGATTTGTAAGTCTGTTGCTCATTGTAGCTCCAGATGGGGATGCTAAAGAGCAAAAACCGTTGTGATTTTGTAGGTCCTGCAATATGGCTAATTTCACCCATATCGTAGTGAAATTCAACAAATAAGAGATTTGTGGGCTCCTCTTTAGTTTCTTCAGCTCATGTTTGTTTTAGTTTTAGCCCTTTTAAATATATAAAGTGGTGGTAATTTTTTTATGATGTTCAGATTCTAACGCCAAAATGTACAAATCTGGGTGCTCATGCAACTTAAATTCCCTTACCCTGACACCAAGAAGGTAAATAACTTATCATTGTAATCAGTGTTTTGGGGACACAATAGAAACACAATGTGTCTAACAGCTCTGCAGCATCCAGAAACACTCCCACATCTGTGAATGGCGACGGTGTTGGTGGGCAGAGAAGTAAGCAAAACGGAATGGTCTTGGGTTTTGTTACTTTAGAAACAGAGCGGATAGTAAGGAATTAGCACTTGTTGAAAGAAAGTGAAAATTATTGGGGAATTAAATATTTTAAGCTTCTGTGGTGGTTTAAAAAATCCTGGAGAATAAAAAAAAATCTATATAAAGTTAATCCAAGTAGGTGATCATGTCACTTGAACAGAGAGAATGACTCAGTTATGGATCAGTCTGAGCTGGCTGGGGGAGTATTTATAACCAGCACAATTCCTGTGTCTGTGTGCAGGTGGCTCTTCGGATTCGTCCAATCAATGAAGCTGAGCTGGAGGAAAATGCTGCTATCATTGGGTGGGTGACCAGGTGAGGTTGGAGCAGAGCAGCATGGGTGAGTTTACAGCTGAGCTGGTAGCTAGTGGCTTCTTGGAAGGAGAACCTAGGGGCTTAAGTGTTGGTGCCTCTGTCATGATGAAGAACAAACACAGTGACTCACTTGAACATGGAAAGGGTATGGGGAGTTAAAAGTTCTGCAAACCTGGGCAGTGGTTGTTAGGGCAGCTACAAAATTTGCAGACCCCTGAGAAGTCCCCAGATTCCCAAGGCTGGGAGCTAGGAGGAAGGTAGGAGACTGAACTGCTTTCATGACATTTGTTTGGGGGGAAGGAAGGGAAGAAGAGGGGATTACCCTTGAGAGTGCTCCTACAGGAGTTGGTTCATTCTCAACCTGTGGGAGCTGCCGGCAGGGCTAGGTTCATGAAACTGCTCAGGAATTAAACCCTGGAGAATTCACCAGGGCTGCTTGAAAGACATTATGTCCAAAGACAAAACTGTGAATTTTGGAAACTTTACAAACATAGGAATTACCAGATTGGTTCAGACCCAAGATCAATCTAGTCCAGTATCCTGTTTCCAACCATGGTCAATACCAGCACTTTCAGAGGAAGACTCAAGAAAGCTTGCATTAGGCAGATGTGGGATAATCTGCCTCCTGCATCAGGTCTCCAAATCCCTAGTAGTTAGAGATTGGTTTAAGCCAGGCGTTCTCAAACTTCATTGTACCACAACACCCTTCTGATAACAAAAATTATTACACAACCGCAGCCAGGGGGACTGAATTGAAGCCTGAGCTTGCCCACGCCCCGCCACCCCAGGTGGGGGACAAAGCTGAAGCTTGAGCCCCACTGTCCTGGGTGGGGGGCCTATAGCCTGAGCCCCGCCACCCAAGGCAGTGTGGGGCTCAAGCTTCGATCCCAGGCCCCAGCAAGTCTAATGCCACTCGTGGCGACCCCATTAAAACGGGGTTGTGACCCATTTTGGAGTCCCAACCCACAGTTCGTGAACTGCTGCTTTAAACCATGAAGCATTCGGTTTAATATTCCTTCTAAAATGTATGTTAACATGATCTGTTGTAACACTGGATGTTCTTGATATCCATAGAAATGTTCAATCTCTTTCTGAATCTTGTTAAATTCTTTGCCTCAACAACATCCTGTGGCAATGAGTTCCACAGTTTCAGCATATATTGTGTGAAAAAAAATTTCCTTTCATCAGTTTTGAATTTGCCATCTTTTAATTTAATGGAATGTCCCATTGTTTATGTGTTATGAGAAGACAGAAAAGAAGCTCCCCATCTACCTTCTCTAGATTATTCATTATTATATAGACTTTCATCATCACCTTTCTAAGGAAAACAATCCCATTCTTTTCAATCTCTCTTCATATGACATTTTCTTCAGGTCCCTAATCAGTTTCATCAGCTTTTGCTGAACCCCCTCTAATTCTGCAATAGCCTCGCAGAGATGGGGTGACCAGTACTGCACACAGTATTCCAGATGAGCAGACCTTAGATCTGTGTCATGTGGGAACAATGAACTGCTGTGAAACATGCAGGCTGTCTTTCACATCATAAAGAAGTGAAAAGGGAACAAATCTATTTTTCCCTGTACAAATTATCTTACAAGCATGGTTTCCATTTACTGAGTTATTTGTGGAACATCATTCTTTAAAGGCCATCAAGCTGGCTTGATCACAAACTTTATTTTTGTATAGCTTATTTAGAGATCACCTCACCAGCCCTGAGCTCTATTTTCCTCCAGTGGACAGGGAAGGATTCAGATACTGCATTGGTTTAAGGATCATTTTTACCCTGGAGAATCTCTCTCTTAGCCATGAAAATTACTGTAACAAATGAAGTGAACATGGGTTCTTTGGCAGTTGAATATCCTTGGTGGTTTCTTAGATAACGTTACTATTCTAATCTCAAGTATAGTTTACTTGGAGCCATTTCCACCCATTCACTGATGCCTAAAACGAAATTGACAGTCTTATGCCTCAGCAGTTCAGTCCAGGAGTGAATGGTTTATAATTTTGTGTATGTTTGCACAATGCCTGTCAATCAAACAAGGCATTAACCCTGGATGAATGACACTAACTTTGTTTTTGCTATCTAATTAAAAATAAACTTTAAAGTGCAGTGGAATATAAGATCCCATTCATGCACTGATCCCGATACCACATGAAATCAGTTGCAGGATTAGGGCCTAAAAGTATTACAGCCCACATTTCCAAAGAAAATGCCTAATGTAAATTCTCTGTGCCCAGGTGTGTGGGTGGAATCCAATGTTAAATCACACAGACAGACACTTATGCATTTACCCACTTTGCATGTGCAACTACAGATTGTGGACACAAATCAGGAGGGTCTTTTGGGTATTTGCCCCCTAGATATTTACTATTTTCAATTCTTTTTCGTCTGCGTAGCTCAGAAAAAATTGCTTTTCTCCAGCAAGTGAAATTGTGCAAGTAATTAGCCGGGGATGTTTACTGGATACTTTTGGAATTTTAGGCACAGGGAGGGGAATAGAAAACCCCGCCAAGCTCTTGAAGTTCCCAGACCAGCTACTGGGGATTTGCCCTACATTTTTCTTATCTAGTTACTAGTTATCTAGTTCTTACTTATCTAGTTATGATTTTACTACAGATTAGCAACCAAATGCTGTAACTATTTTTTTTTTTTTAGATCAGGTGGTTGATGATCTGCACTGTAAACACTTAATTAGGTATTTATCTGAGAGACGGCAAAAGCTTCTCAGGAGGATATGGTGCATGGTTTCCCCTCTCCCCTTAAGTATGTATCCACCTGTTATGAGCTGTTCCAGCAGAGCGGAAGGAATACACTTCTTCCACCATAATTATGTATTTATGTGAGTGAGGAAAATTGGACCCAAGGGAATCAGGAGGAACGAAACCTGTTTTCTAACCTGCCATAAAAATTTTTTCTTTTGGTTCCCCCCCTTTTGTGACTTTTATTAGAAAAAAGAAGCAAGTTTCTGGCCTTGAGTAGAGCTGATACTTCCACTCATCCCTACACAGGAAAGGTTTGGGGGGATTTACCTCATGCAATTTTGATCCCAGTGAACTTAATTTGTTTCTTTTATGGTTCCCTTGTCAGTTGGGAATATTCCAATTCCCACCCTCTTGCCTAACAATAAAAATGGAAGGGGCCAATTCTCCTCTTATTCACAGTCGGGGGTTGTCTTCTGCCATAATTGCTAGTTACCCATGTGACCTCAGCTGGTGATCAGATGAGTTGTAGAGCTTCAGTGTGACTAAATTAGGCCCCGAAGCATCTCAGACTTGATATTAAGCATGTATGTGGGGTTTTTTTTCACATATTGCCATAATGCAACACTCCTGTGATGATTCATAAATACTAGTGATTGACATTATAGAAGATCCTCAAATAGATAGCTGGGAGAACCACTGGCGTTTCTTGATTGCAGCTTCCACTTGGTTTCCGTTACAGACCCAATTAAGGAGGTAAAGATTTTCTCCCCGTCTTTATTTTGTAATAGATGGTGGTTCTGATGGATCCAGATGAAATCTTACAAGCCAATTAATCCCGAGAGAAGACATTTATATTTGATATGGTTTTGGATCACAAAGCAACCCAGGTTCCCTCCCTTTCCAAAAGGTTTGTGGTGTGGTTTACAATTGGAAATCTTTCCTTTCCATGGATATGTGGTTTGACCCTGTGAGTTATAATGTGCATCCCAGAATCTAAGTGGTGTTCAGTGAAAAGGCAGTAGCGCTAAGTAGAAGCAGGCAGTAAAGGCTCTCTTCTCTTTATTGTGATCTGCAGTATACAACTCGCTCTTTATCGCTCCCTCCCTAGGGACAGCATCACCCAGCTCTGCAATATGAGTAAGCAGAGTTCTGGAGCTGAGAGCCAGAACTCCTGGGGTCTCTGGTGAATGAGGTCATAGTTACTTTGTTTGGGTCCTTCTATTGTGTGTGCTCCTCTCGTCTTTCTCTGTTGTTTTTTATGGACAAGCCTCTGTAAAAGGAGGCATGTTCCTGGGCCCTAGTCCAATTAGGCAGGACTGATGCACACAGTCCTGTGTGCTGCGATAGAAGGGGTGAGATGATCTGAGAAACTGATTAATGTATGAAATAATTGACTCTAGGGAAGTTACTTGTGCTGCCTATCTGCAAATGTCTAACGGGTCTATCACAGTGATATCAAGACATCACAATTTATTTATCTAAGGATTTACTGTAGAGCCTGTCATCATCGTAATATCTTCTAAGCAACCAACAAGTATTTAATCTCCACGATATGTGGTCCAGAATTGACTGCATAGTGGAGGTTCCAGGGAGTCTTCTAGAGAACTTCTTTATTCCCTCCCACGTCCGTGTATCCCTGACACATTATATGCCTTGGAAGGCTTGTTAACTAGGTGGGCGTCACAGCATGTTCTGAAGATGGCCAGGGTCTGACTTACTGGTCCCTCTTCCGGTAGCTCATTTCAGACTTACGCCTCCTTGAGAATACTGCTTGTGCACGCAGAGGTGACATGCCTGGTGCAGTTTATCACGGGTCTATGACTGCAACACCTGTCCTCCCATCTCCCCGGGACTTATTTGAACATTCCAAACCTGTTGGCCGCTTCACACAGACACTTTGGGGAAGATCCACAGCTGGTATAAATAGTCATGGCTCTGTTGGAGGCAATGGAGCTATGACCTTCATTCCTTTGAGAACAATCTGCCAGACAAGGTTCCCTAAGGGTTCCCCCTGCATGTGGAGTGATACCTTTGTCTGACGTCCAGCATGGACAAGATTCAACCCGCAGCTTTAAAATAAAAATGTCGCTGCATTAAATTCCAATAACTCACAGTCCCATGGGGAGAGAAATAGGAGAATGGGAGCTTTATACCATTGGGAAGGGGAAATTCCAGCTTTCCAGTAGGTTGCAGTCCCTTCTAGCCCTCGAAGGGCCTGAGGTTCTGGACTTTAGAACAGTGATATTTATGTAAAGCAAATCTATATTAGGTCATTTTTTGAAGATTTTACATTTATGAATTTTAATTTTTTCTCTCCCTCGGAGCCCGGCACAGCCAATTCCTGCTAAGGTGCCTGGCTTTACAGGCAGAGGGATACAAAAAAGAGTTCCAATGCATTTTTATAAAGAATTTTCCCTTAACATATTTAACATATAGGTAACGATGTGTCACGTTGTATTTGGCATCTACGCTATGGTGTGATATGAAGACTTTATCAGCACTTGTTCGGGATGGTCTGTATTACACACATGGTCTCGGTTCTTGTGAGTAATGCAGTCATCCCAGATGAGTGGTGACAGACCCTTTATACTTCCCTGCAGAGTATTCCCTTATATCAGCGGTTCTCAAACTTTAGCAACTCAAGGACCCCTATTTTGATTTAAAATTTTTGCGGCCCCCCCCGCTCAGCCCCAGGGCCCGCCCCCACTCCACTCCTTCCCTCAAGCCCCCTCTCCTGCCTCTCCTCTTCCATCCTCTTTCCCCCCGCTCCCCCGAGTGCGTCACTCCTCCCCCTCCCTCCCATCACCTCCTGCACGCCCCTGAACATGTTCCCCAGCATGCAGGAGGCACTGGGAGGGAGAGGGAGGAGTTGAGGGAGGGAGGGAAGGGGAGGAGTTGATCAGAAGGGCCGGCGGTTCCCCTGGTGTTACCCTTGCGGACCCCCGTTTGAGAAACGCTGCCTTATATGATATTATAATTAGTATATTGTATATTTATGAAAATATATTGTGTGTATGTGTGAGAGAGAGAATGCAGTGTGTGTGTGTCCTCATCTATTCTCTCTGTCATATGTGACTTCCATATCTGTGGTTATATTCTAATAAAGTATCTTTTGTAAAAAGTGTCGGTGGTGGACTGAGGACTGTCGTAGAACTGAACGCTGCCACTTCTCGTGTGTTCTGAATGCTAAGAAATAAAGCAGGGTTACGTTGCAACCTTCCAGCAAGAGTATTTGTGTTTTTATCTAACTTTTCTGTGTGTATGCTGAAAACATAACAGTCCGCTGGAGCATGGATGGCACTAGCGAGGACGTGATCACAAATAGTATTTTCATCTTTGTTCCACTGATGCAAAGACTCTAGCTGAAGCGTTCCCAATTCAAAATCTAAGAAAATAATCAAACTTTATTTTTGGACCCTGACACACTGCACGCATCTTTAGATACTTCAGCAAGATGTTAGCCGTTTTGATGATTTGGCAAAATTATTTTGTTCTGTGGAGCCAGAAATGATTTTGGAGCCCACAGAATTTGTAAAGAGAAAATGAAATGTGCTGAGTGAACCGTAGAGAACGAGAGAGGAATGTTGTGGTAAGTTTAGACATGGGGTACTTGTGTTAGCTGGAAAATATTGTTATGCCTGACCTAAGACCTACGCTCTGACTGACTAGGAGGAGGTGTACGTGTCCACGACCAAAAACTTGGTAGAAGGAGTCATTTCTGGATACAACACAACCATTTTTGCATATGGCCCAACAGGTAACATAAATATTATACCACAGAGGGAGCAATAGCAGCATGGACTGGATTTGGAGCCGGGATAGGGCAGCGATAAGTATAGGGACTTGATCTGAAGTAACAAGGCCAATTAGTTGATCACGTCAGATCAGAGCAGTAAAAATACCATTCTGGCTGTGAGATGTGAATCTTTATTTTAAAAGTTAAAGGGACAGCAGAGCTGTAGTAACTTTGAAAATAGATTTAACATTGGAGAGAAATCTTTCCTTTTAAAAAAGGATGTGTGTGGGGGGGGGGAAGGAGGGCTTCTCTATGCAAAGCTGAGTCTGTGATGATCATCACACAGGAGGGCAGATCCGGCTGCTGATAAACTGCCGTGGATTATATTAGAAGATAATTTTTCTCTGGAAGTTGATCTGTGCTGTTCTTCCCTGTATCTTTCACAGGGGCAGGGAAAACCTACACTGTGCTAGGGACAGACTGTGATCCTGGGATCTACATCCGCACCCTAAATGACCTCTTTAAAGCCATTGAGGCAACCAGTGACAACATGAATTACACCGTCTCCATGTCGTACCTAGAGGTGAGGTGTCTTTGTTTTGTCATCTGGACCAATTCTGTGTAGAAGATGCTTTAAAAGAATAGCTTAGAGACACTCTTGCTGGGAGAAGCTATAAATCTAGGAGCCGGGGCTCCTGCATTCATTCCCCTATGGTGGCTCCTACCTTGGGTCTAGAATTCTTGTTTCTTTTTTTTAATTATTATTATTCTAATGCATAACACGCTGGCTAAATGTGACATTTCTCCCTAGAGAGGTTGGCTCACGTAGAGGATAAGAACCTACTACTTTTACCGGCTAATAATTATGCCTCTGGTTTAAGTGGTAAAAGCCTGCGCTGGTGCTGATAATCCCAGGCTCATTCCCGACTGGCGACTCACGGTGGGGTCAGTGACAAATGCATTGCACTTACCCTGTGTATAAATTTAAGATACATAAAGGAGTTGATAAATGGCTTTTTGCCTCATACTCCCTGTAACAAAAGTGTAAAGCAAAAGTGGTATATCTGCTATTATTTCTGTGACAGCTCTCACTGGTAACAGGCATTTGAGTGGTTTCCTCAGTCATCCATTCATGTTATCTCTGTTATCTCCTGTGTCAGCCATGCACTGGAGTGGGGCTCAGCCTCTCCTCTCCAGGGAAATACAAAAATACCAAGCCAATGTAATGCACAATATATTTTAATCCTTATTATTGACCTAAGGACAAAGCAGTGCAAACATACAAACGTCCTTTGCCTTTCTCTTCCTCCAGATTTATAACGAAGTGATCCGTGACCTCCTGAATCCATCCACTGGATTCCTAGACCTCAGAGAGGATGCTAGGGGTAGCATCCAGATAGCAGGAATTACTGAAGTCTCCACTACAGATGCACAGGAGGTAAATCTGAAAGAAATTCCAGGGGGAGGGAGATGTTCAGTGCACTAGAATAATGATATTTTAAGAGGCTCTCGTATCTACATATTGGCATAGCCTTCCTTGGTGTAAGACATCTCACGTAACAGGATCCTATGGGGACTTACTTAATGAAGTGAGTTGCTCAGAAAGGACTAATCAGGCAGGCACAAGAATAGTAGAAACCAGGATGAAATCTGTAGCTAAGCTGTAAAGATCAGCTATATGGGTCAGTAATAGGCTATGGGTATGTTTACACAGCAAAAAAAAAACCCACGTCTGGCCCATGCCAGCCGACTCGGGCTGCGGGGCTCAGGCTGTGGGGCTGTTCCATTGCTGTGTAGACTTCTGAGCTCTGGGACTCTCTCACCTCGCAGGGTCCTGGAGCCCAGGCTCCAGCCTGAGCATGGAAGTCTACATGGGAATAAAACAGCCCCAAAGGCCCAAGCCCCACAAGCCTGAGTCAGCTAGCACGGCCCAGCTGTGGGTGTTTCGTTGCTGTGTAGACATACCCTAAGTGACTGCCCGTTTTCTGGAAGGATAGGAATGCCAGGACCTGTGTTCACAAGCCCTGTTAAACAAAATTATTTGTAGGTAGAGAGGAGATAACTGAAACGTGCTTTTGTAATTCACTGATATGTACTGTGAGGTAAGTTATACTAGGACTTTAACCTGACCTTTGATCTGCAGTTTTTCTAAGGTTATGCCATGCTACCAGGGTAGGGAGCATCATGTTATTGTATTCTATTATGTCATGCAGTGTTCAACGTGAGATAACATGCCAAGGCACAGTGCATCCCAGGAGAACGTACCTCAGCCCATTGTAAAGCCTCCTAAAGTGAAACCCCAATAACTATACAATTCTTAGTCAATGAGCCAGGTCATGGTCCCAGTGAGGTCAAAGGCAAAACTCCCATCAACTTCAGTGAGACCCAAACTTGGTCCAATGCTGGCAAACACGCGGGATGGTTTATTTTGTTTACTCACTCATTGTAACCCCTCTCGGGTACTGTCATTGAAGGAGAGAGTTGTACTATTACCTGAGCAGGTCTTTAAGCTTCTGCATATTTTTCTGCATTGTTTAGATCACGCCGCTGTTAACAAAAGGAAACAAAGAATGCACTCAGGAGCCCACCGCTGCCAGCAAAACATCTTCCCGCTCACATGCAGTCCTCCAGGTCACACTGAAACAGAAGTGTCGGGCAAAGAATATTAAAGAGGACGTGCGAGTGGGGAAGCTTTTCATGATTGACTTGGCTGGTTCTGAGAGAGCACCCCAGGTACAACTTGTAGTTCTTCAGCCTTAGTTCTTTGGCATGTCATGAAATGAGTAGATATGAAAAAGCTCACACTGTGTGTGTGTGTGTGTGTGTGTGTGTGTGTGTGCGCACGTGCGTGTGTATTTTACTTTCCTGGAAAACATGACTGAATGAGTATTTGACATTTTAAAACCATTGTGACTACAACATTTCAATTCAGGTGATGTGGGCGATGTATTTTTTTAGTGCAGGAATTAACTAAATGCATTTAAACTTTGTCCTTTGTGTGTTGTTGACGTGTAGGCCTGTACAAAGACATCTGTGAATATTTTTTTCATAGACTGCATAGAGGAAATACAGATAGGAAATGCAGGAGATCAGAGCCAGAATGTTTCATCTTAGTGCATGATTCACTGCAAAATGTGAGAATTTGAAAATGATACCTAAAAAAAGTGGCAGCTATTTAGAAAGAGGAGGAATGGTAGATTGGTGTCATTGATGAAGAGAGCATGGATAAGTAGGTAGCTGGAAGGACAAAAAGGGATGGAAGCAAGAATAAATAGAACCTACGTTGAACACTGGATTGCAGGAAGGAAGAGAAGATAGAAAAGAGGATAGAAGACAATGAATTATTGGAAGGATAGACATGTTGAATACTGCATAGATGGACAGGTGCTAGAAGACAGAAAGGATGGATGTGCAAGACTGGTATGCAGTCTGTCTGAAAGACGGATGGACTCTTAGGCAAAGGGCTCAGAATGGTAGATGGACATCAAAAGGAAAGTGAAAATGTATTAAATATGGAACTGGGTGAGAAAGAGGTGGACAAGCAGGCAGGAGAATTGAAGGCTTTGATCGGCGCTTCTTGGTACTGTTCATTACCACTTGATGGGGATAAGTGATATTTAGACGGATGGAAGGAGATACTGAAGGAGAGGTGGCCAGATCTTTGGTTAGAGCAAAGCACTGACACCTTGCAGTACTAACGGCCACCATGACAATTTGCCAAGAGCCCAAGGACTGCACTAAACATGCATGTAAATGTACATGAAATTTTAAAATAGAAAACAACTAGACATATAACAAGCTGTGCAACTGGCAGGATGTACAAAACACACTACACACCATGGCATTTGCCTGTAATTTCCTGAAAGATGAATATAAATCTGTTGCTATTTGAATTAATCAGCAGTAAAAATCTACAAACGGTTAGCTTTGTCCTCACCCTGAAAATGTGTGATGAGGCTGGTGATGGTCCTTGGCTTAAGACTCCAGGGACTAAATGGAGCATCCAGGTCATGGCTTGGACTCCTCTTGGTTGAAGGGAAAATTTACAAATCAGTGGGAGGGTCAATGACAAGAAGGGTGGGATAAGCAGATGGCTGGATGCCATCAAGGCACTATATTTGGTTGGACTCAGGAGACCTGGGTTCTATTCTTGGCTCACCCACTGGCCTGCTGGTGACCTTGGACAAGTCACTTCACCTCTCTGTGCCTTAGTTTCCCCATCTGTAAAATGGGTAGCATGATGTTGACCTCTTTTGTGAAGCGCTTTGAGACCTACTGATTACAAATGCTGTACAAGTTAGGCATTATTATTATATATCAACAGAGATACACAGAAATGATTGGCAGCTGAGGAGACCAGTATTGGACTGAATGGATGGAAAGATGTTTCCACAGGAAGATGTTAGATCTTCCATGTTTGCAACACCAATTGCAGAAAACAAGTCATGGGAGGGTGATTTTTAGTTTACTGCAAAACATCTAATGGAGGCCGTGGGCCAGATTCAGTTCTGTTGTGAGATTTCAGTGGACTCTGTACCCACTTATGTCAGAGCTGACTGGTCCTGGTTTCCACGTAGATTTGTGAGTGAAGCTGATGCTTTGAAATGCAGATCCTGATGTTAATGTTGCATGGGTGAATTCATTCCCACAGTACAACTCTGTCTCTCTGAAGTGACTTCTCTCCCTCTCCAAGCAGACTCAGAACCGAGGCAAGAGAATGAAGAAGGGAGCCCATATCAACCGCTCGCTGCTAGCTCTGGGGAACTGCATCAGTGCCTTGAGTGAGAAGGGAGGAAGTCGGGCCCAGTATGTCAATGTTCGAGACCCAAACTCACACGCTTCTTGAAGGTACTGTTTGCAACTGGTTAGGAAGGTAATCGGTTGCTGGCTTGTATTGGTGCACAAGTCAGGTGGCACTTGAGAGCTGATCCTCATGTCCTGACCCCTTTATTCTTCCTAAGTTTAGGAAATCAGTCCAGGATCTTGTGTGGGATTTCAGATCCACCCAGTAATTTATTGTGACCACATTACCACAAAAAGAAAGGGTCAAGGTTTGGAAGTCCCGGACTGTGCTAGTGCGCTGTTACTGGTAACGGTGAACTTCAAAGGTGACTTGAGTAACCATGGCCATTTGGTGTATTTGTTTATGGATCCTAGGGTGCTTTCGTTGCTTTGGGCATGAATCTCAGCCCAAATACTTGGTGTTGATCCTACTGCTACAGCTGGTTGAAAAATATATTTAAACACACACAATATTGAAAAAAAACAAACAACATTTAAAATAATGTGAAACGTTTTTGGTATTTTGATGGAAACAGATTTTCCAGCAAACATTCCCAGTTAGTCCAAAAAAAGCTGTTTTGCTGAAAATGTTTTGACCAGCTTTTCCTATAGCCCTTAGTCGATATCCTCCATTGGAATCTAAATGAGCATCTTAATTAGTGTTTCTTTAAGGTCTGTATGTTTTCACTTAGTGTCTTTCCTGTTTCTTCCAAACACGCCTGGCCTCTGTTCTTTTAAAGCTAAACAGTGGAAATGTTGCATTCCTTTAGGACTCATTAGGGGGGAACAGCAGGACAGTTATGATTGCCCACATCAGTCCTGCCAGCATCTACTTTGAAGAATCTCGAACAACCTTGATCTATGCTTATTGAGCAAAAAACATCAAGGCCAGGGTAAGCAAGCAGGCAATCCAAGAGCTAAATTGTGTAGACTAAAAGCATGCCACGGGGAGGGGAAGGTATGCTGGGGGGAAAGGAGGATACAGCGCATGATGGGAGAGAGAGGGCAAGTGGTTTACACAGCATCCATGTTGGAAGGTTTGATGGGAAAGAGAACAAAGGCTGCCTGGTTGAAGGTGAAGAACACAGAAGAAAGCAGTGGGGAGAAGGCCTAACAATAAGGCAGGGAGTTAGTAACATGGCGAAAGGATGGGGAAGCAGGTGTAATGGAAAGGGAGAGGATAACGTACAGCGTATGGGGTGTGATGGAAGTAAGACAGCAATGCGTATGGCAAGAAGCAGTGGGCAGATACCATACTGGCTGAGAGGACAGCAGAAAGAAGTGGGTAGAGGGCAATGAGCAAGCAGAAAGGAGTGAATGGAGACAGAGAAAATGGAAGGCTGATGGGTGTGGCAGAAGGAAAGGCCTGTGGGGTGAAGGTAGATTGACACTGATATACAAACAAGTATCCCAGAGATTGAGGGTTCCTGAATCCCTTTCAGTGATCTAGGGCTCCTCTCCTAGGAAGGGATGTTTTATTTTACAGCCCTTGTGCTATGAAGTGACAGAGCAGGCTGTGGGATTAATGACCCTGTGTGTTCTCACCCACCAGGTAAAACGCAACCTGCTGAATGTCTCCTATCACACTGCACAGTACACCAGCATCATTTCACAGCTATGCAGGGAGATTGCGGGTCTGAAGGCAAAGACTGAAAATCAGGAAAAGGAGAAGAGTACAATCGGCTCTGACCTCAGGGACGTACAAGGTAGAGCTGGGAGTAGATGCTGGTCTTGTCAAGGTTCCATTTCTGTCTATTGTGCCTCTTTGTAATCATCTTGTTTATTAGAGTGATTATCGTACACCCTCCATACTGTCCCTTTCATGTGTCCTTTAAAGGCTTTCCTGTAGACGGGCTCTAGCTTTTCCAGCTGCTGATCATATATTTGTAGCAAATCATTTTTTTATACAGTTATGATAGCATGGATTCATCAAACTCTCCCCTCTAGTCTCCCTTTATCACATCTGAGTTGTCTTTGTCTCCTTTACAGAGGCTTTTTCAAGTCTTTTCCCTTGTCCCATCTTTACATGAACAGAGCTGACACATGGTGCTTTTAAAAAGGTGGAAGAGGCAGCAATGTCTAGTGATCAGAGCAGAGAACTAGGAGTCAGGAAACCTGGATTCCATTCCAATCTTTACTACTGACTTGGCAGACACTTAGCCTCTCTGTGTATCAATTTCCTCCACAGGAAAATGAGGTTTATCTGCTTTTGAAAAGGGCTTTGAGATCCTGTGATGACAATCTATATATAAGGGCAAATGATATCATGTAATTATTATTATTTTGCCGCCCATGCATCTCCAGGCTCTGATACTGTGTCAGGCCAGAGAGCTTTGTTTCAGATCCTGGCGTATTTTGTTTCCAGAATAACTTTTCAATTGATCTCACCATGGGGAATGTTCCTTCCAATAACAGAAAATAGTAAAGGTGTCTGATAGACAAGCCCCCTCACCCCCAAAGGCTAGTAGATCTCAGCCACAAATACCCTGGCCCATTTTCAGAGAAAACAGCTCCCAGGTAACAAGGAAGGGGAAAGCAATACAACAGATTCTGATTTTCCTTCCCTGAGAGTTAGGTAAGTGCCCCTGCAATGCAGGCTTCTTCTCTCCACTCCCTTCCAAGCAGCACCGATGAAAACTATTTTGGGGCTAACTGGTCATGATACAATGTAGCACTTAAGTACATGTTGAAAGTTAATAGTCCCACTGGCTTCAAAGTACTACACTACCACTGACCCAACGGATTGCCGAAAAACAGAGGTTCGTATCTGGCATGTCTCATAACACATGGAATGGGTGATAGCCCCCAAAGGAATCTCTTCTGGGCCTTACCGGTCCCAAGGGATTGCTCTGAGATGCTGGCAGATTGGAAACAGAAGAGCTGTTGTTTTCTCCCCCCGGAGGCGTACAGCTGGCAAGAGATGAACAAATTACGGGAGCAGCTAATCGGGGCTTTCAAGGAGCAAATGGAGATGCGCCGCAGCCTCATGGAGCTGGAGAACACCAACACTGAGCTACACATTGATACCTCCAGGCATTTGCTAACGATTACCGAGTGAGTACGACCACTGCATAGCTGGGCACTTACTGATGAGTACAAAGTTAATTAATATGCGGCTCCCTGCCGTCACGATGAGAAACCCTAATGTAACATAACTGCAGCTCCCTGCCAAAGGCACTTAGGGTGTGTCTACATAGCAATCAGGAGGGGTGACTACGGTAGGTGCAGGCGTACCTGAGCTAGCTTTGATTGATCTAGCTTGCTAAAAATAGCAGTGCACTGTTGGCGATACAAGTTAGCCGCCTGAGTACAGTCCTGCCTGGGACCCCGAGGACGTACTCAGGCAGGCAGCCTGTGCCCCCACCGATGCCACCACAGCTACATTGCTATTTTTAGTGAGCTAGCTCGATCAAAGCTAGCTCAGGGATGTCTGCATGTGCTGCAATTGTGCCTCCCAATTGCAGTGTAGACGTAGCCTACGTATTCAGTAAGAAATAGAGTGATGCAGATCCGTTTTTTTGGTTCACTACATGCCACACACCAGTCTCATACATATGCATACAGAACAGCTCACATAACTGTCCCTTTGGCAATTGGTCTAGCGGTTAGAGTAAGTGTGTGCACAAGAAAGATTGAACCAACAAGGAGAGAGCAACCTTCGAGCCTGATTATGCACGGACATGAGCATCTCTAGCAAAGTGGCCTCAATTCCTACTGCAGCACTGGGTTGTTACAGATGGAGCCCGTAAACAATGTGTCCTATCCAGCAAGAAGTCAGTTGTTCCCTGCATATCCTGCATGTATTCATTCCCCAGGGAGGGGAAGGGGTTCTGCAGGGCAAAAATTTGGTGGCTATCACTATTTCAGGGCTCTGCAGGGGGAAGAGACTCCTTTAAAAATATCTAAATCTGTATCTGAGTTTGTTTGGAAACGAGACTTTTCTAAAAGGTAGAAAGGGATAAAACATCCACGGTAGTTCAACATGGTCTTGAGGCAGGAGAGTCTCAGACTGCTGGGCAGAATAACCTAATAGGGGCATAGTGATTTAATTGGGTGCTGCACTATGATAGGAAGAGGATTCTGCCATCTGGACACAAGCACTGGATCCCTCCTAGTGCTTCTGATAGGAGTGAGATAGCATGGTTGAGGTCAGGTTTCAACAGGCTGCAGTTATCAGTTACAGTTGCAACATCAATACAGTATGTAGAAACTTAAGGTGGTGTCTTTCCTGAGGGACTGGATCTCCAGCGTGGGAAGCTCTGTGGCTTTTAGCCCCCATTGCGAAATGTAAGCGAGGAGTTAGACTAGTTCTTCATTCAGAGAGGCTGCATGTGGTCAAAAGTATCATTGATACAAAGTAATACTACCTTGAGCAGGTGGGTCTGCCAGTTTTCTCCAGCATAAAGTTTAGAGCCACAGCTGAGAGTGCAAATGGGAGATTTCTCCCCCTCCCCCCCGCCCCTACACACACCAAAAAAAGCCTGTCTCCGATCACTCCCCTGGCCTTGAATTTTCATTGAAATCTATGTTAACTCGTGATGGCAAACCTGGATTGTTGGCCTTAACGTCTGCAACTCTGAGGTATCACGCCCGTGCTGCTGCTGTGTTCTCTCCGCCTTCCCATACTGCAGGGGTACACTTTCCCATTGTAAATAGAGCTAAACCAGTCCTTGCTATTGGACAAACTATGAGTTGTGGTAAGTTCTGAGTACTGGTGCTTATTTGTTATCGGTCAGTCTGTTCAACACCCCTGTAAATTTTTATAGGACTATGTTTTTCTGAAGCTTACCTGAATTTTAATCTCCATTCGATGACGTACGTCCAGTAAATATCTCTCTACAGCTGCTGCTACAGCAGCTTGTAGTGATGGCAGAGGCAGTGCGCCCTTGCAGTTTAAACATCTCACTGGAGACTCTCTTTATATCCACCCTAGAAATTAGGATGTAGTTTGCAGGCTGCTCTACGTTATGTTCTTGACCACGGTGCTGTCAGCATTAGTGTAGTTAGTTCAGCTGTTGCCATACAAGAAGAAATGGGGAAAGCACCAGAAGACTGGGCAAATATGGCATTGGGTCACTGGCTAACTAGTGTTTGACTGACTGTTGCTGGGCCCTTGGTGATTAATGGTTTTCACTCATGTATTTTTGCTGGCAGCTGGGAACGAGAGAAGACTCAACATGCTCGGAAGTGTTATAACAAGCTGGTGAATGGAAAGGAAGATGAAAACATGGAGGAGGCAGACAGAGAAGTAGAGAGGGCAGGTTCCCCGGAATCTCATGAAGTCACTGTAGCAAGAGAGGAGATCAACGTGCTGTTGGCAGAGCTGTGAAAAACAGCAACCTTAAAGGTGAGAGCAAGCATAAAGCACTTACCTGACCTCTCCATAGCCTGGTCCCATGCCCCAGCTGGAGTACCAGGGTGGCTGTGATGTCAACAGCGTAGTGGGGCATCGCATGGAGGCAGAGCAAGCACTTTAGATACTAGAGGACCTGAAAGAGGAAATAGAAAATGCACATGAGCGGTCAACTTTGTGCAGAGGTCCCCTCTTACGCTTTGGCCACTCAGCAGATAACCCTAGTTCCGAAGGACATTGGGAGCCCTGTCTGCAGGTTGAAGCTGAGAGGTTGAGAATATGGTGTCAGTATACAGGCGGCTCTATAACACAAGCTTGTGTGACACTGCTGCACTTACTATGATAAAACCAAGGGGAAGAGATTGTACCTGTATTTCTCTCTGGGATGCAGAGGGATATTTGTTATGAGTCATTGAGGAGTGTTGTTTTGGGCAATTACCACACCAGTATTTAAGATGGTCATGCAGAGATGTTTACAGGAACTTAGATATGGGTAACATGGATAGTGAGTAGATGTAGGGGCTAGGAATTCCTGAGCTCTAATCTTGGTTTTGTCACTGATTTCTTCTTACTTGGGCAAGTCACAAACTCTCTCTTCTTTTCCCCACCTTTAAAATGAGGATAATCATGTTTCTGTACCTCCTTCTGAGGGGTGCTAGGTGGATTCATTAGCCAGTGTTTGTATGGTACTCCAGTAATTCTTTACGCTTAGACAGCATTTCACATTGGTAAATTCTTCAGGCCGGGGACTGTCTCCTCCTGTGTGTTTGCACACTACCTAGCCACATTGTGAGCAATACCAGAATGTGGATGATCGTCATCATCATTGCTAAACAAAATGTGCACATGTCCCATTTCCAGGAAGAGTGAAGTATAATCTCTTGCTGCACATAGCTGGAACGGATCAGATACCAGAGCTATATCTTGAGCATTTAATAAATAAAAGTTAGCAAACCTCAGTGCAGACCCACGGTGCACGCAAACCCTTATCTTCCTTTTCAGTCAGAGCTGGAGCAGCGCTTAGCCAATGCCAAGAAAAAAGCCTCCCAGATGGAGAAGCTGTTACCCACACAAATCACCAGTGAGGACCAGCGAGAGGTGCTGAGGCTTCTCTGCAAGGCTCATGAGCTGGAGGTGGGGAACACGGAATTGCAGGCAAATGCCTTGTACAAGGAGAATCTGCTATGCCAGAAGGATTTTGTCATCCAGCAGCAGCATGGGCTGCTCTGCGAGGAAATCATTCAGCAGCAGCAAATGCTGATCAAAGGTAAAATGCCAGCACCACTCCTGCTCTGGAGTGAGAGCAGCTGATGACAAATGGGGAACATTAGAAATAATTCCATCTAGAGGTCTTCCTGCTTATGGGCCAAATTCTGCACTGTCGTCCCTTGGCTTTAACGTAAGCTGTGGGTGCTCAGCACCTTTGAAAAATCAGGCCAGCTGCTCCTTCTGCCGTGATCCCTAACTTTCTCCCTTCCCATTCCCACTCCAGGCCATGACATCCCTGTCCCAGAGACGCTGGGGATGCTGTATCAACTGCACTGCCGTGAGCTAGAAGAGGGGACCCTGACCCACCTGCTCCTGCTTCACTCTGTGATGTCCAGCACGCTGAGGGTAAGGCAGAGCTGAAACCAGCTCAGCTAATTCCATTCAGTGTCAGGCTTAAGTACTTTTCTGGATTGGAGCCTCGATACCACATTGCATGCTGATTTGGGGCGGGGGTGGTAGGTCAGTCACCATTCAGCAGATGGTCCTCTTCAGCCCACCTCCTGAGGAATGGCTAGTGTTCAGGTGTGACTTAGTGGAGATACTCTTGCTATTTAGTGGATCTGCACTCTTGTTTCATAGAATCATAGAATATCAGGGTTGGAAGGGACCCCAGAAGGTCATCTAGTCCAACCCCCTGCTCGAAGCAGGACCAATTCCCAGTTAAATCATCCCAGCCAGGGCTTTGTCAAGCCTGACCTTAAAAACCTCTAAGGAAGGAGATTCTACCACCTCCCTAGGTAACGCATTCCAGTGTTTCACCACCCTCTTAGTGAAAAAGTTTTTCCTAATATCCAACCTAAACCTCCCCCATTGCAACTTGAGACCATTACTCCTCGTTCTGTCATCTGCTACCATTGAGAACAGTCTAGAGCCATCCTCTTTGGAACCCCCTTTCAGGTAGTTTGTCTCAGACCTTAAGGCCTACGGCTTCTGGAGGTAGAGAGGAACCAAGAGACAGCTGGAAGGGGCAGGGTATTCCCCTCAGTCCCTATCATGTTGGGTTTGAGGGATATGTATGCCCCTCACTGACAGCTATGACTCAGAAGATTCTGTGGCCAGGCACTCAGTTCCTACAGCGGAACTCTGTGGAGACAGGACAATTGGAGAGCCAGAATTACTGTGGGTAAACCTGCTTCCCCTGACAACCAAAGGTGTCCATCACCTCTAAGGGCATTCTGGTGGCCTAAACCACAGCCAGCATTCGAACCCTAGGAACTCGTGGTCAGAAGGAAAGGGGAATACGTTGCCAGTCTCTGCTCATTTTGCAGATTTTGTGAGTATTTCTTGTGAAAGTGATATTTTACTGGCAGCTTCTTAATGTCTTGTAATAACAGGTGGGACTCCCTAGTGGCAGCTCCTCACATTTATTATGACTCGTCTCCAATAAACCTGACACAGAATTGGTTTTCACTCTGAATAATAAACTTGCTGTCAGTCACGTTGATATACAGGAACCAAAATTATTCCAGACACTCTCTTTAATGTTATTGGGTGATGGCAGGTTGCGGCTTTGAATCCTGGAGAAGGAAACCACACAAGCTTCATCAGCCAGCTTCCCTGCATTTGATTAGGAGGCTTGCTCTGTTGCAAAGGCTCCAAGAGTAACTGGGCATGTGTAGGAAGCTGTGCTGTGCTGTGGATTGGTGCCTTTTGAGCCAAACAAAGCCCGTTAGGTTTTTGGGCTGGAGGGTTTACACACGCAGATGAAGTGAGGAAATCCTCTTACATGCCCCTTGCTTTCAGATATTTCTCTTTGCTCCTTCTTCAGTGCCAGGTCAAAGCTACATCTCAAACTGAAAACAAAATACTGGTTGTAATGAGGGATTCAAGAGAGAGGGCAGGTGGCTATTGCATTAGGAGATCTGTGTGTAAAGAAGCCGACTGAGTGAAAAGGGGTTTGTACTGAAAAAAATCTATGTTGTGTCTGCCTACAGTCCCACTAACCTCCCTTTTTTCTGTGGCCCCAGGGTGGCTGTGCTCTGAATATAGCTCGGCAGCTGGACCTAAACAAAGAAGAGGCCAGAAAAGGGCTATCTGGCAACAGGAAGTGTCTTCCTTGTGGAGCAAAGTTTGAGCTTCCGTCCATTGTCTTGGAGTCAGACAGGTGAATGCATTTCCATCCGTTCTGTCCACATGCCCATCATCAGCCCCATTCTCCCGGGCCTTGCAGCTTAGCAGTTAATTACAGAGTGCGACCTATGCTGCTATGGCTAGAGGTCTGTCGACCCTGTCATTTTATACTATGTAACTTGCCCATTGTCTTTTCTGAGTTGGATTGTGCGTGGCTGGTGTAGAGACTGGGGTTATATTTTCAATGTGGCCGAAGCACCAACTATCTGCTGTTATCGGTGGAGATATACTGAGCGGAGATCAAACCAATGACAGAATAAAACAGGAGTGAGAGGCAACTTGACAGACAGTACAAACAGCCAGCTGCTTGCATTGAGCTTTTTATGGGGGCTGGGCAGGGGAGAGGAAAAGGGAAACCAAGATGTTGTAGTAACATACTTACTAAGGTGAACATTGCCCAATGATGCAGAGCCCTGCAAAGTCTCTCCAACGTGAGTCCTAAACCAGACTTGGTTCCTAGAGGACAGATCCCCAAATGAGTGAACATGTTAGAGGAACCCCCAGAAAAGGGAGCCAGTAGGAAAGAAGTCCCTGTTGTATTATGCAATTGCTAGGTAGCTCTGTGCTTTAGTAGGAATTTTCTCCAGGGAGTGGGTGGGGTGAGGGGGACTTTGGTTGTAAACCGATCAGTGTGAAAGAGTTCAACCAATATATATTAATGAAGCTCTTTTAAGTGGGTTCAGGGTCCCCTCAATGTTTCCCTGAGTTCTGAAATTCTCTTTCCATCCTGGATCTTCCCTCCCCACCCCTGCTTTTAAATCAGTCCTGGTTTCCCATACATTTTGGAGGAGTTAATCCAAACAGGTGTCTCCAAACACTCCAGAAGGGCTGCCTGGCTTTCCCCTCTCCCTCTAACGGGCCAAGTGCCTGGCTCTTATACATGTAGTTCAATCTATTCACGCCTCCATGTGTGTTTTTCACAGTGACAGCTACAGATCATCCAAAACGACACCTACTAGAAAACTGGGGAATCCAGACACCCATCTCGGCCCTACTTTCTTTTGCTTGCCAAGAACCCCACTGCACCAGGTCAGTACTGGCAGGCACAGAGTTCAAGGTCTACCGCCACAGCGAGCACTTTCCTCTGGCAAAAGCAGGGTGCACGCAGCAGTTGGACCCATCGTGGCTGCAAGTCGTATGATGCAGTGAGGAGTCCGAGACTAGTTTTCTAGATGAGGAAGATAAATATCTGTGTGTAATACATTCCATTCCCAGAGGAATAAGGTACAGGCTGGGATCCAAGTGCCGTGGGTTCTACTCCCACCTCCTAATCTCTACGGGCCCCAGTTGTCTGTCTGTACAACAAGGATAGCAGTAATCCCTGCAACACAGGTGGGAAGGATAAACAAATGTTCATGAGATGTTCAGGTACTCCTGTGATGAGTCATATAAACACCTTGATAGATGCAACATAAATTATGGGACAAGGAAGTGATATGACAGATACCTTTAGGTCAATAGCCAGTTCCCCTAGACCAATGTATTTTCTACTCAGCGCATCCAAGGCACAAAGTAATATTTGTACGCGTGTCTATCTGGAGGGAGGAAGATGATGAAGTGACTCTTGCCTGGGTGTCAAGCTTCTCTGACATTTGTGTTGATGTTGCAATACTCAGACCAGGAATGTTGCTTGTTTCCCACAAAAGCTGAAGCTGGATGGAGTTTGGTATTTTCTGGTGCCATATCGTGTAATGAGGCCTTTGTAAAATTCTTTTAAGAATCTAATCACATATGATTCCTTTGGGGCTAATATGTGGACGCTTTGGGAGAGATTATGACATGGCCTAATGCCTGAGTACAGGACCAAGAGGCAGTTACTCTTGGTTCTTATCCCAAGGCTGACTCCTTTTGTAACCTTGGGTATTTCCCTTACTGTCTCTACCTCAGTTTCCCCATCTGCAAAAATGGATATACTAACATCTACCAACTTCTCTGGAGTGTGGTAGTGATTGATTAATGTTTCTAACATGGTTGGAAGATGAAAAACACCTTAAGTATTAAGTAAAAAGCAAATCCTGAGTTGTCCGATTCCATGGCTTTGATTTTTAGCAGAAACCGACTGGCATTCCTGTAGGAAAGATGGCCTCCGAGCTATGTTCCCCTACCTCCCCGGACTTAAATAGGAGAAAGTCAGCTGCAGAGATCACGCTTGCCCCACTGAGTCTGGAGGCCTTGACAGAGATTGCTGTTAGCACCAAAAGCATCTCCCGCATTGCAGCCAGTCGACGTTCCATAACCCGACACAGAAACCAGGGGAGTGAACTCACCTCGGGGCATTTTTTTGAGGAGGATATGTTGGAGCCGAAATATGTGCAGTCCAGCTTCACTCCAGAGCCTCATGTGAAAGATACTGTGAGTATCGAGAGCCTCCCAGCAGAGCCCCAGAGAACGGAGCAGCTGCACTACGCAGCCAGGAGAGAACTGAAGAAGGATCAAGAACGAGAGAAATCAGCAGAGAGGAAAGTCAGGAAGAAAAGATCTCGCTCCCTTGAGCCAACCTCCCAAAAGGTAGACGCTTCGAATGTTTCCTTCAGGGGGGATGGGTAGATCAGCAGATAGAGATTAGGTGGAGGACTCAGCTGAGGTGGTTTTGGAGGCAGTAGTGGGATGGGTGCAGCAGCAGACAGAGGTGGGTGGGGAAACAGGCCACAGACAGTAATGCCAGAGGTTAAGGCTATGTCCAGGGAAGGAGAGAGCACTGAGTTATAACACAGATAATGTTTTGAATAACTCACACTGACATGTCACACATCCCCAACACCATTTCCACCCTTCCCTAAAGGGCAGCCTGAGCCAAAGAGACTGACAAGGGAGCGAGGGAACCTGTTTTGGTGTAATGTGGCCCATGGTCAGAGAATAGAGCCTCCTGAATTGGGAGGTTTAAGTCAACAGAATTCTTGATGGTGTCTTTCAGCTCTGGAAAGCAAAGCATCGGACTCCCTCAAGCCACAATATGGACAATGTTTCTGAGGACCAGCTGCCCCGAGCTAAACTCTTCCAGGCGTTGAAGTCATGAGCAACTTATCCCATGCCACTCCTGCTGCCACAAAGGTCAAATTCCCCATCAGTCACCATACAGGTAGGACCCAAGGTTTCCTATGTAAAAGGATAAATGGACACAAATCAGATATTAGGAATGGCAATATACAAAAACCTGTAGGAGAACACTTCAGTCTCCCTGGACACGCAACAGCATATGAAAGGCAGCTCATCCTGCAGGAAAGAAACTTCAGGACCAGACTTCAAAGAGAAACTGCTGAGCTTCAGTTCATTTGCAAATTTGACTCCATCAGCTCAGGATTAAACAAAGACTGTGACTGGGTCGCCAATGACAAAAGCAGTTTCTCCTCCCTTGGTGTTCACACCTCAGCTGCTAGAAGCGGGCCTCCTCCTCCCTGATTGAACTAACCTCGTTATCCCGAGCCTGATTCTTGCTTGCATATTTATACCTGCCTCTGGAAATTTCCACTACATGCATCCGACGAAGTGGGTATTCACCCACGAAAGCTTATGCTCCAATACATCTGTTAGTCTATAAGGTGCCACAGGACTCTTTGCTGCTTTTACAGATCCAGACTAACACGACTACCCCTCTGATACAAGGTTCCTGATGTGACTCCATATCTGTATGGCTGCAACATGTGGATTAGTCTTTGAGAAACAAGCCACAGCAGAGGTTTATCCCGAAAATGAACTTATCTAAGGAGCCTTATACTTAAGCACAAAAGCTGTGTTTCAGGTAGACTTGATGGCTCCTGATGAGTAATAGGATTTCAGAAGCATTTCCTCTGGAAGTCGCTGGCTCAAATCTGTCCCCATACTGCAGTGACCAAAAGTTATCATCTCACTTCTGTTCAGCGTCGTATATGAAACAAGTTATTGGTTTCTGACCAGCGCCCAGCAGACAGGTGTCCACAACTGGAACCAGCTGGCCTCCATTTTGGCATCCTCAGCAGAGGCCAAAGACTAAATGAGCCTGTTATATAAGCACCTCACAGCCCGAGGGCTAGCCAGTCCAGGTCAGGCTTGAGGCACATTGTGCTCAGACTGCTACACCTGGTCTGTGGCTGAACACAGAGGACTTCAGGGTGGGATTTTCAAAGCTGGTTAGGGGAACTGGATGCCCAATTCCCATTAAATTCTAACTGGAATCCGGCATTCATATCCCTGTGGAGACTTTGAAAGTCTCAATCCTCATCCTGCTCCCTTCCACCACTGCTAAATTTTCCTTTTTAAGTTTGTTTCCCACTGTTAACATTTCATTTGCAGCCCTTCCATTTATTTCAGCTGGTCCGTTAGTGAATCCTATACTGAATTGTCATTGCTTGCTGCATAAGTTGTGTTCCTTTCCCACTATTTCTAGTACAGGTCTCTGTCTTTCTCTCTCAGGCTATCAAGAAGAAAATCCATTACAGGTGCTGGAGATAGGCAACACTCCCCCAAGCACCGTTCAGCAGAGCAATGCAGGTCAGACCAGAGGCCAGGTCCTACAAAAGTGAGTCAAAGGTCAGTATGGAAAACATCAATATTCCGCTATTAAATATTTCCTTATGACGCTTGCTCTGTAGTAGGCCTATCTGAATGCGTTGTAGATGCCCCACAAACTGCTGGCTTGGAAAAGCAATCCTGTGGGTATGTCTCTTACAGCCACACTTTTAAGCCACACACTTCAGCAGACAACTCACAATATTCCAAACATCTAAGTTACATTC